>NW_027507785.1:258738536-259053536 GCF_037356315.1 Lithobates pipiens | reverse complement strand
GCTGACTGTTAACCACTTGACCACTGGGCACTTAAACACCCTTAATAACCAGACCAATTTTCAGCTTTCTGTGCTCTCACATTTTGAATGACAATTACTCAGTCATGCAACACTGTACCCATATTAAATTTTTGTCCTTTTTTTCACACAAATAGAGCTTTCTTTTGGTGGTATTTAATCACCGCTCGGTTTTTTATTTTTTGTGCTATAAAAGAAAAAAGACCGAAAATTCTGTAAAAAAAATTAATTTTTCTTCGGTTCTGTTATAAAATTTAGCAGATTAGTAATTTTTCTTCATAAATTTTGGCCAAAATTTATACTACTACATATCTTTGGTAAAAATAAGTACAAATTGGTGGATATTATTTGGTCTTTGTGAAAGTTATAGAGTCCACAAGCTATGGTGCCAATATCTGAAAACTGATCACACCTGAAGTACTGACGGCCTATTTCAATTCTTGAGACCTTAACATGCCAGAAAAGTACAAATACCCCCCAAATGACCCCTTTTTGGAAAGAAGACATTCCAAGGTATTTAGTAAGAGGCATGATGAGTTTTTTGAAGTTGTAATTTTTTCCCACAATTCTTTGCAATATCAAGATTTTTTTTACTCTTTTTTCTTTTTCACAACATTGTCATATTATCAGTTTATTTCTCACTAGGGATGAGCTCCGTGTTCGAGTCGAACATACGTTCGACTCGAACATCGGCTGTTCGCCCGTTCGGCGAATTCCGAACGTTATGGGCCGTTCGTGCCAAATTCGTGTGGCGCTCACGGCCCACAATGCACTGCGCCATCGCAGTGCATTACTGGCTCATGATTGGCCAAACATGCACTGTGACCCCGCATGCTTGGCCAATCACAGCGCCAGCAGCGAGGAGAGCCATGATTGGCCACAGGCAGGATGCCTGTGGCCAATCATAGCTCAGGCTGTGTAGTACACGCCCCACACTATATAAGGCCGCCAGCGCGGCGGCCTAGTGTAGTGTGTTGGCATCTGTAGGAGTTAGTGGGTGTTCTGTGTACCTTCAACACAGTATACACCGATCGATATCGGCCGATTTTTCGTTCTTGCTCTTCTGTAGTGGTTGTTGTCTGCGTGCTCTGACTGCAGTATACACCGCTATATTCACCTATATAGCTAGCTATATTTCTCTTTTTTTAATAGAGCTTGCAGTCTGTGGTAGGAGATTGTGCGTGCTGGCTGCGTGCTCTGAACCCAGTATACACCGCTATATCCATATATATAGCTAGCTATCTTGCTTGTTTTAAATAGAGCTTGCAGTCAGTGGTAGGAGATTGTGCGTGCTGGCTGCGTGCTCTGAACCCAGTATACACCGCTATATCCATCTATATAGCTAGCTATCTTGCTCGTTTTAAATAGAGCTTGCAGTCAGTGGTAGGAGATTGTGCGTGCTGTCTGCGTGCTCTGAACCCAGTATACACCGCTATATCCATCTATATAGCTAGCTATCTTGCTCGTTTTAAATAGAGCTTGCAGTCAGTGGTAGGAGATTGTGCGTGCTGTCTGCGTGCTCTTAACCCAGTATACACCGCTATATCCATCTATATAGCTAGCTATCTTGCTCGTTTTAAATAGAGCTTTCAGTCAGTGTTAGGAGCTTGTGCGTGCTGGCTGCGTGCTCTGATCTCTGAGGACTTCCAGAGTGGTGGAGGAGGACAGGGAGCTGATGGCGTCGGTCAGCCCAGGCCAGGAGCCTGTTTCTCGGCCTGAGGAAAAGCGTGGAGCCCTAAAGCTCCTGGAGTTCGTTAAGGAGGAGAGGCTGTACTTAGAAAACCAGCTTGACTTGGTTGACTGGTCTCTGAGACAGCCAGGAGAAGACGTGGAGAAATCTGCGGAGAGGAAAAGAAAAGCCAAGAGCTTAATGGTAAAGGCTTCTCGCTGTTACTGCGAAAAAATGAAAGTTTTGGCCGAGCTGAGGAATAGACGCGACAGATCAGGTATCAAGAAGAGAACAGAATTCAAACCTGTCATAGATGGACTGAAAAAGCAGTGTAACATGCTTGGTGAGCTTTTATCAAATCTAATTGAAAGTGCCTCAAGCGAAAAGGACTTTCTGTTGAATATAGAAAAAGTTATGAGAGTGGCGTGCGATGAGGGCTCTCAAGCAGTAAGACGCCGCAAGCAGCGTTTAACCCCAACTACAGCGCCAGAAGGAGAGATGGAAGGTCCCTCTATGGAGGACACCCATGGAGAAGCAGAGGTGAAGGAAAAGAGGCCGGTAACCCCAATACTGGTGGAGGCTCCAGCTGCAGCTGCAACCCCGGCCAGGAAAGAGACATCCCCGGTAAATGGGAGTGTGGAGGAGAGCGGTGATGGGAGAAGAAACCCCAAGGCAAAGAATGCTGTTCCCGGTGGTACTGCGGAGGGTCCAGGCAAGCCCAAGGGTAACCAGCCTGTGTGTGAGGCTGTGACCCCAGGTGGCGTTTCAGGTCCCAGTGAAGCAGGAGGGAAAAAGCAACAGAAAGATAAGAGAGACTCTAAAAAGGAGAAGATTCCTGTGATACAGCTAACAAGCTTAGAAGACAAACAAAAGGTGGACTTACCAAAGCAATCCCCAGTGATCCCAGCCGGTAGTTGTAAGCAGGGCATGCCGTCAGCGGAGTTGTCGGCTGCCGCTGCTGCAAGCCGGTCTCAGGGTAAGGGGAAAGGTGTTAGAATGTGTGAAGGTGATGTGAAGAGCCAGGCCAGCTTGGCCGCCGCTGTGGGGAGAGATACAGTGGCGGCCGGCGACAAGGCTCCTGGTAGTGCGGTAATGGCGGCTGTTGGTAATAGAACGCCGTCTTTTCGCGGGCAAAGGGGCGTGTCTGCCGGGCGTGAGCCCAAAGAGAAAATAGTGGGGGCGGGTGACGCATTTCCGGTGGGCGGATCGGCTTCTAACGAGGTTGATTTGGGGCCGGAAGTGATGTCCGTGGGAGCGGAAGTTGGCCGTGGAGAGCATTTCCGGCCGGTGGTTAACGCGACTTCCGGTCCTGCGTTTCAGGAAAATATTGAGGAAAATATTAATAATGTGGAAGGATCAAATAATCTAGAACCTGGCCAAGTTTCTGCATGGGGGGACTGTCCAATGGGGGAACTGGATGAAGGTAACCCAGCAATGGAGTATATTAAAGGCTTGGAGGGGTCCCAACGTGAAGGGGGACAGGTGCTGGTGGATTCTTGCGGGACCCACATGGAAGTGGAATGTCAGGAGTCCTGGAATACGTTCGTTTACAGTTCGGGGGATGAGGCTCCCCAGGTAGGTCAGTCTGGTGTAGGTGGGGTGGGGGGTGGGGGCCTTCGTGCTGAGGGGGCCGGGGCTTCACCCTCTGCTGCCCCTCCTGTCTCTGGGGTGGGGGCTCCTCCTCCTGAACCTATACTGAGGGGTACACCAGAGGTGAAGTTGTTAACGGCCCTAGGTGAGAGGCGGTCCTATGCCAATGTGGTGGGGTCAAGTGTGGCTCTGGGCCACCTTTATCATCAGTTTGGGGCCAGTAATTTTCGGGTGCCCCCGGCTGATCAGTCCTCCGGGGCCAACTCTTGGTCTAGGGGGACAGGTGGCCCAGAGCGCAAACGCAGGAATGTAATTCAGTTAAGGTGGGAGGGGAGTGGCCAATGCCCTACTAGGGGACAAGTGGTGGATATGATCTTGTCACTAGGGATTAAAGTGGGGGAATTGTTTGCGGTGATTCACCCATCAGGTTCCCCTGATTTTGATGTGAGTTTCACGAATGCAGTGGTTATGAAGCGATTCATTACTGCTTTCGGATTAATCAGGGGGGCTGATCCATGGAGGGGTTTCCGCATGATCCCCCTAAGCAGGCAGGAGGACGTTAAAAATATCACAATACTAGTCAGGAATGAGAGTCTGCCCCCAGAGGACATCGCGACTTGGTTGGGGAGGCACGGCCAGTTGCAGTGTCCCCTAAGCAAGTGCCTTGATGAGCGCGGGGTGTGGACTGGGGCATGGAGCACTAGGATCAAGTTGAGAAGAGCTGGTAATACAGTTGCACATGTCCCGGGCAGTGCCTTTTTGGGGAGGGACAGGATCCTAGTGTTCTACCCAGGCCAGCCCCGCCGTTGTTTTAGATGCGGGTGCCCAACCCACTTGAGTGCTGACTGCACTGTAGTTCGGTGCATCAGGTGTAATAAGTTTGGGCACTCGGGGGAAACTTGTGGCCTGATTTGCTGCAACCTCTGCGGTCAGATGGGGCATCCATTTAGCAGATGCCCCAGGGCTTACAAGGGGGAAGCAGCAACAGACAGTAGGCCAAATGAAAATAGTGCCCCGCCCCCTGCTGGGAGGAGCTCTGGGGGTAAGGGACAAGGTGATGTTCCTGAGGAAGGGTTGCGGGGGGGGCCCCAAGCTCAGGGGGCAGGTAAGGCATCCCAAAGGGAGAGGGTGGTTCGATCTGTTCCTGGTGTTGAAGTTCAGGAGCCTGTAAACAGGACTAGGGTGGAAGAGGTAGCTGGGCCCCTTCTTTCCGAGGGGGTGGCGGCTCAGGTCTCCAGTCCTCAGGTTTCTGATCCCCCTCCCCCCCTCGTAGGCGTCGGCCTGGTGGCCGGCTGGCTGCCGTCTCTTCGTCTGACTCCTCAGCAGGGGAGAGCCAGACTGGGGAGGAGGAGATGGAGGTCTCGGTGAAAGGTGCCCAGAAACGTCCCAAAGAATTATCTGATGAGGAGGGTGAAGTGACTTGGGTAACAGTTAAAAAAAAGCATGGGAAGAAAAAGAAAAAGAGAGCCCCACCTCCTGAGGCAGAGCCAAGGTCCCCGCCAGGGCCTAATAATAGGGGTGTGGCTTCATTTATAGACTTCTCCTCGGGGGAAGAGTACAGTGGGGAGGATATATAAGAGTTAATTTCTCTCTTTGTTTAAGTTTTGAGGTTTTCTTTTTTTTTGAATAGTAGGAGTGTATTATAATTGTAAAGTGGATGTAAACTGATGTTTAATTTGTATATGTAAAGTTTTGTTTATTTTTGTATGATTGGTAGCAGTATCAAATAAAAAAAAATATCCACCTATATAGCTAACTATCTTGCTTTTTTTTAATAGAGCTTGCAGTCAGTGGTAGGAGATTGTGCGTGCTGTCTGCGTGCTCTGAACCCGGTATACACCGCTATATCCATCTATATAGCTAGCTATCTTGCTCTTTTTAAATAGAGCTTGCAGTCAGTGGTAGGAGATTGTGTGTGCTGTCTGCGTGCTCTGAACCCAGTATACACCGCTATATCCATCTATATAGCTAGCTATCTTGCTCGTTTTAAATAGAGCTTGCAGTCAGTTGTAGGAGAGTGTGCGTGCTGGCTGCGTGCTCTGATCTGTGTGAGCTCCCAGACTTCCAGGAGGAGTGCAGCGTGATGACTTCTTCCAGCCCAGGGCCAGGGCCTTCTTCCCGGCCGGCGGTACAGCATGGAGCCCCTAGGTTCCAGGAATGGACACAGGAGGAGAGGCTGTTCCTGGAGGACCAGTTGGACTTCCCTGATTGGTCCACAGCACAGCAAGGAGAGGATTTGGTGGAAACCACAGGAAGGAAGAATAAGGTGAAGGCTTTATTGGTGAAAGTTTCAAGAGTGTTTTGTGAGAAAATTAGGATTTTATCCGAACTAAGAAACAGAAGGGATAAAGCTGGAAGTGCCAAAAGATCTGAGTTTAAGACGGCTATTGATAGCCTAAAGAAACAGTGCAACCAGATTGGTGAGTTGGTAACGGCAATGGTGGACAGTGCAACATATGAAAGAGACTTTCTGGAAAAAATTGACAAAATCATGACAGTGGCGAGTGAGGAGGGATCCCAGGCGGTGAGGAGCCGTAAGGAGCAGCGTCTGTCCCAGGCAGTGGAACCTGAGAGAGAGGCGGCGGGACCCTTGGAGGAAAGACAGTCCGCAGAGGAAGAGGTGAAACAGAAAACCCCAGCAAAGACATTTGTGGAAGGTACAGACTCTAGCCCTAAGACCGCTGGTTCTGGTAGTGCCACAGAGGGTCCCGGTAAGCCTATGGGCACTCAGCCTGCAAGCAGGGCTGCAGTCCCGCAGGTTACGGCAGATCCCAGTGATGTGGTGAAGAGCCAGGGTCAGAAGGCAAAGCAAGTTCCTGTGGTACGGCTTAAGAGATTGCCAGAAGAAGGAAAGAAATCTGAGGACTTACCTTTAAAACCCCCAGTGAATCCAGCCGGTGCTTGCAAGCAAGGCAAGCCGTCAGTGTTGCTGTCGGCTGCCGTTGCCGCAGGCCAGGTGCAGGACAAGGGGAAAGGACTGGCGGGAAGTGTGGGTGGAGGGAATAGCCAGGTCTGCATGACTACTGCCGTCAGAGACACAGTGGCGTGCAGCAACAAGGCTATGGACGGTGAAACAGCAATGGCGCCGGGAGATGGTGGAACGCCGTCTTCCCGCAAAGTGGGAAGAGGAGTAGCCAAACAGGAAACTGGTGTTGGTTTGGCGGGAGATTTTGGCGCGGTTTTTGGGGGCGGGAAGGTTGGTGGAGAAGCTGCAGTCGCGCCGGAAGTGAGGTCACGCCCGGAAACGGAAGCCAGCTGTGTGGAAAACTTCCGGTCACGGACCTCAGGGACTTCCGGTGTCGAAACCCAGCGGGAGGAAGGTGGTAATGTAAGCAATGTTGTTATGTCTGAAATTCTACCCCCAGGGCAAGTATCAGCTTGGGGTGACTGCCCGATGGGAGATCTAGAGGATGATGATTTAGCCATGAATTATATTAGATGCCTAGAGGGCTCTCAGCAAGTTCAGGATCAAATAGTGGTGGACTCCTGTGGAGCTCACATGGAGGTGGGGTTGTTTGACAGCCTGAGTACTCCTGTGGAAGGTCCCCAGGTAGTCCAGCAGGAGGACATGATCACAGAGGGTGTGGGACAGGTTGGAGAAGAGTGTGCCCCCCGGGTGGATCCTAAAGAGGGAACTTCTTCCCCCAGACCAATTTTGAGGGGTACACCGGAGGCAAGGCTTTTAAATGCCTTAGGTGAAAGGCGTTCTTACGCCAATGTGGCGGGATCGTCCGTACCTCTGGACCATTTATATAACCAATTTGGTGCTAGTAATTTTCGAGCTCCCCCGGCGGATCAGCCTGCTGGAGCTGGTTCATGGTCCCGTGGTACGGGTGGTCCTGAGCGCAAAAGGCGCAATGTAGTACAGCTAAGGTGGGAGGGGGAGGGGCAATGCCCTACTAGAGGGCAGGTTGTGGATATGGTTCTATCGCTGGGGATCAAGGTCAGCGAGATCTTTGCAGTTATCCATCCTGCGGGGTCTCCTGACTTTGACCTGAGTTTCACTAATGTGATAATCATGGAGATTTTCATTACCTCCTTTAGTCTGATTAAGGGAACAGATCCTTGGAAAAATTTTCGGATCATTCCCTTGAGCAGACAGGAGGATGCTAAGAATCTCACGATTCTCGTGAGAAATGAGAGTCTGCCACCTGAAGATATAGGGACATGGTTGAGTAGGTATGGTCAGCTACAGTGTCCATTAAGTAAAAAGCTGGATGAGCGGGGTGTTTGGACTGGAGCGTGGAACACCAGGATCCGGCTGCGTAGAGCCGGTAACACGGTGGCGCATGTCCCGGGGAGCGCGTTTTTGGGGCGCGACCGGATCCTGGTGTTCTACCCGGGACAACCCCGGCGTTGCTTCAGATGTGGGTGTCCGACCCATTTAAGTGCGGATTGCACAGAGGTGAGGTGCATCAAATGCAATAAGTTTGGGCATTCAAGCGAGTGATGCGGTTTAATTTGTTGCAATCTGTGCGGCCAGATGGGGCACCCTTTTAGCAGATGTCCCAAAGCCTTCAGGGGTGAAACCACATCTGGTGGCCAGCCCAGGGATACAAGTGCCCCTTCTGGAACTGAGCAGGGCAACATGGGAAGTGAACAAACCACTACTGGGAAGGGGAATGGAACAGAACAGGGCAACAGGGACAGTGAGCAAACCACTGCTGGCGGAAAGGTGAGGGCGTCCTCTAACGCTGCTGTTGTTGCCCAGGCCAAGGTGCCCTCTCGTGTCTCTGATGCGCCTGGTGGGGTGGGTCGGACTGCTGACAGTCCGTCGGTGGCTCCGGTCCCTCCCCCGGACGAGAGTGCTCCTGGGGGGAGGGAAGTACCCCGTCGGGATCTAAGTCCAGAAGGGAGGAGGAGGAGTAGAATTTCTAGGAGTGGGTCAGTCAGGCAGAGGCCGGAGCGTGCAAGCTCTTCTCGGAGCAGGAGTCCACTTAGATCTCCCGATCCGGCCCCTCCCTCTGTACGTCGAGGTCTTCCTAGTATAGGTGTCGAATCTTCTAGTTCATCTATGTCAGAAGGTGAGCAGGAGGATGGTAAGGGTAAAGAAACTGGGTCTGGTAAACCTCAGGTAAAGGGTATAGTTAAGGAAGTTTCTGGGGAGGAAAAGAGTTCTGTACATAAGTGTAGCGGTAAGGCTATTGGTAAAAAAAAGAAAAAGAAAAAGGAGCGTGGTGAGTGGGACAAATTTTTTGATGGGGCAGCTGATGCGGATGTGAGAGAGGAGAGGGGAGGGGCCTGACTGCGGCGTCCTCGAGGGAGATGGTGGAGGTCCCGAGGAACGAGCCGGAGATGAGCACAGTGAGAGGGTGCTCTGCTCCGGCGTAAAAGATCGAGCAACCGCTCCGACCCCCAGAACCGATCTCCCCGCTCGGGTCCAGCTAACAGTGAGCCCCAGGTCCGGGGCCGGCACAAACGCATATCCGAACGCATACCCGCCAGCTGTGTAGTAAGCGGGTCAGATCGGAAGGAACGGCGGCATGAGTGATAGGACCTGGGAATAACACCAAGGCGGACGGAAAGAAGGAATTGCTTCTGGAGATAGCGGAGCCTCCCCTGGATCCCCTCGTGAATCCATTCCGTCCCCCGGCCTCCTCTGGGAGGACACAGAGGAGGGGAAATAAGGTCAGATCTTTCCACTTGGCATTTGTTTTGTGATATGATCGAATGTGCTGCAGATAAACACAGCAAGGGAATGGACAGTCTTTGAGACAAGATAAGTAATACCTAACAAGTAATACGGTTGAGGTCTATAAGGGAAAAACCTTGGTAAGGTAGAATCCGGTTCCAGGAGGCAACGGTGAAAACATGTGAGGGACTGGGTCCTTGTTTCCCCTTGATCTTCCGTCTGTTTTTGCATTCTCTATGTCTGGCTGATTCAGTTTTCTTTTCTTCTCCCTCTCTTTCTACCTCCCACGGAATGCAGAAGTGAAATAAAGGGACAGTACCACTCTTTATATTTTATATCTGCAAGTGTGTTGAAATAAACAATGGTAGAAAAAGCCTACGGAACTGAGGAGGTGCACGGATAGCATAAGAGAAATATCCAGCGCAGGAATTGCTTAAAGCAAGATATAACAATACAGAGAGCCAGAAGGGAGAAGAGGGTAACTGTTTCTAAAAGTAAAGTCGGGACCCTGGAAGTCGTGCTAAAAACATATTGGGCTGGGGGTTTTGTAATCCCATCCCACGATAAGGTCATTTAATCCCCCCGTAGTGGCTGAATAAGAGTTATTAAAGGGACAGTACTTTTATGCATTTAAGCCACCTTAATTACGGTTTAAAAAGTGCGAAAATCAGAGGAAGCGTGGAAATAGTATAAGAGAAACCATCAATCAGAGACTCTCTTAAATCTCTTAAAAGGAAGAGCCTGGGAAACCCTGGGGAAAAGAGAGTTAAAGGAGAACATGAGGGGGAAAAAACCCTAAAACAAATGAGCCCAAAAACCCAAGGGAGAGTTTAAACACCAGTTCAATTCAAAAATATTTAAAAGAAACAAGTCAAAAAAGCCCAGGTCTCGAGGGAAATCAAAGGGGGGCGAGAGAGCGGAGGAAAGAGGTCGGAAGACCGGAGGGGGTAAGGGGAGACTCCCCTGGAGAGGATTCGGATCAGGAGAGTGGAAGAAGACAAGAAGGGGCCACACCTCACATACCTACAAAGGGAGAAATGCAGGAAATGTTCCTGAAATTAGAAAACATAATTAAAGCGGAGATTTTAACAGTAAGGAAGGATATGGGGCACTTATTGAAGCGAGTGGAGGAAATGGAGGAACAGACAGGAAGACAAGCCAGGGAAATACTGGATTTAAAATCACAAGTAAAGAAATCGCAGGAAGCGCATAGAGAGATCCGATATAAGATGGAGGAACAGGAAAATCAAAATCGAAGACAAAATCTGAGAATTGGATCATTACCAGAACAACAGGGAGAAGAGCTGGGCGCAAAAATGGGAAAACTATTCAATCCCTTATTGGGAAACGAAGAAGGGACAGAGTTAAAACTAGAACGTGCGCTCAGAGTAAGGAAACCTCAAGGGTTGAGGGAAGAGGTCCCGAGAGATATAATAATAAAGTTTCAGCTATATGAAGATAAGGCTAAGATCTGGAATAAGCTCAGAGGTCTACCTCCAATTCAATATGAAGGATCAACGGTACAGGTCTTCCAGGACCTGGCTCCGGGAACCCTGGCGCGTAGAAGAAGATTAAAATCCTTATTGGACCAACTGAGAAGTGTCAATATAAAATACAGTTGGGGTTTCCCAGCAGCGCTCCTAGTGCAGAAGGAGGGAAGGACGATTAAGCTCAAAACCCTAGATGAATTAGAGGACTTCTGTAATAAAATAGGAATTCCAATCCCCATGATCCCGTTAGACCCATGGGAGGTGTAGGGAGTGAGACGTGTAGGAAGGGGGAAATGTATTCAATTTAGCAGATGTATAAATGTTCCTCCTGACTCTCCGGAGGTTCTTTTGCTTGTGGGGCCATGGTGGGGGGGGGGGGGGAGGGGGAGGAGCGGTTGGGGGGAAAAGAGGGGGTTCGGGGCCTATGGGGAGGTAAGAGGAGAGGGGACGCAGTCAAGGTTAAACCCCAGGAGAATGGGCTTGCAGAAGGAGTAAAACTTACTATGCAAAGCAGAGGCCTGGATGGGGCCAGGAGGGGGGGAGGGGGGGGAGGGGAGGGGGGTGTGGGGGGGGGGAGGTGGGGGGGAAAGGGGGGGGGAAATGTTCCTGGCAGAAGAAGGGAAGTGGGAATGTAAAGGAAAATAAGGCAGAAAAGAGTGGGTATGCTAAGGTAGGTCATAAGGTGCAGACTAAACTTTCCCAGGGTAGGATCGGATGGCGGAGATAAAGTTTGTGTCATATAACGTTAAGGGTTTGAATTCTCCAGATAAGAGATTCAAACTTTTAAAAGAATTACAACAATATAAAGCAGAAATAATCTTTTTACAAGAGACACATTTAACACAAGACACAAACGTGAAACTGTACTCCGAAAACTACCCAAATTGGATTTATGGAGATTCGCCAATTAGGAGGGCTAAGGGAGTGGCAATCGGGTTCGAGAAGGGTATAAAATATGAGGTCTTTGATAGGCTGACGGACCCAGAGGGGCGATACCTATTCCTGAATGGGAAAATAGGGGACAGAAATTTCACTTTAGCTAATATATATTGCCCAAATAAAAACCCAGAAAGATATATGATACAAACGTTGGGGAGACTTGCGGAGTTTAAAAAAGGAGACGTAATAGTGGCGGGGATATAAATTTCTGCATGGATCCAGCATTAGATAGTACGTCCGGTGCAAAGGGGAAGAGTGTGAGGAGTGCAAAAAAAGTTAGGCTTCGGTTGAGGAGAAGCCAACTGATTGATGTTTGGAGGACTCAGCACGAAAAAATAAAAGATTACACGTTTTTTTCCCCAGTGCACGGGACGTACTCTAGGCTGGACTACATACTGGTCGAACATAGATTATTGGAGTCGGTTATGGAAACGAAGATAGAAATAGCAACTTTTTCAGATCATTGTCCGGTAGCAATGAAGATGAGGATACCCGGGACACAGAGACGCCCGTTTTCATGGAGACTAAATGAGGAGCTCCTATGGGATAAGAAAACGGCAGAAATAATACAGAAAGAGATAGAATTCTATTTCAGGATAAATGGCACAGGGGAGGTGTCGGGTGCTGCCCTCTGGGAGGGCCATAAGGCGTATATTAGGGGTGTCCTCATCTCCATAGGGACCAGGAAAAAAAAGGAAAGAAAAGAAGAAAAGGAGAAGTTGATGAGAGAGGTCCATAGTCTGGAACAGGAGCATAAAAAGCAAGGGGGCCGGCAACAAGAGATCTTACACCGACTGATCAATAAGAGAGAAGAACTAAAAGATATTTATGACGAGGAAACTAGAAGGGCATTATTAGGCAGAGTTAGAGAAAGGCATTACGAGGCAAATAAAATAGGAAAAAGCTTAGCGAGACAGGTGAGAAGTAAGAGAGGGGTTAATTTTATAGATAAAATTAAGGATAAGAATGGTAAAATGGTACATACCTCCAAGGAAATAGCAGAAGTATTTAAACACTACTATGAAGCTTTGTATAACGTGGGAAAGAAAGGGGAACAGGGCAAAGGACAAAAGGCGAAAACGAAAGAATTTCTGCGTAAAGCTAAAGTACCCCGTATAAATGAAGAGGAGAGGGAGGACTTGGAGAGCCCCATCACAGAAGAGGAAATTTATAAGGCGTTAAAAGAGACAGCCTCCGGGAAAAGCCCGGGCCCAGATGGGTTTGTGACCTCGTATTATAAAAAATTTAAAGACATCTTAGTCCCCCATTTATGTAAATATATTAATGGAATAGGCACCGATCACGATATGGGGAGAGAAACATTGCGAGCCGCGATCACTCTGATCCCAAAAGAGGAGAAAGATCAAACATTATGTGGCAACTATAGGCCAATAGCTCTGCTAAACACGGACGTAAAGTTATATGCTAAAGTAATCGCAGCAAGATTAAAAAGATATATGACAAAATTGATACACCCGGATCAAGTGGGGTTTATCCCTGAGAGAGAAGGCAGGGATAATGGAATAAGGGCATTGCTCCTCATCCAAGCAGTAAAAGACAGTGGGTCCCCAGGGCTATTCCTGTCAATGGATGCTGAAAAAGCTTTTGACAGGGTAGACTGGGGACTCATGCTAGAAACATTAAAAGAGATGGGGGTGGGCCCGAGAATGTTATACTGGATCAAGGCATTATATAAGAACCCACAAGCGACGGTTAAGGTTAACGGAGAATCTTCTACACTGTTACAAATGGGAAATGGCACCAGACAGGGGTGTCCATTGTCACCCCTGCTGTTTGCGATTTCCCTTGAACCTTTGCTGGCTGTAATCCGTAATAACTCAGACATTAAGGGGATCAGAATAGGAGAAGAGGAACACAAGTTAGCCGCATATGCGGACGATGTGCTCTTCTTTATTACAAACCCCAGGATAACGATCCCGAACTTGCTAAAGACACTTGAAGAATACGGACAAATATCTAATTTGAAAATTAATCTTGGAAAATCAGAAGCTTTAAACATAAATATTTGTAAACAAGAAGAGGAGGGATTACGAGCACAATTTTTCTTCCCCTGGCGTAATGAAATTAAATATCTGGGAGTCCTCCTATCGAACACCATAAGAAAAATATACCTGAAAAATTTTATCCCTTTACTAGATGAAATAAAGAGGGAGATAAATAAAATTTCATCTAGCCCACTCTCATGGTTGGGTCGGATAAATGTGGTAAAAATGATCTTAGTACCGAAGATAATATATAAATTTCAAATGATTCCCATTGCACTCCCTGCGACTTATTTTGTAGTTTTAAGGAAGATATTATCGAAGTTTATATGGCAAAATAAAAAACCGAGAATCTCGTTCGCGGTACTAAGGAGAGGGAAAAAACAGGGGGGAGTGGCAGCCCCGGATATAAAAAGATACTATAACGCAATAGTTCTTTCACGGGTGGTAGAATGGGCGAATGAGGGAAACGATAAAAGATGGGTAGGTATAGAAAACACGTTTTCTCAAACACAATTAGGGAGAATAATATGGAATCCGCCACAATTTAGGACACTGGGTCCAAATACACATAAGATCACTCGACAAGTATTTAAAATATGGGATCAAATACATACACGAAAAAAATGGGGATATAACTCACCTTGGATTTTTTTGAAAGACAATGAATATTTCCCACCAGGACAACAAGAAATAGGGGGAAAATGGATACTAAAAGACAATGCACAATTAAAAGATATTCTAGTAAAAGATAAATTAAACACTTTTCAAGCACTAAAAGAAGACACTGAGTTGATGAGGATTAATGAATGGCGGTACCTCCAGCTACGAATGTTTGTTTTAAAGCTACCTCATCCCTTACGGAGTAAAGATGAGCTAAGACCTTTTGAACAATTATGTCAGAAGGACAAACTAATTAAAAAAGGAAAAAAGATTGGTTCAATCTATAAAATACTCGCAGAAGGAGAAGAACTGGATGAACCGGCATTCATTAAAAAATGGGAAAAAGAATTGGGGGTACAATGTAACACTCACTATAGAAAGAAAATATTGACATTAATTCACTATGAGGGGGGAGGGAGTAAACTGATTGAATCAAATTATAAATGTATAGCGAGATGGTATGCCACCCCTGACAAATTAAGTAGGTTCAGAAATGACCAATCTCCAGAGTGCTGGCGAGGATGTAAGTTCATCGGGAGCATGGGCCATATTTGGTGGGACTGTCCCATAATTAAAGAATACTGGAAGAGGATAATTAAGATAATAAAGGTGGTTACAGGAAAAGAAATTAGAGAGGATCCATGGATGGTGTTGTTTCACGGGACAGAGGAGACAATAAATCAATATAAAGCATCATTAGTTCCCATTTTACTTGATACCGCAAAAAGTCTTATCCCGAGAAAATGGCGAGAGAAAGAAAGTCCTAAAATCCAGGATTGGATTTTTAGGGTAACCGAAATCCAACATCTGGAAAGCGAGGAAGGAGGTGAAGAGGAACCAGCTATAAAGGAGGAGAGGAATAGGAAATGGGATTTATGGGAAAAATTTAAAAAATCTTGGCGATATGTGGAGGAAATAACACAGGAGTAACAATGGGAAAGGAAATGTGGAAGATATGACTAAAGTAGAACCCCGAGGGAAAGCAGTCAGGAACAGAAAGGGGGGAGGGAGGGGACAGATGAGAGGATAAAGGGGCAAAGAGAGGAGGCCAGACCGAGGTAACATATCTGAAGTATGGTTACAGGGCCAAGGTTGTTTCGCCTCCCTTCTTTTACCCATAACGGTTTTAAAAGAGAGAGGGATTGGGGGGAGGGGGGAAAATAAAGTGAAGAAGCAGAGCGAGGGATATTAAGGGTTAATTACAAGGGTAAGCACAGGTTAACTTGGCGTTATATTGGTTTTATATGTATGAACAAATAAAGTCTATGATTGTTAAGATTCACTTAAAAGATGAGCTACAATGATGTGAAAACGAGGAAACCTAAATGAACGTGAAGTTGATTGGCGCCTCGCAGATAAATTCGCTGATGTAGTTCAAAGAAAAAAAAAATAAAAAAATTTTTGATGGTATTTTAGATGATCAGGTCCGTGACCTAGTCATGTCCCCTTTGTGTAAGTCAAAACAATGTTGATTTAAGCAATGGTATAGTTTAAGTTATGTATAGAAATTATGTTTGTAAAGTTTTTTCTGTTATAAGTTATGATTGTAATGTTTGGTAGCAGTTCTATACAATAAAAACCTCCATCTATATAGCTAGCTATCTTGTGCATTTTAAATAGAGCTTGCAGTCAGTGGTAGGAGATTGTGCGTGCTGTCTGTGTGCTCTGAACCCAGTATACACCGCTATATCCATCTATATAGCTAGCTATTTTGCTGGTTTTAAATAGAGCTTGCAGTCAGTGGTAGGAGATTGTGCGTGCTGTCTGTGTGCTCTGAACCCAGTATACACCACTATATCTACCTATATAGCTAACTATCTTGCTTTTTTTAATAGAGCTTGCAGTCAGTGGTAGGAGATTGTGCATGCTGTCTGCGTGCTCTGAACCCAGTATATGCCGCTATATCCATCTATATAGCTAGCTATCTTGCTCGTTTTAAATAGAGCTTGCAGTCAGTGATAGGAGATTGTGCGTGCTGTCTTCGTGCTCTGAACCCAGTATACACCTCTATATCCATCTATATAGCTAGCTATCTTGCTCGTTTTAAATAGAGCTTGCAGTCAGTGGTAGGAGATTGTGCGTGCTGTCTGCGTGCTCTGAACCCAGTATACACCGCTATATCCATCTATATAGCTAACTATCTTGCTTTTTTTTAATAGAGCTTGCAGTCAGTGGTAGGAGATTGTGCGTGCTGTCTGCGTGCTCTGAATCCAGTATACACCGCTATATCCATCTATATAGCTAACTATCTTGCTTTTTTTTAATAGAGCTTGCAGTCAGCGGTAGGAGCTTGTGTGTGCTGGCTGCGTGCTCTGATCTCTGAGGACTTCCAGAGTGGTGGAGAAAGAGAGGGAGCTGATGACTTCAGTCAGCCCAGGCCAGGTGCCTGTTTCTCAGCCTAATGAAGGACGTGGAGCCCCTAAGCTCCTGGAGCTCGTCAAGGAGGAGAGGTTGTTTTTGGAGAACCAGCTGGATCTTGCAGATTGGTCTCTGAGACAGCCAGGAGAGGATGTGGAGAAATCTGCAGACAGAAGAAAGAAAGCTAAAAGCTTAATTGTAAAGGCTTCCCGCAGCTACTGCGAGAAAATGAAGGTCCTGGCGGAGCTAAGGAACCGGAGAGACAGATCAGGCGTTGTAAAGAGACAGGAGTATAAGACGGTGATAGACGGATTGAAGAAGCAGTGCAACATATTGGGTGAGCTGTTATCCAACCTGATTGACAGTGCTTCTGGTGAGAAAGACTTTCTATCTAACGTGGACAAAGCGATGAGAATTGCGTGTGACGAGGGGACCCAGGCAGGGAGACGCCGTAGACTGTATCCAGCCCCGAACACAACGCAGGAGGAGGAAATGGCGGGTCCCTCTGTGGAAGCCAGCCATGAAGAAAAGGAAAGTGCGGTGGAAAGAAAGGTGGCCAGTGACAAACCAGAGGGAAAGACTGTGGTGGAAAGAAAGCCAGCGGTGTGTAAAGAAACAGTTTTGGAGAGAGAGAGTGCTGTGAAGGCTGAAAATGTGAAGAGCATTCCTGGTGAAAAGACTGCTAGCCCTGCTAACTCCACTAATCCTGCAGAGGGGTCAGGTAAGCCTAAGGGTTGCCAGCCTATGAATGAGGCTGTGTCCCCAGAGGGCAGGTTAGACCCCGGTGAAGTGGGTAGGAGGCAGCAAAAGGACATTAAAGACAGGAGTGTTGTTAAGAAGATACCAGTGGTGCAGCTTGCTAGGATAGTAAGCAAAGGAAAAATGGACTTACCTGTACAGTCCCCAGTGATCCCAGCCGGTGGTTGCAAGCGGGGCACGCCGTCAGTTGCGTTGTCGGCTGCCACTGCTGCAAGCCGGTCTCAGGGTAAGGGGACTAGGGTATATGAGAGTCAAGCCAGCTTGGCTGCCGCTGTGGGCAGCGGTGCAGTGTCGGCCGGCGGCATGGCATCTGACAGTTCGGGAATGGCGGCCGTGAATAAGAGAACGCCGTCTTCCCGCGGGAGGAGGGGTGGTGCTACTGACCGCGGGGCCAATAGTAGCGCGGGAAGGGGTGATGACGCACTTCCGGTGCACGAGCTGGTTCATGGCGAGAATAGCCCGCGGCCTGAAGTGACGGTGGCGGGTCCGGAAGTTGACCCCGAGGGTCGTTTTCAAAGGACTTCCGGTCTGCTTTCTGGTCAAGAGAGTGTAAACAGTAACAGTAACAGTAATGTTGAAATGTCTAATTGTATAGTGCCAGAACAAGCTACGGCCTGGGGTGACTGCCCAATGGGCGAGCTTGATGGTGAGAACCCTGCAATGACGTTCATTCGCGGCTTGGAGGGTTCTCAATCAGGGCCGAGCCAAGTGTCAGTGGATTCCTGCGGGGCCCATATGGAGGTGGAGTGGCAGGAAGCCTGGGAGGCTTTGCTTTATAGCTCTGAGGATGAGACCTATCCTAAAGTTCAGGCTGGGGTAAACGATGTGGGGAGTGTGACTTCCCATGCCGTGAGTGGGGGGGCTGCTTCTCATGTTGTACCCCCAGTGTCTGTGGCAGAGGCTCCTCCTCCGGGACCCGTATTAAGGGGGACACCGGAGGTAAAGTTGCTGACGGCACTTGGTGAAAGGCGTTCCTACGCCAATGTGGCTGGGTCCAGTGTGCCTCTGGACCACCTGTACCACCAGTTTGGGGCCAGTAACTTTCGGGTACCCCCGGCTGGTCAGACCCCTGGGGCCAGTACTTGGTCTAGGGGGACAGGTGGTCCGGAGCGCAAGCGTAGGAATGTGGTCCAGCTGAGATGGGAGGGTGAAGGTCAGTGCCCCACGAGGGGCCAAGTGGTTGACATGGTCCTGGCGTTGGGGTTCAGGGTGGCTGAGCTATTTGCTGTGATCCACCCAGCTGGCACCCCTGACTTTGATGTCAGTTTCACCAACGCTGTGACTATGGAGCGTTTTGTAACCGCTTTTGGGTTGGTTAAAGGGGCTGATCCCTGGAAAGGGTTCCGCCTGATTCCTTTGAGTAGGCAGGAGGAGATTAAAAACCTGACGGTGTTAGTAAGGAACGAGAGCCTGCCCCCGGAGGACATAGCAACTTGGCTGGGGAGACACGGCCAGTTGCAGTGTCCTCTAAATAAATGCTTAGACGAGCGTGGGGTATGGACTGGAGCATGGAACACCAGGATTCGTTTGAGAAGATCTGGCAACACGGTTGCACATGTCCCAGGAAGTGCGTTCCTGGGACGAGATAGAATCCTGGTGTTCTACCCAGGCCAGCCCCGTAGGTGTTTCAGGTGTGGGTGTCCAACCCACATGAGTGCAGATTGCACAGTTGTGCGCTGCACTAAGTGCAATAAGTTTGGACACTCAGGTGACACGTGTGGGTTGATCTGCTGCAACCTTTGCGGTCAAATGGGGCATCCCTTTAGCAGATGCCCCAGAGCCTACAGGGGTGAAGCTGCAGCAGGTGGTGGGCCAGGAGGGGATAGTGCACCTCCTCCTGCTGGGCAGAGTTCTGGAGGGGAAAGGCAGGGAAGCGCTCCTACGGCGGAGCCACAGGGTGCACCTCGAACCCAAAAGGCAAGTAGGGTCCCTCAAAGAGAAAAGGGGGTACGGCATGCAGATGTTGCCCAGGCCCCTGTCACTGAAGTTCAGGTGCCCGGTCCAGATATTGGTCAGGTGGAGGTAGTTGGGCCTCCCTTTTTGGATAAGGGGGGGGCACAGGGTTCTGTTTCCCAGGTTACTGCTCCCACTCCCCTTCCTCGGAGATGTAGGCCGGGCAGACGTCTGGTCACTGTCTCCTCATCCGATTCTTCGGCTGGGGATGACAGGTCTGGGGAGGAGGAGATGGAAGTCTCGGTTAAGGGGGCTCAGAAACGCCCAAAAGAAGTATCGGATGAGGAAGGTGAAGTGGCTTGGGTCACGATTAGGAAAAAGCAGGGGAAGAAGAAGAAAAAAAGGGCCCCGTTACCTGAGGTGGATCCTGGGCCACCAGAAGGGCCTAGCAGTAGGGGTGATGCTCTACTTATAAATTTTTCTTCTGGGGAGGAGGAGGGGGAAGATGACATGTAAGTTGTTTTTTCCCTTTTGTTTGTATAGTTTATTATCTGTTAAATTGCAAAGTGTATGTTAACTGATATTTGATTTGTAATGAAAAATTTGTATGTTCGGTAGCAGATAACCATTAAAAAAATATCCACCTATATAGCTAGCTATCTTGCTGCTCGTTTTAAATAGAGCTTGCAGTCAGTGGTAGGAGATTGTGCGTGCTGTCTGCGTGCTCTGAACCCAGTATACACCGCTATATCCATCTATATAGCTAGCTATCTTGCTCGTTTTAAATAGAGCTTGCAGTCAGTGGTAGGAGATTGTGCGTGCTGTCTGCGTGCTCTGAACCCAGTATACACCGCTATATCCATCTATATAGCTAGCTATTTTGCTCGTTTTAAATAGAGCTTGCAGTCAGTGGTAGGAGATTGTGCGTGCTGTCTGCGTGCTCTGAACCCAGTATACATCGCTATATCTACCTATATAGCTAACTATCTTGCTTTTTTTAATAGAGCTTGCAGTCAGTGGTAGGAGATTGTGCGTGCTGTCTGCGTGCTCTGAACCCAGTATACACCGCTATATCCATCTATATAGCTAGTTATCTTGCTCGTTTTAAATAGAGCTTGCAGTCAGTGGTAGGAGATTGTGCGTGCTGTCTGCGTGCTCTGAACCCAGTATACACCGCTATATCCATCTATATAGCTAGCTATCTTGCTCGTTTTAAATAGAGCTTGCAGTCAGTGGTAGGAGATTATGCGTGCTGTCTGCGTGCTCTGAACCCAGTATACACCGCTATATCCATCTATATAGCTAGCTATCGTGCTCATTTTAAATAGAGCTTGCAGTCAGTGGTAGGAGATTGTGCGTGCTGTCTGCGTGCTCTGAACACAGTATACACCGTTATATCCACCTACATAGCTCTTCCCTAATTGAGCCATCTGCCATCTGCAGGAGTTAGTGGGTGTTGTGCGTGCCTCCAGCACAATATATACTACCCAATTGCTGGTTTTCCAAACTCCCTTCAGGCCATTACCATGTCTGGAAGGCCAGCAAGAAGAGGCAGACAGGCGCAAGCCGATAAAAGAGGGCAAGCAGGCTCTGTGTCTAGAGACAACAGTGCTAGTCGTGGACGCGGTGCATCGTCATCATCAGCACGCGGCCATGGGACATGCTTGTCCTTCTTTTCGGCAGCTGGACATGTTGAGCCGCAACATGCCAACGACTTGGTAGAGTGGATGACCAAGCCCTCTTCATCCTCCTCATCCTCTCTCACCCAGGCTCAGGGTACTAGCAAAGCAGCTGCCAACGCATCGTCTTCCCTCCTCTCAATGTCATCATCAGTGACTCCTTCCCTAGACCCACCACGTCCTCCTGAGGAGTCTCCTGAACTCTTTGAGCACAGTGTTGGGTACATGCTCCAGGAGGATGCCCAGTGTTTTGTAGGCTCTGATGATGATACTCAACTAGAGGAAGGCAGAGGCGTGAATGCAGAGAGAGGGGATGCTCTTGAAGGACAGCAATCTGGCAGTCATGTTCCACAAGCTGCAGCATACTGCCAGGTTTGCTCCAGCGATGAAGAGGGAGGGGATGATGAGGGCACTGACTCCACGTGGGTGCCTGAAAGGAGGAGGAGGAGGCACATGTCCAACGAGGCAGGATGCCCTCCGGGGGCCAGCTTAGGGGCAGCACACCGACTGAATCACACCGCAGAGCTCCGCCTGTGCAGAGCGCTGCCTCTGCGCATTATTCTAAAAGTTCTTTGGTGTGGGCCTTTTTTGAGACGAGTGCATCAGATCGCACCACTGCATTTTGCAACATATGTCTCAAGCGTATCTCGCGTGGCCAAAACATCAGAAGCTTGGGCACCACATGCTTGACCAGACATATGTTGACCTGCCATGCAGCTCGTTGGCAAGTGTATCTCAAAGACCCACACCAAAGAACAAAGCAGACCTCTCCTTGCTCCTCATCAGCTGGGATCTCCAACCCCACTAGACCTTCAGTCCTTTTTGAACCTGCTCTGAGAGGAATGAAGGTGTAGAATTAGGTGTGTCACAGCCAAGTGCTTCCGGGCACTCTGCTAGCAGTACACCCACGTCTGATTATAGCAGGCAAATGTCCCTGCCACAGCTGCTGGACCGGCGAAAGAAGTTCACTCCCAGCCATCCACATGCCCAGCGGTTGAATGCTAGCTTGGCTAAATTGCTAGCACTTCAACTGCTGCCTTTTCAGTTGGTAGACTTGGCCCCCTTCCGTGAGTTTGTACAATGTGCAATTCCTCAGTGACAGGTCCCCAAACGCCACTTTTTCTCACGGAAGGTGATTCCGGCTCTCTACCGGCATGTGAAAGGCAATGTCCTTTCCCCGCTGGACAGGGCGGTCAGTGGTAAGGTGCATATTACTGCTGACTCATGGTCCAGCAGGCATGGACAGGGACGTTACCTGTCTTTCACGGCCCATTGGGTCACTCTTATGGCAGCTGGGAAGGATGCAGGACAAGGTGCAGTAGTGTTGGAGGTTGTTCCGCCACCACGCCTCCAAAATGCTACTATTGGTTGTGACACACCTCTCTCCTCCACCCCCTCCTCTTCTTCTTCCTCCATGGCCTCTAGCAGTGCTCTGTCCTCAGAACCAGCGGTGCTCCGTAGGCGTTCCAGGGGCTATGCAAGTACGCAGGCAAAACGGTGCCATGCTGTGCTTGCGCTGGTTTGTTTGGGGGACAGGAGCCACAATGGGGAGGATGTTTTGTCAGCTCTGCAGGGGCAGGCCGAGAGGTGGTTGACGCCATGCCAGCTTAAGCCAGGAATGGGGGTTTGCGACAATGGCACCAACCTCCTCTCCACCCTCCGACAGGGACAACTGACCCATGTGCCCTATGTGGGTCACGTCCTTAACCTGGTGGTTCAGCGGTTCTTGGGAAGGTACCCAGGCTTACAGGATGTCCTGAAGCAGGCCAGGAAAGTCTGTGTGCATTTCCGCCGATCATTTAATGCCTGTGCTCGGCTGGCTGAGCTCCAAAAGGAGTTGAACCTGCCCAAGAACCGCCTTATATGTGACATGCCCACCAGGTGAAACTCAACGCTGGCCATGCTGCAGCGGCTGCACACGCAGCAGAGGGCCATCAATGAGTACCTGTGCAACTACGGCACCAGGACAGGGTCAGGGGAGCTCGGTTTTTTCTCACCACGCCAGTGGGGCATGATCAGGGATGCATGCACTGTCCTGTCACCATTTGAGGAGACCACAAGGATGGTGAGCAGTGACAGTGCATGCATCAGTGACACTGTACCTCTTGTCCACCTCTTGGAGCATATGCTGCATGGGAATAATGGACAGGGAACTTGAGGCATAACAGAGGCAGGAAGAGGAGGACTTCCTTGCCTCTCAAGGCCCCCTTTATCCAGACAGTGTTCCTGCTGTGCCCCCCATCACACAGGAAGAGGAGGAGGAGGAGGAGGAGGATGATTGTGTCAGCATGGAGGTGAAGGCTGGCACTCAGCATCAGCAGCAGCAGCAGTCTTGTAGGGATGATTTACAGTCCCAAGAAACCCGTGGACTTGTACGTGGCTGGGAGGAGGTAGCTGCGGATCATGTTGTCCTTAGTGACCCAGAGGACTCCGGACCGAATGCCTCAGCTAACCTACGCTGCATGGCCTCCCTGATCCTGCAAAGCCTGCGGAAGGATCCTCGTATTCTTCGGATCAAGGAGAAGGACCATTACTGGCTGGCCACTCTCCTTGATCCACGGTACAAGGGTAAGGTTGCCAACCTTATCTTGCCATCGCAGAGGGAGCAGAGGATGAGACATCTCCGGGAGGCCTTGCAGAAAGGTCTGTGCAATGCGTTCCCAGAGACTGGGAGGTTACAAACTCCTGGTCCTGGACAACGTGTTGCTGAGGCATCGGTCAGAAGGAGCGGTGGAGAAGGTGGCCGTCTGACCGATGCTTTCAGACAATTTTTTAGTCCACAGCCCCAAGGTATGATCGGTTCCAGCAACCATCGCCAGCGCCTGATTTACATGGTGCAGGAATACCTAGGGGCAAGGTCAGACTTGGACACCTTTCCCACTGAAAATCCTCTGGCTTACTGGGTCTTGAGGATGGATCACTGGCCAGAGCTTGCACAGTATGCAATTGAGCTACTAGCCTGTCCTGCATCCAGCGTTCTTTCGGAACGCACCTTCAGTGCTGCTGGTGGCTTTGTCACCGATCACAGGGTGCGCCTGTCCACCGAATCAGTTGATAGACTGACCTTCATCAAGATGAATCAGTCTTGGATCACCCACAGCTACCAAGCACCTGAAGCTGATGTAACCGAATAATTTTTTTTGAAAAAAATCACATCCCTTCAAGACTGCCTATGCTGATGCTGAGTGACTGTCCTGTTATGTTGATTGTCTATCCTCTTCCTCCTCCGCTGATATGTTGGAAGAACATTTTTGGTTCTGGGTGATGCCATCAGCCCAATTTTTCTGCCCCTGTTTAACAGGGGCGTTTACAATTTTTGATGCAATACTTTGCCTCAGGGCTAATTCCTGCACTA
Organism: Lithobates pipiens; assembly: GCF_037356315.1. Taxonomy (NCBI): domain Eukaryota; kingdom Metazoa; phylum Chordata; class Amphibia; order Anura; family Ranidae; genus Lithobates; species Lithobates pipiens. The sequence continues at coordinate 259,029,488 of NW_027507785.1, read as the reverse complement.
AAACTAGAGTATATGGGAGAGGTTGCACTGTCGTGGCACCAGCACCAGTGCCTAAGGCCCAATTTTTCTGCCCCTGTTTAACAGGGGCGTTTAATTACCATTCTTGATGCAATGCTTTGCCTCAGGGCTAATTCCTGCACTAAAACTAGATTATATGGGAGAGGTTGCAGTGTCGTGGCACCAGCACCAGTGCCTAAGGCGCAATTTTTCTGCCCCTGTTTAACAGGGGCGTTTGATTAAAATTTTTGATGCAATGCTTTGCAGCAGGGCTAATTCCTGCACTAAAACTAGAGTATATGGGAGAGGTTGCAGTGTCGTGGCACCAGCATCAGTGCCTAAGGCCCAATTTTTCTGCTCCTGTTTAACAGGGGCGTTTAATTACAATTTTTGATGCAATGCTTTGCAGCAGGGCTCATTCCTGCACTACAACTAGAGTATATGAGAGAGGTTGCACTGTCGTGGCACCAGCACCAGTGCCAGCAGCCCAATTTTTCAGCCCCTGTTTAACAGGGACATGTAATTACAATTCTTGATATAATATTTCACAGGAGGGCCCGTTCCTGAGCCCACCCAGAGTAACTGTGAGGACTTATAGTGTTGTGGCACCAGCACCACAACCACCAAAGGTCAATTTTTCTACCACTGTTCAACAATGGCATGTAATTACAATTCTTGATATAATCGTTCACAGCAGGGCGCTCCAGCGCCTACCAAGAGTCACTCTGAGGGCTTACAATGTTGTGGCAAAACCAACACCTTGTTCCGCCATTTCTGCAGAGCATATAGGGCAGGCCCCTACTTTCAAACATCCAACTTACAAACATCTCCTACTTGCAAACGGAAGGAGACAACAGCAAGTGAGATGAAAAAAGACGAACAGCAAAACAAATTATACAGGGGTGATAACCCTTCCCTATGTTTTCCAAAAAGCTTAAAAATCGTTTTTTTGACTGGAGCTACACTTTAAAAATGTACCAGTTGAAAATTACAAACAGATTAAACTTAACACAACAAATCTACACAGTCCCTGTCTTGTTTGCACCGCCTGTATACTGCTGTTCTGAGTATATAGGGCCTGGGGGCCCCACGCATTTCCTTTTTTTAATATGGGTACGGGGTTCCCCTTAATATCCGTACAAGACCCAAAGGGGCTGGTAATGGGCAGGGAGGGCTACCCATGCCATTTTTCTCAATGATTTTCAACCATATTGCAGGAACCAGAAATAACATTAAAACCGCAAGCAGTTTTAAATGACGTCATTTCCGTTAAAGCGGAGGGCCGTTTAAAAAAAAAAAAAAAGTCAGCAGCTGCAAACACTGCAGCTGCTGACTTAATAAACACACTTACCTGTCCAGGGCGCCCGCGATGTTGGCCGCCCGAGGCCGACCCGTCCCTCGGCTCTCGGGTCCCAGCGCCGCCATTCCTTGTAAGGGAAACAGGCAGTGGAGCCTTACGGCTTCACTGCCCGTTTCCTACTGCGCATGCGCGAGTCACGCAGCGCTTTGTGAATGGGACGCGCTGTGTTCTGGAACACACAGTTCCCAGAACACAGCGCGACCCATTACCCAGAAGACGCCGCGATGAGGAGAGAAGACCAGAAGATCTCCGCGGAGGAGGAAGAGGAAGATTAGGATTATGTGCCTAGCAACAGACATTTCTGGTTAGTAAAAAAAAATGTTTATTCATTTTTTTATTTTAGATTTTTTTGTAATTTTTTATATTTTTTTTTTCAGGGTGGCCCTCCACTTTAAATGTCATTTTGTGCACGGACTGTTCTAAACACGGGAAACACGTGGCACTTCACAGGCATACTATAGACACCCCCCAGGCACGATATTTAAAGGAATATTTCACTTTTTTTTTTCACTTTAATCGTCATTAAAATCAGTGCTCCCGCCAAAACGGCCGTTTTTAAAACTTTTTCTTGCAGTGACCCATGTCCCCTGGGGCAGGAGCCAGGTCCCCAAACCCTTTTTAGGACAGTATCTTGCATATTAGCCGTTAAAATTAGCACTTTTAATTTCAAACGTTCGAGTCCCATAGACTTCAATGGGGTTCTAACGTTTGTACGAATTTGGGGTCAGTTCGAAAGTTCTGGTGCGAACCGAACCGCGGGGTTTTCGGCTCATCCCTATTTCTCACACACAGCATATGCATACCACAAATTACACCCCAAAACACATTCTGCTATTACTCCCGAGTATGGCAATACCACATGTGTGAGACTTTTACACAGTGTGGCCACATCCAGAGGCCCAACATGCAGGGAGCGCCATCAGGCGTTCTGGAGCACCCAGGACAATTCTGACATTTCTCTCCTACATGTAAAAATCATCATTTATTTGATAGAAAATGACATAGAACCCCAAAACATTATATATATTTTTTTAGCAAACACCCTGGAGAATACAATGGTGGTCATTGCAACTTTTTATCTTGTACGGTATTTGCGCAGCAATTTTTTCGAATGCTTTTTTTTGTGCTTAAAAAAAAAAACAGTAAAGTTAGCCCAATTTTTGCATAATGTGAAAGATGAAGTTACGCTGAGTAAATAGATACCTAACATGTCACTCTTCAAAATTGCACACGCTCGTGGAATGGCGCCAAACGTCGCTACTTAAAAATCCCCATAGGCGACGCTTTAATTTTTTTTACTGGTTACATGTTTGGAGTTACAGAGGAGGTCTAGGGCTAGAATTATTGCTCTGACTCTAACGTTCGCAGCGATACCTCACATGTGTGGTTTGAACACTGTTTTCATATGTGGGATGGGACTTACGTATGCGTTCGCTTGTGCATGCGAGCACATGGGGACAGGGGCGCTTTAACATTTTTTTATTTTTTTTATTGTTCATTTTACTTTATTTATTTTAGTTTGACATTTTTTTTCCCCAAAAATAATTTTTTTGATCACTTTTATTCCTATTACAAGGAATGTAAACATCCCTTGTAATAGGAATATGGCATGACAGGTCCTCTTTACAGTGAGATATGGGGTCAATAAGACCCCACATCTCACCTCTAGGCTGGGAAGCCTGAAATAAAAAAATAAAAAAAAAAGATTCTGGCTTTGATCGTATTGGCGAGCTGGTAGAAGCACCGGAGGGCGGGGGGGGCTGTCTATGGCTGGGTATTGCAGGGTATCACCGAGTATGGCTGGGTATTGCAGGGTATCTCAGAGTATGGCAGGGTATCTACGAGTATGGCTGGGTATCTCCAGGTATGGCTGGGTATCTCCGGGTATGGCAATTTATGGCAGGGTATTGCAGAGTATTGGCAGGGTATTGCAGAGTATTGGCTGGAATTGTACTGCAGAGTATTGGCTGGAATTGTACTGCAGAGTATTGGCGGGTACTGCAGAGTATTGGTGGGTATTGCAGAGTATTAGCTGGTATTGCAGAGTATTGGCGGGTATTGCAGAGTATTGGCGGGTATTGCAGGGTATTGGCAGGTATTGCAGAGTATTGGCAGGGTATTGCAGAGTATTAGCTGGTATTGCAGAGTATTAGCTGGTATTGCAGAGTATTAGCTGGTATTGCAGAGTATTAGCTGGTATTGCAGAGTATTGGCAGGTATTGCAGAGTATTAGCTGGTATTGCAGAGTATTGGGGGGTATTGCAGAGTATTGGGGGGTATTGCAGAGTATTGGGGGGTATTGCAGAGTATTGGCGGGTATTGCAGAGTATTGGCGGGTATTGCAGAGTATTGGCGGGTATTGCAGAGTATTGGCGGGTATTGCAGAGTATTGGCAGGGTATTGCAGAGTATTGGCAGGGTATTGCAGAGTATTGGCAGGGTATTGCAGGGTATTGGCAGGGTATTGCAGGGTATTGGCAGGGTATTGCAGAGTATTGGCAGGGTATTGCAGAGTATTGGCAGGGTATTGCAGAGTATTGGCAGGGTATTGCAGAGTATTGGCAGGGTATTGCAGAGTATTGGCAGGGTATTGCAGAGTATTGGCAGGGTATTGCAGAGTATTGGCAGGGTATTGCAGAGTATTGGCAGGGTATTGCAGAGTATTGGCAGGGTATTGCAGAGTATTGGCAGGGTATTGCAGAGTATTGGCAGGGTATTGCAGAGTATTGGCAGGGTATTGCAGAGTATTGGCAGGGTATTGCAGAGTATTGGCAGGGTATTGCAGAGTATTGGCAGGGTATTGCAGAGTATTGGCAGGGTATTGCAGAGTATTGGCAGGGTATTGCAGAGTATTAGCTGGTATTGCAGAGTATTGGCTGGTATTGCAGAGTATTGGCTGGTATTGCAGAGTATTGGCTGGTATTGCAGAGTATTGGCTGGTATTGAGGGGTTAAATTTCGGTGAGCAGCGATGTGGGCACTGCAGATGCAGCCCACAGCGCTGCTGACACCGATCTCTTCCCCCTCCGCTGTACCGATCGGTACAGAGAGGGGGAGGGAGGAACCGGCATCATAACATGGCGCCGGTTTGTTTACAAGTGATCACTCCGTCATTTGACGGAGCGATCACATGGTAAACGGCCACGATGAGCCCCTGGTTACGGTGATCCGTGATGCTCTTGAGAGCGCGCCAATGGGGGCGTGCGAGAGCAGAATTCTGGGAGGACGTCATATGACGGCCTCTCAGAGTTAAACAACCGCCCTGTAGCCGTCATTCGGTTATGGGCCGGTTGTTAAGTGGTTAATAAACTAAAAAAAAAAACTGGAACTCCACTTTAACCACTTTCAGACCGGACCATTTTGCTGGTCAATGACCAGAGGTCTTTTTACAATTTGGCACTGCGCTGCTTTAACTGGTAATTGCGCGGTCATGCAATGTTGTACCCAAACAAAATTTGCGTCCTTTTCTTCCCACAAATAGAGCTTTCTTTTGATGGTATTTGATTGCCTCTGCGATTTTTATTTTTTGCGATATAAACGTAAAAAGACCGCAAATTTTGAAAAAAAATGATATTTTCTACTTTTTGTTATTAGAAAAATCCAATAAACTCAATTTTAGTCATACATTTAGGCCAAAATGTATTCAGCCACATGTCTTTGGTAAAAAAAAAGTCAATAATTGTATATTTATTGGTTTGCGCAAAAGTTGTCACATCTACAAACTAAGGTACGTTTTCTGGAATTTACGCAGCTTTTAGTTTACGACTGCCTATCTCATTTCTTGAGGTGCTAAAATGGCAGGGCAGTACAAAACCCCCCCAAATGACCCCATTTTGGAAAGTAGACCCCCTAAGGAAATTGATAAGTGGCATGTTGAGCCCATTGAATATTTTATTTTTTTGCCTCAAGCGATTGAATAATGACAAAAAAAACATTTTATTTTTTTTACACAAAGTTGTCACTAAATGATATATTGCTCACACATGCTATGGGCATATGTAAAATGACACCCCAAAATAAATTCTGCTGCTTCTCCTGAGTACGGGGATACCACATATGTGGGACTTTTTGGGAGCCTAGCCGCGTACGGGGCCCCGAAAACCAAGCACCGCCTTCAGGCTTTCTAAGGGCGTAAATTTTTGAGTTCACTTCTCACTACCTATTACAGTTTTGAAGGCCATAAAATGCCAAGATGGCACAAAACCCCCACAAATGACCCCATTTTAGAAAGTAGACACCCCAAGATATTTTGCTGAGAGGCATGTTGAGTCCATGGAATATTTTATATTTTGCCACAAGTTGCGGGAAAATTACAAACTTTAATTTTTTTTTATTTTTTTTTCACAAAGTTGTCACTAAATGATATATTGCTCACACATGCTATGGGCATATGTGAAATGACACCCCAAAATAAATTCTGCTGCTTCTCTTGAGTACGGAGATACCACTGCCCTATGCGAACTGCTGGGAGTGTCAGTGAAATGTTAATGACACCCCCAGATCAGTTCGCATATCGCAGTGCGATCTGCAAACTCGGATCGCATGGTGTGAACACCCATGCGATCCGATTCTGCTGCGGGCCAAAAAAAGGGTCCCGTGCGAATTTGCGGCGGGTGCGATGCGAATTCAGCCATACTATCTGTATGGCTGAACTCGAATCGCACAGAGATCGGATGTGATTTGCACTGCAGTGCGGTGCGAATCACATTCTTTCTCATAAACCGCTGCAATGTGAACCCAGCCTTAGTGACACTGGCGACGGGGGGTGATCACGGGGTTAAACCTTTATTGGGGGGGTTAGGGGGGTACATTAGAACTAAAGGGGGCTAACCCTAACTGCCCTAACAGTTATTACAGTCACAAATGACACCAATGCAAAAAAAAAAAAAAAAATGACATTGGTGTCACTGTGACTGGGGGGCAGGGGTAATTGGGGGGGTGATCGGGGGGGTGTGAGTGTGCCTGGCATGTTCTACTGTGTAGTGTCGTGTTGGTGCAACTCACCGATCCTCTCTCCTCGGTGTCGGAACGAAAAATACCGACACGGAGGAGAGAATGCATCACTTCCTCTCCTGTGTTTACATTACAGGAGAGGAAGTGATGTCACGAAGGATTTCTATTCGTCGGGAGCGATCGCGAGGGGGTGGCCATGAATGAATGGCCGCCCCCTCATCCCGGATCGCTCCCGAACGAATACCGACCGCCGGAGCGGAGCCAAGCAGACGGATGGGCGGCGAGGAAGAGTGGAACCAGGGAGTCGCTGAGAGATGCGGGAGAAGCTCCAGGTCTGGCACCCACCGCCGGTCTGGGGGTGGTGCCCCTGTGGTTGGCGAGACGGACAAGCTTCCGCAAGATGCGGCCTCTGGGGCAGATTCACCCAGGGGGCTCCTTCTGCAACCGGAGAGGGACCTGGATGTGTGATCGGAGGGTGAGGTGTCCACTGAAGACGAGGTGACAGTTCCAGCAGTGGAGAGCAGAAGAGTGGCTGTGGAGCGTGTTCCTGGTCGGTCCGGTTAGTCCATTGATACTGTTTTGTTGTCTGATGCTTTGCAGGGGTTGCTGGTGGTGGTTCAGGGGGCATCGGTTGGAAGAGTGGCGCCGGTGGCGCCAGTGAGCGGGGGCGTACAGGGTGTACGGGGGGGGGGGGGGTTGCGTGGCTCAGGTACGATAAGCAGTTCCGGCAGAAAAAGGCGGTTCGCCAGGATTTACTGTGGGATCACAAGGACATCAGCCTCTGGATGAGGCTGATGTCCTCGGCACGGGCCCTGCCTCGGTTTTTTCAGCGGGGGGGGGGGGGGGGGGCGGCGGTACACCCTCCTCAAGACTGTCTGCCGGAAAGAATTGGGGAGCGTGCTGGCAGTTCAATGAGGGTGCCTGCAAGTTTGGGGGCGCGTGCAGATTCAAGTACGAGTGTTCGGGTTTTGGAGGAGCCCACGGTTTGTCTCGGTGCTTTAAGAGGGGAAAGCGTGCTGGGAACGCTTCGAACAAGAGGGAAGACGCCGGTGAGGGTGGAAAGGATGCTTCCTTTCCTAAGTAAGTATCCGGACGGGGTGGCTGCTCGGCTGCTGGCGGAGGGGTTCCAGGAGGGTTTTCAGATACCTTGTGAGCTGACGGTGGTGCCGCCTTTGGCAAGTAACCTAAGGTCGGCCTTGCAGCACCCCGCGGTGGTGGATGACAAATTGGGCAAGGAGGTTGCCCTGGGGCACATGGAGGGTCCATTTGCGGTTAAGCCTTGGGGTGATCTTGTGGTGTCTCCACTGGGGGTTGTCCCCAAGAAGGAGCCTAACAAATTTTGGCTCATACACCACTTGTCTTTCCCCAAGGGTGGATCGGTCAATGATTTCATTGATCCGGAGGTCTGCACATTGTCCTATACTTCATTTGACACAGCTGTCAGATGGGTGTGGCGGTACGGACGGGGGGAGCTTATGGCTAAGGCGGACATTGAGTCGGCGTCAGGTTACTGCCCGCACCCGGACAGCTTCCGGCTGTTGGGTTGTCACTGGCGGGAGCAGTTTTACGTGGACAAGTGTTTGCCCATGGGTTGCTCCATTTCTTGTTCCGTGTTTGAGAAGTTTAGCTCATTCTTGGAATGGGTGGTGCGGGATGTATCTGGCCTTGAATCTGTCATTCACTATCTGGACGACTTTCTCTGCATTGGCCCCCTGGCTTCCACTGTGTATGCGATTCTCCTTTCAACGTTGCATCACATCGCAGGCATTTTTGGGGTGCCATTGGTGGCCGAGAAGACGGAGGGTCTAGTGGAGGTATTGAGTTTTTTGGGCATAGTGATAGATTCAAGGGCCATGGAGTGCAGGTTGCTGTTGGACAAACTGGTGGATTTACAGGGGGAGATTCTGGAGATTCAGGGCCGACATAAGGTGCAGTTGCGGACCTTGCAGTAATTGCTCAGAAAACTGAACTTTGCGTGCCGGATCATCCCTATGGGGCGGGTGTTCTGCCGACGGCTGTCCGCGGCGACTGCTGGCGTGAAGTCACCTGCGCACTTCATTCGCTTGACGAGGGAGCACAGGGAAGATTTGAGGGTGTGGCATGATTTCTTATCCTCATACAACGGCCGGGCGGTCTGGAAGACCGGACGGGTGAGCAATTTCGACGTGAAATTGTTCACTGATGCGGCGGGTTCGACGGGCTATGGCGCGTGCTTTTCAAGGCAAGTAGAGCGCGGAACCGTGGCCGCGGTCTTGGAAGGATGCTGGCTTCTTGGGCAACTTGGTGTTGCTGAAACTCTTTCTGATAGTGCTGGCGTTGGAGCTGTGGGGGGAGGAATGCATGAACTTGAAGTTGCGGATTAATTGCGATAACATGGGGGTGGTGCAGGTAGTGAATCGCACGTCCTCGCCCCCCGGTCATTAAATTTTTACGGCAGTTAGTGCTTTGGTGCCTGCGTTTGAACATATTCATATATGCAGTTCATATCCCGGGGGTGGACAACTCCTTAGCTGACTCACTGTCTTGTTTTCAGTGGGACAAGTTCAGGGAACTGGCGCCCGGGACGTAATTCCTTGCCTGGAGTTGATTTGGGCGCTGCCCTTGGAGTCGCCACGGGATGGATACGCCGGTACATAAGTGGTTCCACCTGGAAGGCATACAAAAAGGTATGGAGGGAATGGCAGGGGTTGGTGATGGAGGTGGACATGGACGGGGATGCTGGCGACTGGCATCTGTTGGTTCTTTATTTTGTTGCCAGGAATATGGAGGGGGGCAATCAGCAGCCGCGATTGACAAAAAAATGGCTGGTTTGTCATCTCTCTTTAAGTTACAGGGTTCGGAGGATTGGACGAAAGATTTTTGGGTGCGGCAGATGCTACGGGGTTTTCGAAAACAGGCAAAACATGTGGACACGAGACGTCCGGTTACGTTTGAGATTTTGGTGGCCATATGTGCGGAATTGGGCTCAATTTGCACATCTCGGTGTGAGGCGCTGTTATTTACAGCGGCTTTTTCCTTGGCTTTTTATGGGGCATTTCAGGTGGGGGAGTTGGTCAACCCATCTAAAAAGGTACCGGGGGGGGGCTGTTGAATCAGGATGTACGGGCGGATGCTGCTAGGGTGTGGTTCCTTATCAGGCGGTCTAAAACCGACCAGCAGGGGAGAGGCGTGGAAGTATGCCTGTTTGAGTTACCAGAGTCCATGGTTTGCCCGGTGGCTGAATTAAGGGGGTATCGCGGGATGAGACCTGGGGGAAGGGGCCGTTCCTTATGCACGAGGATGGGTCCTTCCTGTCGAGGTTTCAGTTTGTGTCGGTGTTTCGGAGATGTTTGGGGGCTATCGGTTTGGTGGGGTCGGAGTATGCTTCACGCTCCTTCTGCATCGGGGCATCCATGGAAGCTGCCAGATGTGGGCTGGATGAGGCATCGGTGCGCAAGATCGGTCGGTGGGAGTCACAAAGATTTCGGTCCTACATTAGACCACAGCTGGCGGTTGGGCGTTTTCTGTTGGGTATGTCAGAATGAACCAAAACTGTTTTCAGGGATTACGTGTTGGGGGGGTTTGCTAGCTGTGGGGTTTTTTGTCAGTCTGTTGTGGTTTCTCATTTCAGATGGAGGTTCAGTACGCCTCGTTTGGATCGTAGGCCACTCATATGTTTGTTGGGGACCAGGAGAAGAGACATGAGGCAGGATTGTAGGCAACTGGGGATTTCCAGGAGGCAAGCTGAATTGCGTTGGTTGGGGGCAGACATGACCCTGGTGCCAAGGGATCCAGGAGAAGAGGGTTGAACAGGCAGGGGGATGGCAAAAAGAAGGGAAGGGGAGGAGAAATATAAAAGTGGGGGCAGAGCAAAAGCGGGAGCAGTGCACAGTGGAGATCAACGGAGGAGGCAGCTTTCCCATCCTCCCTCCCTATTGTGGAGTTTTTAGGTTTTGTGTTGGTTTTCTCTTGCTTATGTTTCTTTTCTTTCAGGCAGTTGAAACCGGCCCTTTTTGCGGGGCTGCAGCATTATCTTTCTGGTAGTCTTTGACGGTGGCGGTAAACAGAGGTGATCTAAAAGGGGTGGGGGGCTCATTGGTAATATGGGCCCCTCCGGTGTATTCCTGAACGGTGGACGGAATACTGGGATGGTTTCACTGCAGGAATTGGTTGTCTCCGAGCGGTCACAGCTGGAGGCCTGGTATGTTAAAGGTACCGCAGTGAGGTGGTGTTATTGTGTTAAAGTGGGTCACCGTCAGAGTTCACCAGACTGGGTTTTAGTAAAGTTTGTTTAAATGTTTTGTTATGGTTGTATATATATATATATATATATTTATATATTTATAAACATATCTTTGGAGTGAGTACATTTTGGTTGTGTTAATAAAGGCTGTTGTGGCCAGTTTACGCCAAAGAGAAAGTGTGGTCTCATTATTATAAGGTTAACGAGAGGGTTGAAATTGGTATCGGGTTGAAAAAAGGGACATTTGGGCTACACGGGTCATGTTTTCCCTCCTGTTGAAACTCAAGCTCTCTGGCAAGGTTTAAGGGATATGCAGGGGAGAGGCGTGGAAGTATGCCTGTTTGAGTTACCAGAGTCCATGGTTTGCCTGGTGGCTGAATTAAGGGGGTATCGTGGGATGAGACCTGGGGGAAGGGGCCGTTCCTTATGCACGAGGATGGGTCCTTCCTGTCGAGGTTTCAGTTTGTGTCAGTGTTTCGGAGATGTTTGGGGGCTATCGGTTTGGTGGGGTCGGAGTATGCTTCACGCTCCTTCTGCATCGGGGCATCCATGGAAGCTGCCAGATGTGGGCTGGATGAGGCATCGGTGCGCAAGATCGGTCGGTGGGAGTCGCAAAGATTTCGGTCCTACATTAGACCACAGCTGGCGGTTGGGCGTTTTCTGTTGGGTATGTCAGAATGAACCAAAACTGTAAAAAAAAATCAAAAAATAAAAATAAAAGGCGGGGTTGAACTGTTTGCAGGGATTACGTGTTGGGGGGGTTTGCTAGCTGTGGGGTTTTTTGTCAGTCTGTTGTGGTTTCTCATTTCAGATGGAGGTTCAGTACGCCTCGTTTGGATCGTAGGCCACTCATATGTTTGTTGGGGACCAGGAGAAGAGACATGAGGCAGGATTGTAGGCAACTGGGGATTTCCAGGAGGCAAGCTGAATTGCGTTGGTTGGGGGCAGACATGACCCTGGTGCCAAGGGATCCAGGAGAAGAGGGTTGAACAGACAGGGGGATGGCAAAAAGAAGGGAAGGGGAGGAGAAATATAAAAGTGGGGGCAGAGCAAAAGCGGGAGCAGTGCACAGTGGAGATCAACGGAGGAGGCAGCTTTCCCATCCTCCCTCCCTATTGTGGAGTTTTTAGGTTTTGTGTTGGTTTTCTCTTGCTTATGTTTCTTTTCTTTCAGGCAGTTGAAACCGGCCCTTTTTGCGGGGCTGCAGCATTATCTTTCTGGTAGTCTTTGACGGTGGCGGTAAACAGAGGTGATCTAAAAGGGGTGGGGGGGCTCATTGGTAATATGGGCCCCTCCGGTGTATTCCTGAACGGTGGACGGAATACTGGGATGGTTTCACTGCAGGAATTGGTTGTCTCCGAGCGGTCACAGCTGGAGGCCTGGTATGTTAAAGGTATCGCAGTGAGGTGGTGTTATTGTGTTAAAGTGGGTCACCGTCAGAGTTCACCAGACTGGGTTTTAGTAAAGTTTGTTTAAATGTTTTGTTATGGTTGTATATATATATATATTTATATATTTATAAACATATCTTTGGAGTGAGTACATTTTGGTTGTGTTAATAAAGGCTGTTGTGGCCAGTTTACGCCAAAGAGAAAGTGTGGTCTCATTATTATAAGGTTAACGAGAGGGTTGAAATTGGTATCGGGTTGAAAAAAGGGACATTTGGGCTACACGGGTCATGTTTTCCCTCCTGTTGAAACTCAAGCTCTCTGGCAAGGTTTAAGGGATATGCATGTTCTAATGAATTTGCCAAATGGAATTAAGAAATAATATCAACAGCTTCCTTAATCTTCCATCCAACATCCTTCTTCATAATTCTTATTAACTTAATATGTACTGTACACACTACAAAATAAACCCCACAGGCACTTGTCCTAATGTGCTTCAAGGAAAATTACATATTGTTCTTGTGTCAGCTTCATCCACTGTGCACTTTGACATGCACACTGCTTAGTTACAATAATACAGCCAAATGTTCTGCTCTGTCTACTGTATGTTATGTTTACCCCATTGCCCTTTGTATGTACTTGCAGGCATTATAGTGGTAAACTTTCAGCCATGTGTAAAACTCTAATTGCCCCATCAACATGAATTAACACTGCCTCTCACCATCAGTCAAACATACAAATTCCTACCCCCTCCCCATTGCTCTACATTAGTATTATCCCTGGCTCCAGCAGGCATTGTTGGTAATGTAGAGATTAACGCAGAACTTAATCTTTTAGGAAAAAGTGATCTGCTTGAATGATACCCCTGTGACCTAAAGCTACTGGGCATAGTAATTATCATTGATTACAGAGTTCTCCTTCACAAGCCTACTTGTTAGACAAGTGACCGTAGCTCTATGCCATGAAAAGGGACCTGGTGTCTCATGCACTGTGAGCCATATTACAGTCCCAATATGCAGATTTTGACAGATCCCAGTACATGACAGGGCAGATTGCTCATTCATCTGGTAAACTGATCTGCATAGGGGAGCTTTGTAATTAATCAGTACCTGTATTTCTGGTTGAAATGAAACAGTATACCATCAATGATGGCAATGTCACAAGTTCAGAACCCACAGCATATGCTTTTTAATGCTGGTTTGACTCATTTTTAGCATGTTTTACTGATTTCTTGACTTTAAAACCTAACTCCAGTTTTCAAAAATTTTTAATTGTTTGGAGCAAGCTGGTACAAACTATTTCCTTTACTAAAACATGCAGAAATTGTGTGTTCTCTATGAAGCATCACCTGCATGTATACAGAGCTGTGTTCCTGTATGGTAAGGGGACTTGTATTGTATGAGTGAATACAAGTCTTTCTTGTAATGGCTGAGGTGCAGAGGTGGGTGCACGGGCATCCGCGGGAGGGCTCCCCCCCAGAATCAGGGATTAGATCGGCACTTACTGTTACATTCAACACCAGTGCCAGCAATTCACATGTGTGTCCCTGGTATCGGGCACCTTCATTCCCGGACAATACAATGTCCCAGAATGAAATAGAGGACACAGGACACCCTGCTAACTGATTTACTTAAGTTTGGCACTGGTTGCTAGGGTCACTCCGTCTGGTGTCTAGCAACTAGTGATGTCAGAATTAGAGTCTAAGTGCTGCACTCTGCACTGCGTTCTGAGACTGTCTGAGACTGTCTCACTCTCTCCACCCACCTCCTCTTTCTCTGACCATTGAGCCCAGTGACTTGCAGGCAACAGGGCAATGAGGGACTGATCTTCTTTAGTCTCCACTCACCTCCTTCTCCAGCACCCACAGTCCCCTCCTACCATCTGGTGGCATCAATTAGACTTGCTCAGAGATCCATCTGATTTCATGGCTGCCCATGCCCACAGCGGCAGTGCTCGACTTCTCCTCCCTCCGGCGGTCCACTCAACTGTTGTTGAGGGACGCTTGACCACCACCACTCACCACCACTCCAGGATATCATTATTAGAAGGTGAGGAAATGGAATAAGGTGGTTAACTGGAATAGAACGGGACACAAGTGGGGGCCAGGCGCTGTGACTGGGGGACAGGACAGTAATAACTGAAGCTGACAAGTGAAGTGGGGCCGGGGGACTCAGTCTCTGACCATCTCCTGTACTATATCCATAGTCTCTGACAGTCTCCTGTACCATGTCTGCAGTCTCTGATAATCTCCTGTACCATGTCCTCAGTCTCTGACCTTCTCTGATACCATGTCTGCAGTCTCTGACCATCTCCTGTACCATGTGCGCAGTTTTTGACCATCTCCTGTACTACGTCTTCAATCTCTGACCATCTCCTGTATCATGTCTGCAATCTCTGACCATCTGCTGTAGTATGTCTGCAGTCTCTGTCCATCCCTTGCACCATGTCCGGAGTCTCTGACTGTCTCTTGTACCATGTCCACAGTCTCTGACCATCTCCTGTACTATGTCTGCAGTCTCTGACCATCTTCTTTACTACGTCTGCAGTCTCTGACTGTGATAATAAGATTTTTAAATACAGCTTACCTGTAAAATCCTTTTCTTGAGAGTGCATCACAGGACACAGAGCCTTTATTACATAGTGGGTTAGATAGGTACCTTCGGTGATTGGACACTGGTTAACACAATTAAGGAGAATTCCTCCCCTATATAACCCCTCCCATATGGGGAGCACCTCAGTTTTGTAGCAAAGCAATAGGTAACCACGTAAAACCCATAGAAGTGCAGGAGCTCTGTGTCCTGTGATGTGCTCTCAAGAAAAGGATTTTACAGGTAAGCTGTATTTAAAAATCCTATTTTCTTGATTATACATCACGGGACACAGAGCCTTCATTACATAGTGGGATGTCCCAGAGCAATGCTCAATTTGAGGGTAGGGAGACACAGATCAGAAATATAGATCGCAAACGGACCAGAGGAACTAAACTGCAGCCTGCAGTACACTGCGCCCGAAGGCGGCATCCTCCTGCCCTATTACATCCACCTGATAGAATCTGGTGAATGTATGGACTGAAGACCAAGTCACAGCCTTACAGATCTGAGCCATGGAGGCCTGGTGATGCACTGCCCAAGAAGCACTAACAGCCCTAGTTGAGTGCGGTTTCACTTGAAACGGAGGAGTCTTCTTCTTTATACCATAAGCCTGAAAAATAACTTGTCTAATCCATCTAGAAAGAGTGGATTTCAACGCTGCCTGGCCTTTTTTAAAGCCTTCTGGCAGGATGAATAAACAATCAGTTTTCCGTATCTGAGCGGCTGCCTGCAGATAGATACTGATTGCTCTTACCACATCAAGAGTGTGCAAAGATTCTTCCGCGGACTGTGGATCTGGAAAAAGGGATGGTAGGATCGCATCTACATTCAAATGGAATCCTGAAACCACCTTGGGTAGGAAGGAGAGATGAGGATGCATCACTACTCTGTCCTTGTGAATAATCAAATACGTCTTTTTGCAAGAAAGACATGTGAACTCTGATATTCTCATAGCAGAGGATATGGCTATCCAGAAGAAAAATGTTTTAGTCAAAAGTGCCAACGGAGCATGGTGCAATGGTTCAAAGGTTCAAAGAGTTGTCCCTGCAATGCAGACAACACCAAATTCAGATCCCATGGGCATACTGGAGGTTTGACTGGCAGATTCAATTGCAGTGCCCCCTGAACAAAGGCCCGGACTAGGGAATGTGACGCAATTGGCTCCTGAAAAAATAACTGATAAGGCCGAAATTTGGACTTTGATAGTGCTCAAGGCCAATTTCATCTCTAGGCCTGATTGGAGAAAGGCCAAGGTCCTGCTAATGACATACTTTCTAGGATGCCATCCCCTGGGTTCACGCCAGGAAACATATTCCTTCCAGATTTTGTAGTAAATAAGCCTGGAGGCCGGCATTCTGGCATTGACCAGAGTAGAAAGGACTGACTCTGAGAGTCCACCATCTTTCAGAATGCGGGTCACAGTAGCCAAACCATTAAATTTAGACTTTGTAAAGCAGGATGATAAATCGGACCCCGTGAGAGTAGGGGGGACCCAGGCCTGCCCACTGACATCTTTACAATCTCTGAATACCAAGGTCGTCTGGGACAAGCCAGGGCCACTAAAAGGACTGACTTTTCTTCACTTTTGACTCTCCCCAGAAACCACGGAAGAAGCGGACTTGGAGGGAGGGCATAGATTAGATTGTACTGATCCCATGGAATTGTCAGAGCATCTGACCCCTGAGCAAGTACAGCCTTTGTTCTTGACACAAATTTGTTCAGTTTCTTGTTGAACCTGGACGTGAACAGATCCACATCCGGGGTACCCCACTTGTGACATATGACCTGAAATATGTTGGGGTGTAGGGACCATTCTCCTGGGCATAGCTGCTGGTGGATTAAAAAATCTGCTTGCCAATTTTCCACCCCTGGGATGAAGACTGTAGATAGACAGCGAACATGGCTTTCTGCCCATGTAAGTATGTGATTCACCTCCTTTTGAGCATCCAGACTTCTGGTGCCACCTTGGGGATTGATGTAAGCCACTGCCATGGCATTGTCGGACAGTATCCATATTGGATGACCTTGTAGTCTGTATGACCAGTCCATGAGGGCCAAGTAAATTGCCCGAATTTCCAGAATATTGATGGGTATTGATACCCTTTGGGTCGTGGACCATCTTCCCTGCATGTATGCTTCTTCCAGAACTGCTCCCCAACCTGTCAGACTGGCATCTGTGGGTTATGATCTTCCATGGTAGTGGGAGAAAGACCTTGCCTTTCAAAAGATTTCTGGTTCATAGCCACCAATTGAGGCTTTTGCGTATCCTTGGGGATAGGCATATAGGAAGATCCAAGGCTTGAGGCTTCTTGTTCCAAGCCGCGAGGATGCTTCTCTGCAGAGGCCTTGAGTGAAACTGGGCAAATGGAACAGCCTCAAAAGAGGTGACCATCTTTCCTAACAGTTTCATACATCCTTTTGCTTAACACTAGGCGGACTAGAGCCTTTACGGCCTTGACCTTTGGCTCTGGAAGAAAAACTCTACCTTGAGCAGTGTCTGTGATCATGCCCAGATATTGCAATCTTGTTGAAAGTTGCAAGGAAGACTTTTCTAGGTTGATTACCCAACTTAGGCTTACCAAATGTTTTACTGTCTTGAAGACAGCAAGGATCAGGTGCGCCACTGATTGCTCTATGTGTAGCAAATCTAAATAAGCTACTACGGAAATGCTCTGAGTTCTTGGATTCGCTAAGAGAGGGTCTAGAATCTTTGTAAAAACTTGAGGAGCTGTGGCGAGACCGAAAGGAAGGGCCATAAATTGAAAATGGCGCTGATCTACCGCGAGCCTTAGATATTTTTGGTGAGCGGGAAATATCGGCACATGCAGATATGCATCCTTGATATCTATAGATGCCATAAATTCTCTCCCTTGAAGGGTGGAGACCACAGAATGGATTGACTGCATTTGGAAGGATCAAATGGGCAGAAACTGATTCAGATCCTTTAGATCTAGGATGGGTCTGACATCCCCATTCAGTTTTGGAACAGTGAAGAGATTTGAATAGAGCCCTGAACTCTGATCTTTTGGGTCCACTTCAACTATCACCCCCTGGGATAGTAAGCGATCTAAGGCCAGAAGTAGCAGTTTTCACTTTACTGGATCTTTAGAGACCCTTGACCTTAGAAAACGAGCTGGTGGAAGCTCTTGGAATTCTATCTTGTATCCCAGAGATACTGAAGAGACTACCCACTTGTCTTGAACCTCTTCCCGCCAGGCTCCTGCAAACTGCAGGAGCCTTCCCCCCACTCGGCCAAGTGGGGAACCCCTTCATAGGGATGCTATGGGGCTCTGCTTGGCAGACTTTCATGCCGAAGTCTTCTTCTGCCCTTAGGCATGACCTTGGGCCTTTCCTCTGGAAGTAGATTGGGAAGGCCGTCGCTAACTGCTTAGAGCCTGATGCTCCAGGGGATGGAGAAAGAGAACATTTCAATGATGGACGTTTACTCTTTTTACATGGTTAAAGTGTAGATTTACCACCTGTAATTCTTTGGATGAATTTATCTAGGTCAGTATTATTATTATACAGGATGTATATAGCACCGACAGTTTACACAGCACTTTACAACATTAGGGCAGACATTACAATACAATTCAATAAAATACAATTCAGTACAGGGGGAATCAGAGGGCCCTGCTCATTAGAGCTTACAATTTAGGAGGGAGGGTCAAGTTATACAAAAGGGTAATAGCTGTGGGGGATGAGCTAATTGAGAAAATAGTGTAGTTGTTAGATGGAGGCAGGATAGGCTTCTATGAAGAGGAATTTTTTCAGGGATCGCCTCAAAGTGGATACATTTGGAGAAATTCTGACAGGTTGGGGTAGCGAATACCAGAGGATGGGCGAGGCTCAGGAGAAATCCTGGAGGTGGATATAAGAGGAGGTGATGAGGGAGCTAGAGAGCAGGAGGACTTTTGAGGAACAAAAAGGGTGAATTTAATTTGTTGGACAAGTGGAAGCCAATGGAGGGATTGGCAGAGAGGGACAGCAGATACTGTGCGGATTGTAAGATGGATTAGTCTGGCAGCAGTGTTTTTGATGGACTGAAGGGGGGATAGTCTATTTAAAGGTAAGCCAATGAGGAGGGAATTGCAGTATTCAAGGCAAGAGATAACTAGGGAGTGAATCAGGAGCTTTGTGGTTTCATTGGTTAGAAAGGGACGTAGTTTAGAGATGTTGCGGAGGTTGAGGCGGCAAGCTTTGGAAAGTGATTGGATGTGGGGACGAAAGAAGAGTTCAGAGTCCAGGATAACACCTAGCACGCTGACATGTGGGGATGGGTGGATGTTTGTGCCATTGCTCTTGACAGATAAGTCATTGGAAGAGGCACGTGGGGGGGGGGGGGGGGGGAGAGAAATATTTTAAGTTCGGTTTTGGACAAGTTGAGTTTGAGGAAGTGGTGTGACATCCAGAAATTACATAGACTCATATAGAGCAGCATGTTATTGCCATCATCCCTAAATATACAAAATGTTGGAATACCTCAAAAAGGTGGGATTTTAAAGGCAATGTCATAAAACGTTATATATAAAAGATATATTAATTGGTACAAAATGAATTATAAAAAAATGTTTTAATTACAAAGTTAATTATACAAAAATATTTGCACAGTAAAACATGCGATTTATACAAATGTAGAGCGACAAAGAGCAGCTTTCCAACGCGTTTCGATTAATACATGAATGAACTATCTTCTTCAGGGAAGCCACTCTCTAAAAACACAAAGTATCGAATCAAAACATTGAAAGTAATTAAACAAAACAAATACATACAACATATCAAAGCTGAACTACTCACATCACCACCTTCTGCTCCCGAACAAGATTATCTCTCACCCCAGCCAGACAGCTTTACATAGATCTCTAAGTAATTTACTGCAAAAAATGCCCACGAGTCAAGGGAGACACTTTGATAGATGTGCAAAAAGGCTCCACTGCTGATGTCACCAATCCCTGATAAAAAACAATGTATCAAGGCATAAGGGGCACATAAGACCTGAAAAATGTCAATGAATAAACAGAAAATCTCAATCATATACATGCCTAAAAAAACATGAAAACAAGTCACGAAGGTGTGTAAAAATAAAAATAATAATAAAACAATCCCAGAGGATACTTACAAAACATAGACTATAGAGTGTCCAATCCTACAGGTATGGCCATTATAAGCCTCATGTACGAAATTGAATCCCTCAAATAGATCAAAGCCCCCAAGAGACGTCTGTGAGGCCGACATCTCCCAGGCTTCTGACGTGTGCCTTAAATAGCCCTAGAGAAGAAATGGCGCCAAAATTGGCCCCCATCACAGCCCAATCAGCTGTGAAACACCTAACATGAGTGGGAGGGATGAGAGGGGAGGAGCCGCCTTGAACAAAAAATTGTATAGACACAACATAACTTATTGATCCCACCAATGTGTGGGAGGAGAAACCCCCCAGTGGTAAGAATTAACTCCCGGCTGTCCCTCCATGGCGACGTCCCCTTCTTCCAAACCACAAAGGAACCCCGGCGTAGCCGCCCGAGAGGCAATGGACAAGTACCTCCCTTGCTGACATTGTGAGCCGGGCAGTAGCATCATCGCCTAGGTGACCAGATATCTAGCCAACCACGTTCCGGCGACGCATCGACCCAGAAGTGCCCCCCTCGCAACGCAGCCCGGAACTGGAAGTGATCTCACCATATCCAAATCCGGAAATGACCTCAACAGTACACCCGGCTTCATAGGCCAGGGAAAAGGCGGTGGTGTCATCACCGTGGAGACGCCTTATTGCCGCAGAGGCCAAAGATTTGGACAGAGAGAGATCACCAAGGTAACCAGAAAACAAAAACATGCTAAAAGGACACCCCCAGATACGGGGGCCAAATGTGGCCAAAAAAGTTGGCCAGGGAGTCATAAAAAGAAGACAGACGCCACCATACCCTCCGAGGGTCCATCCAACACCCCGAGGGGAAAAAAGCCCATCTTGGTGCTGAGTGGACCACCACTAACCTAGAAGGACCAATACATCCTGCAACGCCAGACAACACTAACATTGCATGATAAGGTCCTACATCCAGATCACACTCATTTTGTAGGGGAAGAGGGGAACCAAACCCGGTCACACCTAGGGTATATATATATATCCCCCCAGTGTGCTGGACCCTCCTAAATCCTCCCAGGGGCACAACAATGTATAACAGGGGTCAAAGCTCCACACAAAAGACCCCTGGGTCGCCTGTACCACCCCATGGTACCAAGCCGGATGAAAATACATCTGAATATTGGGGGTGAGAACACAACATACCACTCCAGAGCATGCAACTCTGGCATCGTGTTATCACCCCAAGGCAAGACTAACACCACCCGACACAGGAAAAACCCTGAGATTACCAAAAGACGACCACATTGAGTGTCATCCCTGCGGTGCATCCTGGGCCGCCCACTGGGGAAAAAAGGGGAAACAAATTACCCTCACCCCATAGGCTTACCTGTGACAGGAATGCAGTATAAACATACCTAGGCTGCTGACCGGGGGCCCGAAAGACCAACAATCCTGGTGGGTACCAAAAGATGGGACGGAGTGTATCAACATAACATACACATTTAACAACAATTAAGAAACACTGGGCGAAACATCCCTGCATCCAAATAATACCAAGGGGTGAGTCGCACAATGCCTCTTTAAACATTAAAACAGTGAGAAAAATATCAAAAAAATACTTATAATAGTAAACCCTTTATATAATGATGATCCCCATCCCACATAGACTCCAGACCGAAAAGAAAGAAAAGAAAACACGGGCACCAATAACGGCCCAGAGAAAAAATCCTACATCCCTAAACCACAACTAGTCACTGAATCATGTCCCCAGAGATTTAAATGTCGATGCATCTCTGTATGTATCCTATCAAGGCCGATTTAACTCCTTATTAGTAGTCTCAATCGGTTTTACCAGTATTAAAGCCATCCAAGAATGGCCTAAAGCTTTCTGTCTCGTTTAGACCAGGAGGAGTAATGGCATCCAAATACTTGATCCAGCGCATTTCGTGCTGTAACAATATTTTGTTCCAGTCTCCCCCTCTCATTGGTATATGTACCCGATCCACCACCGTAAAATTTACGGAGGGCATCCTATATCCATGTCTCTTGGCTACATGTCTTCCAAGAGAAAGATATAGATTACAAATCCTCATACTGAATAGGTGTTTGCTCACACGCTGACCAAGTTCCTGTTTAGTCTTCCCAATGTAGAATGCGCCGCATTCACATTGAAGAAGATAGACAACTCCTTTAGTTTTACAATTGGTGAAATGTTTTAATTGAAATGTCTCTCCATTGGGTAATTTAAAAGATGTTCGTTGCCTTATTACTTCACAGAATGAACACGACCCTACAGGGGTACGTGCCCCAGGTCTTACAGGGGTCAAGTCGTTGACTACCCTTATATTCACTCTGGGTAAGTAATCCCCCAATCGAACCTGCTTTTCGAAAAGTAATTTGAGGATTAGCAGTAATCAATCCAGAAAGGATTGGATTTCTTACTTTCTCATGTTCATTTGAATAATGTAATATTATTCTTGTAGTGTCCTCAAATTTTGGGATTTTTTTCTTCTTAAACAATAACTCGTGTCTGTCCTGATTCTTCACACGATTGAAAGCTTTTTTGAGACATGATTTTGTGTACCCTCTGGTCAACAATCTTTCGCTAATTTTATTGGCCTCTAACTGAAAGGCTTCATTGGTTGTGCAATTCCGTTTTATTCAAAGAAATTGACTATACGGTATGGATTTCTTCAAAGGCTCGGGGTGAAAGCTTCCAGCATGCAGAAGCATATTTCCTGCAGTCTCCTTTCTAAAGAGCTGGGTTGTTAATTTTCCGGAGGCATCTTTCATGAGGGAAATGTCCAGAAAGTCAATTTTAGAATGGTCATGCGACATCGTAAAAAAATGATTGAAGGCATTCTGATTCATTTCCTCTAAACATTGTTTGAGCATTTCCTCTGGACCGTTCCATACAAGGAACACGTCGTCAATGTAGCGTTGCCATAATACGGCGCGTTCCGTGTACCTCGCCAGTCGATCTTTGGACAAAAATACTTTTTCCCACTCCCCCAGGTACAAGTTGGCATATGAAGGCTCACAACACATGCCCATAGCCACACCTTGCACCTGGAGGGAGTGGGATCCCTTAAATAAAAAAACAATGTGTCTTAATATAAAATCAAGCATTCGAAGAACAAAGTCATTAAATTTCCATTCAGTGGTGGATCTCTGTTGCAGAACTCGTCTAATCGATGCTACCCCCAAATCATGTGGGATGCTGTTATACAGCGACTCAACGTCTATGGTGACTAATATTTCCGAGTTTGGGAATTATTTTCTTTCTTTTCGGTCTGGAGTCTGTGTGGGATAGGGATCATAAGTTATCATTATATAAGGGGTTTACTATTATAAGTATTTTTTTGATGTTTTTCTCACTGCTTTAATGTTTACAGAGGCATTGCGCGATTCACCCCTTGGTATTATTTGGATGCAGGGATGTTTCGCACAGTGTTTCTTAATTGTTGTTAAATGTGTATGTTATGTTGATACACTCCGTCCCATCTTTTGGTACCCACCAGGATTGTTGGTCTTTCGGGCCCCGGTCAGCAGCCTAGGTCTGTTTATACCGCATTCCCGACACAGGTAAGCCTACGGGGGGAGGGGAATTTGTTTCCCCTTTTTTCCCCAGTGGGCGGCCCAGGATGCACCGCAGGGACGACACTCAATGTGGTCGTCTTTTGGTTAATCTCTGGGTTTTTCCTGTGTCGGGTGGTGTTAGTCTTGCCTTGGGGTGATAACACGACACCAGAGTTGCATGCTCTGGAGTTGTATGTTGTGTTCTCACCCCCAATATTCGGATGTATTTTCATCCGGGTTTGGTCCCATGGGGTGGTACAGGTGACCCAGGGGTCTTTTGTGTGGAGCTTTGACCCCTGTTATACATTGTTGTGCCCCTGGGAGGATTTAGGGGGTCCAGCACACTGGGGGGGATATATATATATATATATATATATATATATATACACCCTAGGTGTGGCCGGGTTTGGTTCCCCTCTTCCCCTACAAAATTAGTGTAATCTGGATGTAGGACCTTATCATGCAATGTTAGTGTTGTCTGGCGTTGCAGGATATATTGGTCCTTCTAGGTTAGTGGTGGTCCACTCAGCACCAAGATGGGCTTTTTACCCCTCGGGGTGTTGGATGGACCCTCGGAGAGTATGGTGGCTTCTGTCTTCTTTTTATGACTCTGTGACCAACTTTTTTGCCCACATTTGGCCCCCGTATCTGGGGGTGTCCTTTTGGCATGTTTTTGTTTTCTGGTTACCTTGGTGATCTCTCTGTCCAAATCTTTGGCCTCTGCAGCAACAAGGCATCTCCGCGGTGATGACACCGCCGCCTTTTCCCTGGCCTATGAAGCCGGGTGTACTGTTGAGGTCATTTCCGGATTTAAATATGGTGAGATCACTTCCAGTTCCAGGCTGCGTTGCGAGGGGGGCACTTCCGGTTCCGGGTCGATGTGTCGCCGGAACGTGGTTGCCTAGATATCTGGTCACCTAGGCGTGGATGCTACGGCCCAGCTTACAATGTCAGCAAGGGAGGTACTTGTCCATTGTCACTCGGACGGCTACGCCGGGTTCCTTTGTGGTTTGGATGAAGGAGACGTCGCCATGGAGGAACAGCCGGGAGTGTGGCCCCCATCACAGCCTGATTGGGCTGTGATGGGGGCCAATTTTGGCGCCATTTCTTCTCTGGGGCTATTTAACCACTTTCAGACGGACCATTTTGCTGGTAAATGACCAGAGGTCTTTTTACACTTTGGCACTGCGCTGCTTTAACTGGTAATTGCACGGTCATGCAATGTTGTACCCAAACGAAATTTGCGTCCATTTCTTCCCACAATTAGAGCTATCTTTTAAAGGTATTTGACTGACTCTGCGATTTTTATTTTTTGCGATATAAACATAAAAAGACCGCAAATTTTGAAAAAAAATGATATTTTCTACTTTTTGTTATTAGAAAAATCCAATAAACTCAATTTTAGTCATACATTTAGGCCAAAATGTATTCAGCCACATGTCTTTGGTAAAAAAAAAATTCAATAATTGTATATTTATTGGTTTGCGCAAAAGTTGTCACATCTACAAACTAAGGTACGTTTTCTGGAATTTACGCAGCTTTTAGTTTACGACTGCCTATCTCATTTCTTGAGGTGCTAAAATGGCAGGGCAGTACAAAACCCCCCCAAATTACCCCATTTTGGAAAGTAGACCCCCTAAGGAAATTGATAAGTGGCATGTTGAGCCCATTGAATATTTTATTTTTTTGCCTCAAGCGATTGAATAATGACAAAAATTTTTTTTTTTTTTTTTTTCACAAAGTTGTCACTAAATGATATATTGCTCACACATGCTATGGGTATATGTGAAATGACACCCCAAAATAAATTCTGCTGCTTCTCCTGAGTACGGGGATACCACATATGTGGGACTTTTTGGGAGCCTAGCCGCGTACGGGGCCCCGAAAACCAAGCACCGCCTTCAGGCTTTCTAAGGGCGTAAATTTTTGAGTTCACTTCTCACTACCTATTACAGTTTTGAAGGCCATAAAATGCCAAGATGGCACAAAACCCCCACAAATGACCCCATTTTAGAAAGTAGACACCCCAAGCTATTTGCTGAGAGGCATGTTGAGTCCATGGAATATTTTATATTTTGCCACAAGTTGCGGGAAAATTACAAACTTTTTTTTTTTTTTTCACAAAGTTGTCACTAAATGATATATTGCTCACGCATGCCATGGGCATATGTGAAATGATACCCCAAAATAAATTCTGCTGCTTCTCCTGAGTACGGGGATACCACATATGTGGGACTTTTTGGGAGCCTAGCCGCGTACGGGGCCCCGAAAACCAAGCACCGCCTTCAGGCTTTCTAAGGGCGTAAATTTTTGAGTTCACTTCTCACTACCTATTACAGTTTTGAAGGCCATAAAATGCCAAGATGGCACAAAACCCCCACAAATGACCCCATTTTAGAAAGTAGACACCCCAAGCTATTAGCTGAGAGGCATGTTGAGTCCATGGAATATTTTATATTTTGCCACAAGTTGCGGGAAAATTACAAACTTTTTTTTTTTTTTCACAAAGTTGTCACTAAATGATATATTGCTCACGCATGCCATGGGCATATGTGAAATGACTCCCCAAAATAAATTCTGCTGCTTCTCCTGAGTACGGGGATACCACATATGTGGGACTTTTTGGGAGCCTAGCCGCGTACGGGGCCCCGAAAACCAAGCACCACCTTCAGGCTTTCTAAGGGCGTTACAGTTTTGAAGGCCATAAAATGCCAAGATGGCACAAACCCCCCCCCCCCCCCCCCAAATGACCCCATTTTGGAAAGTAGACACCCCTAAATTTAGGGGTACACTAGTGAGACTAGGTAATAAATGGCGGGTGCCCTGAAACTATAAAAAAATAACTAACCAACCAGCGTCACCTGTAACAGTTATATGGTGATCACTGGTGAAAGGGTTAACTAGGGGGCAATCAGAGGGCTTTATGCGGTAGTATATGGGGGTCCCTGGCGCTATAAAAAGCTGCGGCGAACCTAAATACCTACCTGCCTAACTAGCGTCACCTGTGACACTAATACAGCGATCAGAAAAACGATCGCTTATTAGGCTGGGTTCACACTGGAGCGATGCGGGAACGCCACGAATCCGCGGCGGGTTCCCGCATCGCATGCCTCCCGGCGGCAGTTCACACTGCCCTATGCGAACTGCTGGGAGTGTCAGTGAAATGTTAATGACACCCCCAGATCAGTTCGCATATCGCAGTGCGATCTGCAAACTTGGATCGCATGGTGTGAATACCCATGCGATCCGATTCTGCTGCGGACCAAAAAAAGGGTCCCGTGCGAGTTTGCGGCGGGTGCAACGCGAATTCAGCCATACTATCTGTATGGCTGAACTCGAATCGCACAGAGATCGCATGTGATTTGCACTGCAGTGCGGTGCGAATCACATCCGTTCTCATAAACCGCTGCAATGTGAACCCAGCCTTAGTGACACTGGCGACAGGGGGTGATCACGGGGTTAAACCTTTATTGGGGGGTTAGGGGGGTACCTTAGAACTAAAGGGGGCTAACCCTAACTGCCCTAACAGTTATTACAGTCACAAATGACACCCGCCGGGTGATCAGGGGGTTAAACCTTTATTAGGTAATAAATGGCGGGTGCCCTGAAACTATAAAAAAATAACTAACCAACCAGCGTCACCTGTAACAGTTATATGGTGATCACTGGTGAAAGGGTTAACTAGGGGGCAATCAGGGGGCTTTATGCGGTAGTATATGGGGGTCCCTGGCGCTATAAAAAGCTGCAGCGAACCTAAATACCTACCTGCCTAACTAGCGTCACCTGTGACACTAATACAGCGATCAGAAAAATTATCGCTTATTAGGCTGGGTTCACACTGGAGCGATGCGGGAACGCCACGAATCCGCGGCGGGTTCCCGCATCGCATGCCTCCCGGCGGCAGTTCACACTGCCCTATGCGAACTGCTGGGAGTGTCAGTGAAATGGTAATGACACCCCCAGATCAGTTCGCATATCGCAGTGCGATCTGCAAACTCGGATCGCATGGTGTGAACACCCATGCGATCCGATTCTGCTGCGGGCCAGAAAAAAGGGTCCCGTGCGAATTTGCGGTGGGTGCGATGCGAATTCAGCCATACTATCTGTATGGCTGAACTCGAATCGCACAGAGATCGGATGTGATTTGCACTGCAGTGCGGTGCAAATCACATTCGTTCTCATAAACCGCTGCAATGTGAACCCAGCCTTAGTGACACTGGCGACGGGGGGTAATCACGGGGTTAAACCTTTATTGGGGGGGTTAGGGGGGTACATTAGAACTAAAGGGGGCTAACCCTAACTGCCCTAACAGTTATTACAGTCACAAATGACACCAATGCAAAAAAAAAAAAAAAGACATTGGTGTCACTGTGACTGGGGGGCAGGGGTAATTGGGGGGGTGATCGGGGGGGTGTGAGTGTGCCTGGCATGTTCTACTGTGTAGTGACGTGTTGGTGCAACTCACCGATCCTCTCTCCTCGGTGTCGGAACGAAAAATACCGACACGGAGGAGAGAACACATCACTTCCTCTCCTGTGTTTACATTACAGGAGAGGAAGTGATGTCACGAAGGATTTCTATTCGTCGGGAGCGATCGCGAGGGGGTGGCCATGAATGAATGGCCGTCCCCTCGTCCGGGATCGCTCCCGAACGAATACCGACCGCCGCAGGCACCGGGCGGGGGCCCTATCGGGCCCCCGACCCGCGGGAAGGCAGGGACGTACATGTACGCCCTTATGCCTGCCCGTGCCATTCTGTCGACGTACATCGTCGTGCGGCGGTCGGGAAGTGGTTAAGGCACACCTCAGAAGCCTGGGAGATGTCAGCCTCACAGATGTCTCCTTGGGGGCTTTGATCTATTTGAGGGATTTCATTTCGTACATGAGGCTTATAATGCCCATACCTGTAGGATTGGACACTCCATAGTCTATGTTTTGTAAGTGTCCTCTGGGATTGTTTTATTATTATTTTTATTTTTACACACCTTCGTGACTTGTTTTCACGTTTTTTAGGCGTGTATGTGATTGAGATTTTCTATTTATTCATTGACATTTTTCAGGTCTTATGTGCCCCTTATGCCTTGATACATTGTTTTTTTATCAGGGATTGGTGACACCGGCAGTGGAGCCTTTTTGCACATCTATCAAAGAGTCTCCCTTGACTCGTGGGCTTTTTTTGCAGTAAATTATTGAGAGATCTATGTAAAGCTGTCTGGCTGGGGTGAGAGATAATCTTGTTCGGGCTCCTCCTCTAGTAAAAGAGCTAACAGTAAAAGAGCAGAAGATAGCAGAGGAGCCTGGCGAGAAGACCCCCGAAGTCGGAAGAAAACCCCCGGAGCTGTCTAATAATGTACTTTAAAAACCTGTGTTGTGTTTTTTTTTATTAACACGTTTTTCCCCAGGTGAATGGGTATGGGTACATTGTACCCCATACTCATTCACATAGGCTAGGGTGCCGGAATCTGGGGGCCCCCTTATTAAAGGGGGCTCCCGGATTCTGATAAGCCCCCACCCACAGACCCCAACAACCAACGGCCAGGGTTGTCGGGAAGAGGCCCTTGTCCTCATTCACATGGGGACAAGGTGCTTTGCACCCCCCCATGTTGAGGTCACGTGGCCTGGTACAGTTCAGGAGGGGGGGCGCTTGTCCCCACCCCCTTTCCTGACCGACCGGGCTGCGTGCTAGGATAAGGGTCTGCTATGGACCTTGGGGGACCCCCACGCCGTTTTTTCGGCGTAGGGGTTCCCCTTTAAATCCATACCAACAGATGGGGCTCGCGAGGTGTCAATCTTGCCGATGGATGCGGCGACATTCACTTCCTTTGATAGTCCCATCTATAGAATATTTAAAAAAAAGTCAGTTACTTTGCTGAGTAACTAATTACTTTTCCAATGTAGTAACCAAGTTACTAACGCAATTACTTTTTGGGAGGAGTAATTTGTAACTTAAATAATTACTTTTTTAAAGTAAGATGACCAACACTGCTCTTGAGTGCCTGAGAGGAGGAAACTCTCTCCTCTTCCTCTGAATCTTCCGACTGCTCTTGATCCCTATCCCTGGATAGGGACATCTCCTCATTGTCAGAAGAATCATCTGAAAGAGAAAATGCAGCAGAGGGAGGGGATCTACCCTTTTTTCCTGCTATCTTTTAAGTAAGCTGAAATAAAACTCATTATTCTTCCCTCAAAACCCTCCAATGTAGCCTTAAGAGAATCTTCTGTGACATACGCTGGGGCTGCAACATTGGGGGCACTGATTCATCCTGTGAGGCTGGCTCCAGTCTTGCAGGGGTGGGATGGTAATCTACAGGCATCTTCAGGACCCCTAGATGCAGGCGTGATTGCTTTGTGCCTTTGTTAACTCCCCCTGAGACCCTCTTATGAGGAGACATCTTCCCAAGCTACAAAGCAGAGGTACTAGTACATATGCAGTCACTGTTGTGCTAAAAGTCTCACAATATGGAGAGGTAATGCTGGCTTAGAGCTCCATTCTTAGCAGGACAACGGAGCCATATAACGGCGGAGGTAACTTGACCCTCCGCACATATACAGTGGTGTGAAAAAGTGTTTGCCCCCTTCCTCATTTCCTGTTCCTTTGCATGTTTGTCACACTTAAGTGTTTCGGAACATCAAACCAATTTAAACAATAGTCAAGGACAACACAAGTAAACACAAAATGCAATTTGTAAATGAAGGTGTTTATTATTAAAGGTGAAAAAAAATCCAAACCATCATGGCCCTGTGTGAAAAAGTGATTGCCCCCCTTGTTAAAACATACTATAACTGTGGTTGTCCACACCTGAGTTCAATTTCTCTAGCCACACCCAGGCCTGATTATTGCCACACCTGTTCACAATCAAGGCATCACTTATATAGGAGCTGCTTGACACAGTAAGGTCCACCAGAAGATCCTTAAAAGCTACACATCATGCCGAGACCCAAAGAAATTCAGGAACAATTGAGAAAGAAAGTAATTGAGATCTATCAGTCTGGAAAGGGTTATAAAGCCATTTCCAAAGCTTTGGGAATCCAGCGAACCACAGTGAGAGCCATTATCCACAAATGGCGAAGACATGGAACAGTGGTGAACCTTCCCAGGAGTGGCCGGCCGCCCAAAATTACCCCAAGAGCGCAGCGACGACTCATCCAAGAGGTCACAAAAGACCCCACAACAACGTCCAAGGAACTGCAGGCCTCACTTGCTTCAGTTAAGGTCAGCGTTAATGCCTCCACCATCAGGAAAAGACTGGGCAAAAATGGCCTGCATGGCAGAGTTCCAAGGAGAAAACCACTGCTGAGCAAAAAGAACATCAAAGCTCGTCTCAATTTCTCCACAACACATCTTGATGATCCCCAAGACTTTTGGGACAACATTCTGTGGACCAATGAGACAAAAGTGGAACTCTTTGGAAGGTGTGTGTCCAAGTACTGTATAAGGAACACTGCATTTCATAAAAAGAACATTATACCAACAGTAAAATATGGTGGTGGTAGTGTGATGGTCTGGGGCTGTTTTGCTGCTTCAGGACCTGGAAGACTTGCCGTGATAAAAGGAACTATGAATTCTGCTGTCTACCTAGAGATCCTGAAGGAGAATGTCCGACCATCTGTTCGTGTACTCAAGCTGAAACGAACTTGGGTTCTGCAGCAGGACAATGATCCTAAACACACCAGCAAGTCCACCACCGAATGGCTGAAGAAAAACAAAATGAAGACTTTGGAGTGGCCTAGCCAAAGTCCTGACCTGAATCCTATTGAGATGTTGTGGTATGACCTTAAAAAGGCTGTTCATGCTCGAAAACCCTCTAATGTAACTGAATTAGGACAATTCTGCAAAGATGAGTGGGCCAAAATTCCTCCAGGACGCTGTAAAAGCCTCATTGCACGTTATCGCAAACGCTTGGTTGCAGTTGTTGCTGCTAAGGGTGGCCCAACCAGTTATTAGGTTTAGGGGGCAATCACTTTTTCACACAGGGCCATGATGGTTTGGATTTTTTTTCACCTTTAATAATAAACACCTTCATTTACAAATTGCATTTTGTGTTTACTTGTGTTGTCCTTGACTATTGATTAAATTGGTTTGATGTTCTGAAACACTTAAGTGTGACAAACATGCAAAGGAACAGGAAATGAGGAAGGGGGCAAACACTTTTTCACACCACTGTATCATACCAAATGGTAGATAAATATCCCTACCTTACATAGGTGGCATTCGGGGGGGTCAGAAGAGACTCATGAGGCAGAAAATTAACAAGAAAGCGCCGCCTCACACATACAGCAGTATGGCACTGAAACCCTTCCCCTCTGAGGGGAGACACAGTGAGGAGAACAAACAGACAGCCCCTTCTGCTGCTTTACATAAAGATGTTCTCTCATTAAAGGCACATAGTCTCTCTAACCAAATACCTGAGAAAAATATGTCAGTTCTGGAGAATTTAGAACTTTCCACACAAAAAGACTTATCCCCTCCTGCAACGCTGAAACAAATAGAAAATCTACTTCAAAAATCACTTAAATCCACTGCAGATACCATCACCACAAATCTTACTAAATAATTTAGAGAGCTTGGTCAGCATACATCAGCACTGGAAATTAGAGCAGACGATCTGGAAAATTATACATCTAACATTACCTCAGAAATTGATTTTCTTAAAGAGGAAAATTACATATTACAATCCAAATTGGAGGATTTTGAAAATCGTGCAAGACGCTCCAATATACGTATTAGAGGAATACCCAAATCTGTGACTGATTTAAACGGTGCTATTACTGCACTTTTTCAAGAATTACAACCAGCTATCCCACTAGAGCGTCTTGAAATAGACCGGGTTCATAGAGCCCTAGCACCAAAAAAAATAGATGGTCCTCCCCGTGACATTATCGCAAAATTGCATTTCTACCGCACTAATGAACTACTGCTAAATACAGCTAGAAATAAAGATCCCCTAATTTTCCAGGGTCATAAATATCAATTATTCACAGACCTCTCACAAATTACAATCAACAAAAGAAGAACCCTGAAACCACTACTGCAAATATTACAGCGAAATGACATAATCTACCAATGGGGCTTTCCTTTCTCAGTGCGTTTTACTTTCCAAAGTCGCAAATATATCTGCCGAACAGCTAAGGACCTGCAAACTACTTTACAGAAACTAGGAATGATAAACACATCAAGAGATGCTGCGGACACTCGCCAAAAATCATCCTCATATGCTGATAATCCCTCCTCTGCTTCCAGAAGAGAAGACTACAATCCACAGAAAAGAAGTCACATACAATCTCCACCTCCGGATCCAGATCTGGCTGACACTATGGACTGATAAACACCTGTACTGAGGCTACTATCTTGCCTTTTCAACAGAATGGCTACTGCCGAGTTTTTTCTCTGACTTCCAATCAATATTTTTATCATAATCTTATTTAAGCAATGTTCCTAATAATTTAGGCACCTTATTATAACTGTTTTTTTTCTCTCTCTTCTCTACTTTGTCTCTGAGGTTGCCTTAATCTTACTAATTATTTTTTGCTTGAAAAATGAAATTATATTATTGGCTCTTGGTGTTCTGCAGGGAAGTTCCTTGCACCCTCTCTTTCTACCCTCAGCAGCTCGGTGTACACCGGGCAGTTGACAGTGGCTCATGTACCCTTGGAGGGAGAGTTTTTCTCCTCCCAACGGACACATTAAGAACATAGATATGTTAAGATATATTTCAATACTGTATATTAATTGTATTTTCTTTTTCAGTCATTATATACTTTCCCCTCCCTCCCTCCACCCCTATACTCTGGAGACAAATAATTTCTTATATGACACACGTTCTAACATAAACACCAACATATATTTACTTTTCCCAACTCCATGGCCCCATTAAACATCATATCATTAAATACTCAGGGACTAAACCTTCCACACAAACGCACTAAAGCCTTCCGCACATTTTCATCCAAAAAAGCACATATAGTTTGCCTCCAAGAGACTAATTTTGCGTCACAATCCACTCCCAAATTTTTCAGTAAAGACTATCCCCAAGTTTACACAGCTTCGGCCTCCTCTAAAAAACGAGGCGTGCTTATAGCTTTCCATCGCAATACACCATTTTCACTAATGAAGGAAATCAAGGATCCAGAAGGTCGTTACTTGATTCTTAAAGGACACCTACTTGATACCGCTATCACCATTACATCATACTACGCTCCTAACAAAAATCCTATTTCTTTTCTTTCTCATTTATTTCAAACTGTAGAACACCAAAAAATAGGTACTACAATTCTATGTGGAGATTCTAATCAGACCATATTTCCATTTTTGGATAAATCACCAATCCCACAGTCACATACAGCAGACAAACAACTCTTATCAAAACTAATTACAAAACATAACCTAGTAGATACTTGGAGAGAATTGAATCCAACCAAGAGACAATACACACATTACTCGTTCCCTCATCGCTCATTCTCTAGGATAGACCATATATTTATGTCCATAGGGCTAATTCCAGAAATAATATCTACAAAAATTATTCCCATCCCATGGTCCGATCATAGTGCACTTGACATTACTGTTGCCTCTATAATTCCAAAAAAAAAAGATCCAACATGGATATTAAGAGATTTCCTACTCAAAAATCCAGCTCATAAAAATAATATTGAAATTGCGCTCAAAGATTATATAAAATATAACTCCACACCTGACATCTCTCCGACTACATTATGGAAAGCACACAAACCTGTTCTCCGTGGCATATGTCTACAGCAAGCAAGCACATTCAACAGAGAGTGGAAAATCCTTTGTCAGACTTTAGAAACAAATTTCAATAAATGTCACACAGCATTTCAAAATAACCCTTCTTCTTTATCTAAAATAAATCTTGACAAAGCTAAATTGGAATTTGATCTATTCCTTACTGAAGCAGCGGATAAAACCATCAAGAGATCACAACACAATTTCTATATCAATGCGAATAAACCTCACACACTATTAGCCAGGGCATTAAAATCCTGCCAGAACCCAATGAAACCGATACGTCTGAAAATCTCTAGGGGGGTATACACAAATAATCCTTTAAAAATATTACAAAAATTCAAAACACAATTAAAAAATGTATACTCTTCTAATAATGAGTTGGACCCTTCTAGAGCGAATTAATTTTTCTCTCATATATCTCTACCGACACTATCTAAAACACAAATGGAAATGATGGAGGAACCAGTGTCAATTATAGAGGTATCTGAAGTTATCAAAAATCTGAAACTAAATAAAAGGCCAGGTTCTGATGGTTTTTCTGCGCTGTATTACAAAACGTTTGTAGACACCCTATCTCCAGTCTTGACAAACACTTTTAATTCCCTTTTGGAAGGTCACTCTTTTAGAAGAGAAACCCTAACTGCAATTATCTGTATGCTCCCTAAACCTCACACAGACGATTCAATATGGTCTAATTATCGCCCTATTTCGTTACTAAATTTGGACATAAAAATTTTAGCCAAAATTCTAGCTAACAGATTAAATACTATTATAGGCAATCTTATACATCGTGATCAAGTAGGCTTCATTCCATTACGTCAAGCAGGAGATAATATTAGACGTGCAACACTCCTGTCACATGCCGCTAAAAAAAAGACGTATTCCCACTTGTTTTCTTTCTTTAGATATTATGAAAGCTTTTGACGCAGTATCTTGGTCATATATGAACTATACCCTTTCCAAATAGGGATTCGGCCCTCATTTTTTACGATGGATCTCTAATTTGTATCAAGATCCCAAAGCTTATATCAGATATGCAGGGTACAAATCGGACGAGTTTAATATACTGAGGGGGACTCGTCAAGGATGTCCACTTTCGTCATTATTATTTGCTTTACTCATTGAACCTTTAGCACAAAGAATTAGGATGGAACCCACTATAACAGGTATTGAAATGGGTGGCTTTCATCATAATCTCTGTTTATTTGCAGACGATATTCTCCTTTTTCTATCTTCTCCACATGTTTCGGCCCCAAATATTATGGTTTTACTACAAGAATTCTCATTTATTTCGGGCCTTAAGGTCAATATTCAAAAATGTTCAGCATTAAACATTTCACTTGTCGAGAAAGATAAACAATCTTTACAAAATTCACTACCCTTTAAGTGGTAGATCATAGCCTCCCATATCTGGGTGTGCAGTTTACTCCTAACCCCTCCGATTTATTTGCAGCTAATTACCCAGCTCTATTAAAAAATATTACAAGGTCGTTATCTAATTGGTCATCAATGCCGATATCATGGTTTGGGAAAATCAATATCATAAAAATGTCTGTTCTTCCGAAATTTTTATATTTATTCAGAACTCTCCCGATTCATATTCCTGCATATTTTCTTAGGCTAATTCAACAAAAAGTAACGAAATTTACTTGGGGGAAAATAAAACCCAGACTTCACAAAAAAACACTTGTTCTCCCCAAAGCTTTGGGTGGTTTGGGATTTCCAGACTTTAACATATATTATAAGGCAGCTCAATTATCTCAATTAACAAAATATCACTCTTCTACAGAGATTCCTTTATGGGTCCTCATCGAAGCTGTAGACTGTGATCCACTTCCTATAAATAATATATCATGGTTACAACCTGCGGATCGTAAGTCTATAAATAACCCCATTTCTAAGCACTCTCTATCTATATGGGATAGGTATAGAAATTCACATGGTCTGCAATCTCCACAAAGTCCGCTATTCTCTTTCCACAAGAATCCGACTTTTTACCCAGCCTGGAAATATCCCAAAACCTTTAAAGCTTGGTCTAAGGCTGGTATCACTTGTCTATATAATTTAACTTCAACTACATCAATAAAATCTTTTACAGATCTATATGAATTATATAAGCTTCCACAATCAGAAATATTCAGATATCTTCAAATCAAAAATTTTTATACTCCTCTTCTCAATTTAAATGTAAACTTACATAATATTTCTCAGTTTAAAAGATTTTGTCTCAAGGAACCACATGCTAAAGGTCGTATTACATCATTGTATACACAATTGATATCTAATTCTAATACTGTTATACCTAAATATGTGGCCAAGTGGGAAAAAGATTTGGATTGTATGATCGATTCTAGGTCTTGGTCCAACATATGGTCTTTCACAAAATCTTCCTCTATAAATATATTGGCGTCTGAATCATCATATAAAGTTCTCACATGCTGGTATTTGGTTCCTGCGAGAATCACCAAATTCTCAACAGACAACACTGGCCTCTGCTTTCGTGGCTGTCCAGAAAAGGGTACCTATATACATACCTGGTGGCATTGCTCAATTGTACAATCATTTTGGAAAAAGATCTTTCTGATAATTACAAAATTTTTTGATCGTCCAATTTTTCCAGACCCAATTATAGCTCTCCTTAATTTAAAACCAGCCTTTCTGAATCAGAAACAATTCAAATTAGTTCTTACACTCCTGATAGCCGCAAAGCAGACTATAGCCAATGCGTGGAAAACAGATGTGGTGAATATTGCAGAAACCAAACGTAGAATGAATCAATCTTTCATCCATGCTAAAATGGACGCTATAGATAAAAACCAGATGACAAAGTTTGATGATATATGGAAACCCTGGATTAAATATTATACGTCAGATAATATTGACAACCGAGTTTTATTGTTATGGTGATTAAGATTTTTTATAGAATTACAACATTAGCTGAGAATTATTCCCTCCCCTTCCCCTCCTATATACCTTTTATGTTCTTCCCTTACTATATAATACTTACTATAAACATACTTTAGAAGTTATGGTCAAAACTTTAAAATCATATATTTTCTTTTAGACATATTTATATTTTCTTGGGATTAAAATGTTTAAAACTCAGCTACAAGAATGTTTTCAAATTCTAAAATATATAAGGCCATTTATTGTCATTCCCACGAGAATATCTTGAAATTCTTCTTTGCTTTGTATCATCCGTACTTCAATATGTCTACTTTTTATTTCTGGTATCACATAATTTGTCTTATATTCTGTACATGTAATTTATTTTAACATAAAATAAAAACTTTTGAACGAGAAAAAAAAAAAAAAGTCTCACAATATACATATATGCTTAATACGCACAACATGATGCCAAGTAGGTGTCTTAGGTTAACCTGTATCCCACCACTTAGGATGCTTACTGCCCACACTCTGTGTCCACCTGTTTACAGAGCTCTGATGCTCTGGGCTTTTTTAAAATAGCCGCCTGGCGTCTGCATACTGGAGCGCTGTGCATGCCGCATGTGCACGGCGCCGCAAGCACACCCCCCTCTGTTCTCTGCCTGAAGCTGTAAAGCATGCCCCCCCGCGTGCACGCGTAGGGTTGTCATGGCGGCGGCCGAAGATGAGGAAGTGGGTCTTCATATCGCACCTCGCTGGACCCCAGACTACGTGGGACCCCCTTGTAATTCATCACCTGTGGCAGAGCCTGCAGCGGAGGAGGTGAGCGGTCCGAAAACTGGCTTCACTGAGTGTGTTTCCTGGAAAGGCATGTAAGTAACACCAGGTTGCTCTTTACTTCCTCTAGTGGCGGAAACCAGGTAAGACATACAACTACTCTATGAAGAAATCCACAATATGTAATATATATAGGATTAACTTCTCTTACCTGTCCCTGCTGCAGGAACTGCTGAGAACAGACAGTTTCCAATCTTCACCCATCACGGCAGGTAGCGTTGTGCCAACCTTCAGAGTTTTTTGGGTTCCTACTCAGAGGAACCTCTTACCTGGACCTGTAAAAGACTCTGACAGAACTTTCCTGCCACTGTCTTAATAGTACACACCTGGTTTTCTCATAGGCCCAGTCCTCCAAGGAGAGACTTGCAGGCAAAACCTAATTTCTTCGAATTATGAGGCCCGGGTACCATACCATCTTGGGAATCAAAATACTGTATCAGCCCGAGATATGGATCCGGTCAGTATAGCCCTTTAAGCCCCTGCAGGGACCTGACTAGAGCTTTCTTCACAGCACATGTTTTACATGACCAACCACCTTAGACACTGGCGAAAAAACTGTGGTGCTCCCCATATGGGAGGGCTTATATAGGGGAGGAATTCTCCTTAATTGGGGTTAACCAGTGTCCAATCACCGAAGGTACCTATTTAACGCACTATGTTATGAAGGCTCTGAGTCCCGTGATGTATGATCAACAAAATGTGATAATGACATTGTCAAAAAGGGGCAGAGCATAGGTGAGCTTAAAATGATGCCTGCCCCCCCTGAAAAAAGTTATGCGGACACCCATGGGTGTATGGATGATGCTACAATCTCTATCTCAGCCGATAAAGTCTATTGTAGTATGACTCATACAAGATGAATAGTTTAGAATGATTTTGGGTGACAAGATTACCATAAATACTCAATAGACATATACATGGATAAAACATCAGAGGCAGGCCCAACACCACTGATAATTTAGTTGTCACCTGACGCCAGTAGTCGAAGACATGGGAGCAACCCCAAAGGGCTGAGTTAATATGATTCTCTGGGGAGTGTAATATATTCAATGGAAGATATTCAGCTTGACAAACTGGTTTCTGGCAGAGATCACCAATTTAGTGTATTGTACTAGCCCACCTTCCCAGTCATCCTCAGACTAGGGATATTGCCTTTTCACTTGTGAAATGAAGCAGTAGTCATGGAGCTATGTGTCATGATTAGGGCATAAACAGAAGAGAGAGGTTTTTGAAGACCTTGAGGAATTGGTTACTAAGATATCTTATCATGCTTCTAATTATGGAAATATGCACTTTGCACTTTAAGCATTAGATAAATTTATAGTACACACCATTTATTGATATTTGTGGGGTAGTTACATGGGTTATTGAATGCTGTGGTAAAGGGCGCTCCCAATGCAATCAATAGAATGCAAAAAGTGATTTATACAAATAATATGTATATATCCAAAACCGTGTATAAACATATATTAGTGAATGGCTTCACTTTATACATGTGCACAAATGTCTCAGAAAAAAGAATTAATATATTTATGATTGCCCAAAAAAATATATATCATGAAAAGTTCAAAACAGCTCCAAAATTCTTTCTAGATGATTCTACTCCAACACCATGTGAGAAATAAAAACCTTGTTCCAAATAATATTTGTGACTTTTCACCCAATGTGACAACAATTTGCATTCACCAGATGGCCCTGGCCAGCAAGTGACCATAAGACATGGAGTACCTCCTCAAATCCTGGAAACCATTCAACGATCTTTTTCCAATCGATCGTTCACAAGTATGGTGAACTTGGTCGAATGAGCCCGGGAACAGCCAGATAAAATCTTTATTATCTATCCTACGATCCAATCTCCCACATCTAAAAATAAAGCTCCTCAAATCCTGAAAACCATTCAACGATCTTTTTCCAATCGATCGTTCACAAGTATGGTGAACTTGGTCGAATGAGCCCGGGAACAGCCAGATAAAATCTTTATTATCTATCCTCCGCTCCAATCTCCCACATCTAAAAATAAAGCTCCTCAAATCCTGAAAACCATTCAACGATCTTTTTCCAATCGATCGTTCACATGTATGGTAAATTTGGTTCAATGGGTTATTGCCCAGTTAAATAGCAGTGTATTGAAAACATCATATAGCTGTAATAGCTTTCTTAATCACTTCCATACTGGGCCATTGTCATATGCCATCCTGGGTGGATGTCACATGACGTCCTCTGCTTCCCCCCACCAGGGGCATGCAACGTGGCGATCGGAGTTGAGGCGTGTCTCTCGGACACAGCCCATCCCAGATCCGTGTAAAAAGCCAATTAAAATTGTCTCTTTACCACATGAGCGGCTGTGTCCAATAGCAGCCATTCACATGCACTGTCCTTGTGCACTGCGCTCGTGCGCGCCCCTAGGGGCACACAGGGCGACGATTGGGGCCTAGGCTTGTCACTCTGACACAGCCCATCCCTGATCACGGCATAGAGATAATGAAATTGGTTCTTTACCACATGACTGGCTGTGTCCAATCACAGCCGGTCACAGAATGTAAACAATCCATGGTAACAAGTTGTTACAGGGTTCTCCTCCTCACACAACGCTCGTGTGTGAAAAGGGTATTGCGGTAACAGCTCGTTACCACTTACAGTGCACACCATTCACACAGATTGCCCCCCAATAAAGAGGACCTGTCACCAGCCCACCTGAGTACCTGTCACCAGCCCATCAGAGTACCCAAGTACCTGTCACCAGCACATCAGAGAACCCCAGTACCTGTCCCCAGCACATCAGAGTAGCCAAGTACCTATCTGCAGCCTATCAGAGTACCCGAGTACCTGTCACCAGCCAATCTCAGTACCTGAGTACCTGTTACCAGCCCATCAGAGTACATGAGTACCTGTCACCAGCCCATCAGGGTACCCGAGTACCTGTCACCAGCCCATCAGAGTACCTGAGTACCTGTCACCAGCAAATCAGAGTACCCGAGGACCTGTCACCAGCACATCAGAGTACCTGAATACCTGTCACCAGCACATCAGAGCACCCGAGCACCTTTCACCAGCCCATCAGAGTACCCAAGTACCTGTCACCAGCCCATCAGAGTACCCGAATACCTGTCACCAGCCCATCAGAGTACCTGTCCCCAGCCCATGAGAGTACCTGAGTACCTATCTGCAGCCCATAAGATTACCTGGGTACTTGTCACCAGCCCATCAGAGTACCCAAGTAACTGTTACCAGCCCATCAGAGTAGCTGAGTACCTGTCACCAGCCCTTTAGAGTAACCGAGTACCTATCTGCAGCCCATGCCTCATAAAATACACCGCCCTTCAGAGTACCCAAATACCAGTCACCAAACCATCAGAGTACCTGTCACCAGGCCATCAGAGTACCCGAGTACCTGTCACCAGGCCATCAGAGTACCCGAGTACCTATCACCAGGCCATCAGAGTACCCGAGTACCTGTCACCAGGCCATCAGAGTACCCGAGTACCTGTCACCAGGCCATCAGAGTACCCGAGTACCTGTCACCAAGCCATCAGAGTACCCGAGTACCTGTCACCAGACCATCAGAGTACCCGAGTACCTGTCACCAGGCCATCAGAGTACCCGAGTACCTGTCACCAGGCCATCAGAGTACCCGAGTACCTATCTCCAGCCCATCAGAGTACCCGAGTACCTATTTGCAGCCCATGTCTCATAGAATATACGTTGGGGTGTTTGCTTTCCAAAATTGGGTCATTTTGTGGGTAATTCCACTGTCCTGGTGCTCCAGGACCTTCAAAAGTGTGATAGGAAGGAATTAAATTATATGTGTAATTTATGCTTCTAGAATGCCTAAAGGTACTATTTTAATGTTGGCCCTCTCTATGTGGCCAGGCTGCGTAAAAAAGTCTCACACATGTGATATCGCCATACTGAGGAGGAGTAGCAGAATGTATTTTTGGGTGTCATTTTTGGTATGTACATTCAATTTTTAGAATCTGTGTGAAACTAAACTGAAACTAAATGTGTTAGTTATCTTATAAATTGACCACTTTGTGTAAAAAAAAATGTGTTTCCATTCTCTTTCCACGTTTTCCAAAGACTTGTGGAAAAAAATAAACCGCTCAAAAGACTCATAATGCCTCATAAAATATACGTTGGGGTATTTGCTTTCCAAAATGTTGTAATTTTGTGGGTAATTCCTTTGTGCTGGTGCACCAGGCTCTTCAAAAGTGTGATAGGTCACTAGGAAATTGTATGTGCAATTTATGCTCCTAGAATGCCTGGCAGTGTTCCCTGTTTGTTGGGCCTCTCTATGTGGCCAGGCTGTGAAAAAGTCTCACACATGTGGTATTGCCATACTAGGCAAGAGTAGCAAAATGTATTTTGGGGTGTGATTGGAAGTATGCGTATGCTGTGTTCACAGATATTGCAATCTAGGGGGAGCCCTTGAGCATATGAGTCATAACATACTGATATTCAGTGCAGTATAGCAGAGTACAAGCCCAAATAATTACCAGCAGCTCCTTCGGGGGTAAGTGCTACATATATATATAAAATTACTGTAAAAGAAAAATTTAAAAAGCAAAAAAAAAAAAACACATAGTAAGACCCCCAGGCGCCCCTGCACCCCTAATGGAACGGCCGCTCCTGGTAAGACTCCTTTCACATGAAGCGGACTATGTCAAGCAGATCCGCCTGCTCAGCGGGGGATCTGTCTGCTGATCCCCACTGAGCTGGCGGATGACAGGTCTGTGTCCACTCCGCTGATGCAGAGCAGACACGGACACGGCTTGCTATTATCTATGGGATGGTTGGATGGAAATGGACCATCTGTCCATTTCCATTGAAGGACATCCGAACCGATCTGCTAAATGGATGGGGAATGGAATCCCCATCTGTCAGTTTTTAGTGG
Source organism: Lithobates pipiens (assembly GCF_037356315.1). NCBI lineage: Eukaryota > Metazoa > Chordata > Amphibia > Anura > Ranidae > Lithobates > Lithobates pipiens. Next base: position 258,986,960 of record NW_027507785.1, on the reverse strand, counting down.
ACTGAATCAGATGCAGGTGGGTGTAAATGAACGCATGTCCATTTACATCAGTCTCTCCATAGAGAACAATGGATGGTCCGATGGGGCCCACCTGAAAAACGGACAGGCAGAACTGATAGGTGTGCTTGTGTGAAAGGGCCTTGTTTACACAGGATACCTTTACAGGGATGCACAAGTATTCCAATTTTACATCCATGTAGGCCGGGGCGTAACTAGAAATCACAGGGTCCCATAGAAAAATGTTGCATGCCCCCCCCCCCCCCCGCAAACAGCCCCCCCCCCCCAAAAAATGAACTAATGCCATTGAACAACAGATTACCACACTCATGTAGCACAGTACCCAGGCAACAGCCTATATTAATTTCAACCAATAAAGTATGCAGTATACTGCATTCAGCCCCTGAAGGACACACATACATACCGTCATCAGTACAGACACCCTCCTAGTGCAGACCCCCAGCATTACAGACCCCCCCTCAGTGCAGACACCACCCTCAGTGCAGGACCCCCCCAGCAGTACAGACACCCCCCCAGTGCAGACCACCCACCTCATTACAGGCACCCTCCCAGTGCAGACCCCCCCAGCCTTACAGACCCCCCCCTCAGTGCAGGACCCCCCTCAGTGCAGACCCCGACCAAAGCAGTGCAAACCCACCCCTCAGTGCAGACCCCCCTCAGTAGTACAGACCCACCCCAGCAGTGCAGAAACCCCCCTTAGTACATACACCCCACTTAGTGCAGACTCCCCCAGCATTAGAGACCCCCATCAATACAGACACCCCCACCTCAGTGCAGACCCCCCCAGCAGTACAGACACCCCCAGCAGTGCAGACACCCCCCTTAGTACAGACACCCCCATTACAGACCACCCTAAGTGCAGACACCCCCCATCAGTACAGACCACCCACCCAAGTACAGACCCCCCATCAATACAGACACCCCCCACCTCAGTGCAGACCCCCATCAGTACAGATAACCCCCCAGCAATGCAGACACCCCTCTTAGTACATACCATTACAGACCCCCCTCAGTGCAGGACCCCCCAGCAGTGCAAAGACACCCCCAGCATTAAAGTCCCCCCAGCATTGCAGACACCCCCTCAGTGCAGAAACCCCCCAGCAGTGCAGACCCCCCTCAGTACAGACCCTCCCTCAGTAGTGCAGACCCCCCTCAGTGCAGACTCCCCCTCAGTAATGCAGACCCCCAGCATTGCAGACCTCCCCCTCAGTACAGACCCCCCTCAGTAGTGCAGACCCCCCTTCAGTAGTGCAGACTCCCCTTCAGTAGTGCAGACCCCCCTCAGTGCAGATCCCCCTCAGTAGTGCAGACCCCCCAGTAGTGCAGACCCCCCTCAGTGCAGACCCCCTCAGTAATGCAGACCCCCCTCAGTAGTGCAGACCCCCCTCAGTAGTGCAGACCCCCTCAGTAGTGCAGACTCCCCCTCAGTAATGCAGACCCCCCTGAGTCGTACAGACTCCCCCTCAGTAATGCAGACCCCCCCAGTAGTGCAGAACCCCCAGTAGTGCAGACCCCCCTCAGTGCAGACCCCCTTCAGTAGTGCAGATCCCCCTCAGTAGTGCAGACCCCCCCAGCAGTGCAGACCCCCCCTCAGTAGTGCAGACCCCCCTCAGTAATGCAGACCCCCCTCAGTAGTGCAGACCCCCCTCAGCAGTGCAGACCCCCCTCAGTAATGCAGACCCCCCTCAGTGCAGACTCCCCCTCAGTAGTGCAGACCCCCCTCAGTAGTGCAGACCGCCCTCAGTAGTGCAGACTCCCCCTCAGTAATGCAGACTCCCCCTCAGTAATGCAGACCCCCCTCAGTAGTGCAAACTCCCCCTCAGTAATGCAGACCCCCCTCAGTAGTGCACCCCCCCTCAGTAGTGCAGGCCCCCCTCAGTAGTGCAGACTCCCCCTCAGTAATACAGACCCCCCTCAGTAGTGCAGACCTCCCCTCAGTAGTGCAGACCCCCCTCAGTAGTGCAGACTCCCCCTCAGTAATGCAGACCCCCCTCAGCAGTGCAGACCCCCCTCTGTAATGCAGACTTCCCCTCAGTAGTGCAGGCTCCCCCTCAGTAATGCAGACTCCCCTCAGTAGTGCAGACTCCCCCTCAGTAATGCAGACTCCCCTCAGTAGTGCAGACCCCCCTCAGTAGTGCAGACCCCCCTCAGTAGGGCATACTCCCCCTCAGTAATGCAGACCCCCCTCAGTAGTGCAGACCCCCAGTAGTGCAGACCCCCCTCAGTGCAGACCCCCTTCAGTAGTGCAGATCCCCCTCAGTAGTGCAGACCCCCCCAGCAGTGCAGACCCCCCCTCAGTAGTGCAGACCCCCCTCAGTAATGCAGACCCCCCTCATTGCAGACCCCCCTCAGTAGTGCAGACCCCCCCCAGCAGTGCAGACCCCCCTCAGTAATGCATACCCCCCTCAGTGCAGACTCCCCCTCAGTAGTGCAGACCCCCCTCAGTAGTGCAGACCGCCCTCAGTAGTGCAGACTCCCCCTCAGTAATGCAGACTCCCCCTCAGTAATGCAGACCCCCCTCAGTAGTGCAAACTCCCCCTCAGTAATGCAGACCCCCCTCAGTAGTGCAGACCCCCCTCAGTAGTGCAGACCCCCCTCAGTAGGGCATATTCCCCCTCAGTAATGCAGACCCCCCTCAGTAGTGCAGACCCCCAGTAGTGCAGACCCCCCTCAGTGCAGACCCCCTTCAGTAGTGCAGATCCCCCTCAGTAGTGCAGACCCCCCCAGCAGTGCAGACCCCCCCTCAGTAGTGCAGACCCCCCTCAGTAATGCAGACCCCCCTCATTGCAGACCCCCCTCAGTAGTGCAGACCCCCCCCAGCAGTGCAGACCCCCCTCAGTAATGCATACCCCCCTCAGTGCAGACTCCCCCTCAGTAGTGCAGACCCCCCTCAGTAGTGCAGACCGCCCTCAGTAGTGCAGACTCCCCCTCAGTAATGCAGACTCCCCCTCAGTAATGCAGACCCCCCTCAGTAGTGCAAACTCCCCCTCAGTAATGCAGACCCCCCTCAGTAGTGCACCCCCCCTCAGTAGTGCAGGCCCCCCTCAGTAGTGCAGACTCCCCCTCAGTAATACAGACCCCCCTCAGTAGTGCAGACCTCCCCTCAGTAGTGCAGACCCCCCTCAGTAGTGCAGACTCCCCCTCAGTAATGCAGACCCCCCTCAGCAGTGCAGACCCCCCTCTGTAATGCAGACTCCCCCTCAGTAGTGCAGGCTCCCCCTCAGTAATGCAGACTCCCCTCAGTAGTGCAGACTCCCCCTCAGTAATGCAGACTCCCCTCAGTAGTGCAGACCCCCCTCAGTAGTGCAGACCCCCCTCAGTAGGGCATACTCCCCCTCAGTAATGCAGACCCCCCTCAGTAGTGCAGACCCCCCCTCAGTAGTGCAGACCCCCCCTTACATACCTCACAACAGCGCTGACAGTCTCCACAAACACACAGCGGTGTGTGTCCCTCGAGGCTCGAGCACTGGCTCCTCCTCCTCTGTGGATGTAAACAGAGAGGAGGTTAGGCGGCTTCGATCCACGCCTCTGTCCCTCAGCCTGCACTGGAGCACAAAAGAAGGCACAGGTTTTAGTGGTGTGGCTGCCGCTAACCAAGGGTGCCACCCCACTGGCGGGTGTCACCCAGTGCGGCCCGCACCCACCTAGCAATGCCACTCACCGGGCCCTAGATTAGCTGCGGGCCCCATAGCGCCCGTGTGGGTCGATATGGCAGTAGTTCGGCCAGTGCATGTAGGTCCACACCCACACGGATGTCAGATTGGGAACAGCAGCTATGCCTGTGCAGCCGAACGGGACTGCACGGAACACTTGTGCATTCCTCTGTGGGTAAATCCCCCATGGGCGTACACTTTAGTATACCACAAATGAACGATGCTTTAGTACTAATTTAGCAGGAATTTTGTAAGTTACGTTGTGTTTATGTGCAATATGAATGATTTTTGTGTATTTTTTGTGAAAATAGCAATATGATTAATATTTGCGCAATTACTGAAGGGCCCAAAAAATCAGTAGCACTTTTTTTTATTCTACAGGTCATGTGCTTTTTGAAAATGTCTAATTTGAGGGGTATTTTCAAATCTTAAAAGCTGTAAGTAAAAAATGAAAAACTCCAGATATTTTGAGAAATTTTTGACTACGTTCGATTTTCACCATTTTGCAAAAAGGCGCAATTTAAAATTTACAAATATTTGTTATTTATTAACTTAATAGGGTTTTAGTGTATTTTCTGTGAATATAATGGTTTGATAAACATATGCACAAATGCCGCTGGGTCTAAAAAATCAGTAGCACCCTTTTATTCTAGAGGTCATATGCTTTCAGAAAATGTATGGTTTTGGGGGTCTTTGACAAATTGTGAAAGGTGTAAGAGAAAAATTAAAACCTTGAGATTTTTTGAGAAATTTGGATATTTACATTTTTGCGTACATTTGATTTTCACCATTTTCCAAAAGGGCGCAATGTAAAAATTAAAACTTTTTCTTATTTATTAACTCAATACATGTTAAGCTTTTATTTTTAGTAGGGATTTAGCGGGGATTTTGTAAAATTAGCTGTGTTTTTATCTGCTTTTAGGGCTAAATTTTAAATGCTTTTAGTGTATTTTTTGCCAATATATTAATTTGATAAAGATTTGCAAAAATACTGCAGGGTCTAAAAAATCAGCAGCACCTTCTTTTTATTCTAGCGGTCATATGCTTTCAGAAAATGTATGGTTTTGGGGGTCTTTCACAAATTCGGAAAGGTCTAAGGGAAATATAAAAACCTTCAGATTTTTTGAGAAATTTGAATATTTACACCTTTGCATGAGTTCAATTTTCACCATTTTGCAAAAAGGCGCAATTTAAAAGTTAGAAATATTTGTTATTTATTAACACAATACAGGTTAAGCTTTTATATTTAGTAGGAATTTTGTAAAATTTGCTGTGTTTTTATCTGCTAATAATGTGTAATTTTAGTGTCTTTTTTGCGAATATATTGGTTTGATAAACAATTGTGCAAATACCGCGGGGTCCAAAAAATCAGTAGCACCTTCTTTTTATTTTACTGATCATGTGCTTTCAGAAAATATATGGTTTGGGGGGATCTTTCACAAATTCTGAAAGCTATCTGCGAAAAATAAAAAAATCAAAGGAAAAACTGCAAAGTAGGTCTGGCCTTCTGAGTGTACAAAATCGAGCACAGAGCCTGGCAGGAAATGGGTTAATAGGTAATCTTTTTTATAAATTTAGGCCAAAATTGAATCTGCTGCATTTCTACAAGCTACGATGCATGTATCCGAAAACAAATCAATCCTGATGTGCTGGCTGCCTATATCATTACTTTAGGCTCTAAAATGCCAAGACAATAAATATATACCCCCCAAATGCCCACATTTTTGCAGACTCCTCAAGGTATTTCGTAAGAGACATGGTGACATTTTATTTTTCCCCACAGTTCTTTAGAAAATGAAGAAATTAAATTTTTTTCCACAAAATTATTTTAACAAATTAGTTCACACACACATAGCATATTCTCTGGAAAATGTCACTCATTTGGCCTGCTTACTGCATCAGAGCAAATATTTTCTGGTGGAGGGCCTTGCTGGTGGATAAAGGCTGTGACAATATCCTCTTGAAATTTGAGTAGGCGGGTATTACTGTGGACTTGTGAGGGGTGACAGGAATTATAAATTGCCAAATGGAAGAGGTAAATGGAAACTTTTTTGTACCAGTAGCGGGAGCTTCTGTTTGCTAGATAGGACTGTAACATTTGGCCATTGTAATCCATACCTCCCATGAACCTATTGTAATCATATATGCACTCAAGCTTTTGCATTAGACCATGTCTTCCATGTGTAGCGGTACCTCCATAGGGGCTGCTGAAAGTTGTGGTCCACCTGTCACCCTGCCCAGCCCAGCATTCACTTCCCAATCATCTGTGAGACAATCAACAGTCCACGTGCTTGTTTTTGTATTTTTATTGAGGGATTTTAACTTGGATAGGGTTGAGAATAGATGGGATGCCCAGTAGAATTTTAGAATAGTCAATTTGGGACAGAACTATATACACTCTTTGTACATGACAGTGGTGTAACTAGAACCTTCAGGGCCCCGATGCAAGAAACCATGGAGGGCCCCCCTGACCTACATCAAGGGCCCTTCCCACTGATCCCAGGGGCAACAGGACCTGGATAGGAGGGGGAACAAATCCCCTCCATTTTCCTCCTGCAGCCACTGAATGCCAACTAGAGGGAGAGGAGGAGAAGCAGACTTTTAGTGGCTGCAGGAGAAAAATGGAGGGGATTTGTTCCTCTAAATGCCCCCCCCCCCATTTTTTATTTTATCTCTTCTCTCTCTCTTTTGAGTTTTTCTCTTATGGATATACCATTTATTTGTTCCTTGATGACACAAATACTAAATGTTATGTGATCTTGTTTCAATTTTAGATTTCCTGTTTTCTGTTTTATGCGTATTATATGTAACCCTGATGAAGAGAATTTACCTAAGATCTCGAAACGCATTGGGTTGCTGCCTTCGTCCACTGTAGGGTATTGTAATACAGTTGGACTTAGGAAAAATACAGTGTAACAGGATAAATCATGTGTATATGTCATTTATTGTTTGAAAATATATCAAATGTGTACTGAATTTGGTATCATCAATTTTAACCATTATTATTATTAAAAATTATTTTATTTTGACTCATTTTTTGTACATTCTTTATGGCCACCTGCCCGTGATAAAGTCCTTTCCCTAGAGGAAAAAATCTGTTTTTCATATTATCTTGTCAATTAGGATGGGGTTCAGGTGTTGGACTTGTCAGACTTGTGATCTATAGCACCTTGTTCAATTTGTTATTAAGGTTTAATATTTCTTCTGAATGTGATACCACGCATTTATCCTAAATCTCATCTGACTACTATGTTTATATGCAATATCTTTTTTCAAAAGTCAAAACCATTGAAAATGGACTGTATAGCCTAAACATTATCTTTTATGGATATGCAGACAAATAAAAATTAAAGGAAATTGATGTATAAAAACAAACAACTGAAATTCTAACTCTTTAATGAAAGGGGGGGGGGGGTCCCGGGGGGGGGGGGGGGGGTTGGGGCGCTGATACAGATTCTCGCCAAGGGCGCTAGAGACCCTAGGTACGCCTCTGCATAATTGCAGAAGGCATACCCATACCCCATGACCCTGTTACAGAGTTTGTATAACTTTACCCATATCTGTCTCTTTTAATGGGGATATACTGTTTGATTCCCAGCCTGCCGGTAAACTGGACAAGGGACTCGTCAACACAGATTTGTTTGTCAGGAATATACAACTGATCAAATTTCTGGGAAAAAAATAATAATAAGTGTGCGAATTTGTGAAGCTTATAATATCCAGGGTAATTTTGGGGGTGGCAGTGCATTGTCCTTAAAAGGGAAAGAAGCGCATAATCGTTCCATAGCAAGACCTTGTCATAACAGATGTATACAATGGCATGTGATGAATAAGGTTTGTGGATCAGTAGGTGTGTACCTCATTTTTTTTTGTAATCCCATGGTATGTGTGAGGCCCAAAAATATTTAGAATTCTTCTACTGTAACAGAGCTCCATTCAAATGGGTGGGCATAAGATGAATTTGGATTATTTGTGATGTATTTCTGGGAAAAAATATTGTTCTGGTCCACGATTAAATGGAATAAATTGCCTGTGAAAATTACATTTTAAAAATTCAATTTGTGTAACATTTTATGTGTTGGCCTGAACACCTGGCAGTGCGGGGAGCAATAGCTGATCCTGATTTAGAGGGAAACCATTTGCAAGTGCCTCTGGAACATGTATAGGCCCCAATTCTTGGTGGCTGATGTCACACCATTACTAGTAGTGGGCCTTTTATCCAATGGTACCGGACTGATGGTGCTCACCACTTCACTAGGACGATGTTCAGGTGGTTGCCTGCTACTCAGAACGATTCATCCTTTTTACAGGCATCCTTTCATTCATTCCTCCCATTCAATTACTGACCGACTGCTCTCCACGGGTTCATACTCAGAATCTGAATCTGATATTAAGAGCTCCCCGCTGCTCTCAACTGTCATGCTAGGGATTTGAATTGCCTCCTCACTGCTGTTTACTTTTTTGGACATGGCATATGCTGGCCCTGGTGACACTGGGAGAGGTGTGGCTGCAATTAGGGACAGAGTGCATGGATGCACTGGTGTGACAGGTAGACTGGCTGATCAGGGAACTGATGACACCTGCACTGCTGTGACAGGTACACTGACTAAAGATGGCACTCATGATGCCTGCACTGGTGTAGCTAACCAGGGCACTGATGATGGATGCACTGCTGTGACAGGTACACTGGCTGATCAGGTTACTGTTGACAACTGCACTGGTGTGACAGTTACACTGATTGATGAGAGCACTGCCTGCACTGGTGTGGCTGATCAGGGCACTGATGATGCCTCCACTGGTTTGCAAGTACTGTGCAAGAAATGGATGTTGCTTACATTGTGATGGGCTCTGATTGGACACAGTGATCTCATAGTAAAGAGTTTCTGTGATTAGCTATATACCGTGATCTGTGAGGAGCTGTGAAGGGACACATTTCTGTGATGTATAGAAATTGCTGCAGCAGCAATAACATTTTACAAAGAAACTGCATACAGACCCCCAAGGGTCTGATATGTATTTTGGGGTTGCTTTGTGGGGTCTGTGTGATTTTTTTTTTTTTTAAGAAGTTGACTCACAGTCAGTTTCCCGGCCCAAGACATTGTTCTGCCTGGTACCAAGAATGAAACCAAAATGCCCCCACATTCATGACCTGTCATGGCTCTATACATGTATATAGGAGTGTGGGGGGGGGGCTGCAGAGTAGTCAGGGGGGCCGCAGAGTAGTCAGAGGGGCAGTGGGATGGACAGGGGGACAGTGGGATGCACAGGAGAAGAATGGGATGGACAGAGGGACAGTGGGATGGACAGGGGGACAGTGAGATGCACAGGAGAACAGTGGGATGGACAGGGGGACAGTGGGACCGTGGGATGGACAGAGGGACAGTGGGATCGATAGGGGGACCATGAGGTGGACAGGAGGACAGTGGGGCAGTGGGATGGACAGGGGGATAGTGGGATGGACAGAGGGACAGTGGGATGAACAGGGGGACAGTGGGATGGAGACAGGGGGACAGTCGGAAGGACAGAGGGACAGTGGGATGGATAGGGGGACCATGGGATGGACAGGAGGACAGTGGGACAGTGGGATGGACAGGGGAGCAGTGGGATGGACAGAGGGACAGTGGGATGGACAGAGGGACAGTGGGATGGATAGGGGGACAATGGGATGGATAGGGGGATAGTGGGATGGACAGAGGGACAGTGGGATGAACAGAGGGACAGTGGGATGGACAGAGGGACAGTGGGATGGACAGGGGGACATTGGGATGGACAGAGGGACAGTGTGATGGACAGAGGGACAGTGGTGCTCAGTAATGAACTGTACATACCTCTCTCCTGCTGTCCCGTTCTGTAAGCTGTGGGTTGCATTTGCTCCCTGTACATTGGCTGCTCCTTCTGCTGTGCTCCTGCAAGAAGCGCTGCATTAACAGGGGCGAGGGGGTCAGGATGGCTGCTGCTTTGCTCTGCATGCAGAGAGGGACTGAGGGAGCCAAAATTAGGGGGCGGAGCTGAGGTGGACCAAGCATCGGCAAGCGTCATTGGTTGCTAGGACACAGCTGCCAATGACTTCAAAGTAGATAATGTGAGAAGGGTAAGGGCGGCAGGCGCAGGACGGGAGAGAAGAAAGTTGGACACAGAGGCGCTGGAAATATGTTGTGCCTGGGTTTCTTGCCATCCCCCTGAAAGTGCCACCTGGAGCCATCGCTCCATCGGGTCCCATGGTAGGGCCGGCCCTGCTCACAGTGGTGGGGCTTTGAAATCGTCCTACTTTAGCATGATTTCAAAACCACAGATCAGTGATATTTGCATGGCCAATTTCATTGTGGCTTGCGATTTCATTTTTATTTTTTTGGAAAATCCTGTTTATTGCTTTTAACAAGGTATACAGTATACAGTAGTATATACAACAGTTACAACCTTAACCACAAAAACAACATACATTACAGTAGATCAGCACTAGTAGTCCAAAAATAGTGTATACATCACAAAAATTACATCACTGTGGGATATACAAAAAAACATTTATATAACAGTAACCGGTCCCCTGAAAGAGCAAATGGGCTCTGCAGGATATTGGCAGTCATAACCATCAATGAACATAGTACATTATGCTTGCAACTTCATTTAACAGAAGTCTATGCAAGCCACAATGAAATCAGAAAAAAAGTAGTGCAGCAACCTTTTTCATAATTGCTGCGACATGAGTCACAGCGATATGACTGGTTGCATTGCAGGCAATGGGGTGCGACTTGTCATGCGATTTTTAACTGTGAACAAGGGCTTAAACTGTAACATTTTTCTATTTGTAAATTTAATTTTCACTTTAGCACCTCTTACAGCAAGAATTTTTTTTAAAAGCGTAGTTTGGTATGGATTTGAGGGGTACGGCCCATAAAAAAAAAAGTGTGAGGCCTCCCTAAAAAAATCAATACCACATCCTTAATCTGAGCATGCAGCCTGGCTGACCGGGAAATAGGAGAGCGACAAGCATGTGCTCCTCGCCCTCCTGAATCATACAAGGCCACATGCCCTCACCATGTTGCTGAGTACAAGGACCTCTAACCCACAACCATGGCCTGATGATTTTGGGGGTCTAAAGACGGATTATCAGAATCTGTAAGTCACTTTTAACAATAAGAGGGCACCCAGATATTTTTTTCCCCTGTGTAAATAAGTTTGGGCTACATAATACCCCTACTCAGTCACAAAAAAGTTAAAGCCCTATAAATAGACACCCATGTATTTGAGAAGTCCTTAATTAATGGTCCCTTGTAAGTACATTGTCAGTTACGTCATTCAGTGATACAGATCCATGTCAATGCCCGAAAGGCAACGTTCTGGGGAATGACAACTGTTGTATACAAGGTGGAGGGACTTTTCTTTTTCTTTCACAAACTTTTATTTTAAATGTAAGATCTGGTCGTGTCTTTTGTCATCTCTATAATGATGGCATTTTTTCTCAGTTAACAAAGTCTGATGCAACAAAAGTACATTTTGTGATTACCTCTGCCAGCATCTCTCCAGGATGTTTGAATGTCATTGCTGCCAAATGAATCCCGATTGAGGAAGCTTCCATATCTTTCATGTTCCACCAAGACGCCCTAACTCATCTTTCTCATTAACATTTTGTGTACAGAACATTTATTAAAACAAATACTCTAGGCATTTTTAAGTTTATTTGTTTATAATATAAATGTCACGTCTGAAAGACTAATGGGTTTTCTTTGCTACCAGGTCCGGGTTCCTTTATGGCACACCTTATGAGATGTATACCTGCCAGTTAAAGCAACATAGAGAAATGGTTAGCCCCTGCACATTGAGAACATTTTCTCATACCCATTACTGTATGACTTGATGTACGGACAAAACCTTATAGTTTATAAACCACCTCAATACAGGGCAATACAATGGCCTGCCCAGACCATTTTTCAGCTTTCAGCGCTGTCACACTCTGAATGACAATTGCTTGGTCATGCTACACTGTAACTATGTGACATTTTTAACGATTTCTTTTGGCGGTATTTAATCACTGCTGGGTTTTTTATTTTTTACAAAAAAAAAGACTAAACATTTTGAAAAAAATAAAGTTTTTCTTAGTTTCTGTCAGTAAATTTTGTAAATAAGTAATTTTTCTCCTTCACTGATGTGTGCTGATGAGGTGGCACTGATGGGCACTGATGAAGTGGCACTTATGGGCACTGATGAAGTGGCACTTATGGGCACTGATGAGGCGGCGCTTATTGTCACTGATTAGGTGGCACTGATGAGGAGGCACTAATATGCCACACTTATGGGCACTGATAGGTGGCACTGATGAACACTGATAGGTGGCATTGATGGGTACTGATAGGCAGCACTGGTGGACACAGATAGACGGCACGGATAGGCAGCACTGATGGGCAATTATGGGTGGTACTGTTGGGCGACTGTGATGGGCATTGATGGGTAGCAATGATGGGCATTGATGGACAGCACTGATAGGTGGTACTGATAGGCAGCACTGACTGACATCACTAATGGGCACTGATTGGTGGCACGTGTGGGCACTGGTGGGCACCGATTGCTAGCACTGGCGGGCACTGATTTCTGTCACTTCTGGTGCTATATTGTCATCAGGGTACTGATGATCAGTGCCCTAATTACATGTGTAGATGTCCCCCTGTGGGGAGATGCCGCTGATTGTCTCTCGTCGCTACAAACTCTGTCAGTCCCAGAACAAGAGCCAGACTGCTCCTCTATCATTTGATGGTGGGCGGGCAGCAAGTGGTTAAAAAATACAGTATGTAAACCCAAGCACCAAAATCTAATATAAGCTATAACTTCATGTGATGTCCACAGGGAAACCAACACTTTCAGGAGTGTTGAAGTTCCGGGCCCCCCACATTTCTCACTAGTTCCTCCTGCTTACCCACACATTGTTACAGGACACAGTATAAGGGATGGGGTTTGGTACTACCATGGGTTTACGGTGAGTCTTGTGTATTTGAGGTTCACAGGCCTGGAAAAAATATTATAGGAATTAAACGGTTTGTTCACTGCATAGCCTTAGGTCGGGTGACTTAGCCCACGTACACGCGGTCGGAGATTTTGCCAACCAAATCCGTCGGATTTAGTCCGACGGATTGTGTCCGAAACTGTTGCATACACACGGTCGGGCCAAGTTGGCGAAAAATCCCATCTTTCAGAACGTGATGACGTAATTTCGTTATGATGGGACTACATTCAGGCTAGCAGCCAATAGCTTTGATGTAGGAATTTGATCTGAGCATGCGTGGCACTTGGTCCGATGAAAATGCTCTACACATGATCGGATTAGGTCCGTCCGGCCCAGGTGGTCGGGAAATCTTTCCAACATGTTGGAAAATTGGGTAGGACGGAGATTCGGACGGAATCAGTCCGATGCATACCACACACAGTCGGATTATCTGATGACACGGTCCGATAAGACTCATTCCGACAGATTCTCCGACCGTGTGTACAAGGGCTTAGAAGGGCCGTTAATGGGAGCTTTGTTATGTGCCAAGCCCTTCACTATAAAAGGGTGGGTACCCAGCAGCCATTTATCAGTGTGTGTTGGAGTAGTTTAGGGAGATCTGACAGTCTGTGTATAGGGAGAATTAGTTGCTATATAGTAATATAGCATGCTATATTGTGCTAAATACAGTTATATAGATGCTATATTGGGCTAAATTAATATAGGTAGGTAGCAGTAACAGTAAGACCCAATCTTCCCTAGCTATAGCTCTGACTTTGCCTTGCAGGGATCTAACCGTATCCATATGGACCTGAACTTTACCACTGAACTTTACCCACACCACCACTGCCCCCCCCGCAGCCTCTGACCTCCTGCCCCCCCCCCCCCGCAGCCTTTGACCACCTGTTGCCCCCTGAAGCCTCTGACCTCCTGTCGCCCTACTCGCAGCCTCTGAGCTCCTGTCACCCCCACAGCCTCTGACCTCCTGTCATCCCCCACAGCCTCTGACCCCTCCTGTCGCCCCCTGCAGCCTCTGACCTCTCCTGTCGCCCCCCCCGCAGCCTCTGACCTCTCCTGTTGTCCCCTCCGCAGCCTCTGACCTCCCCTGTACCATCTGCAACCTCTGACCTGCCCTGTACTAGCCTCTGATCCCCCCTCCACACAGATGCTGCCACTGATCCCCTTCGGCACCACTGCTGCCACTGATCCCCCCCTCCACACCACTGCTGCCACTGATTCCCCCCTCCACACCACTGTTGCCACTGATCCCCCCTGGTACCACTGCTGCACTGATCCCCCCTCCACACCACTGCTGCCACTGATCCCCCCCACACCACCACTGCTGCCTCTGATCCCCCCCCACACCACCACTACTGCCACTTATACCCCCCCACCACCACTACTTCCACTGATACCCCCCACACTACCACAACTGTCACTAATACCCCCACTACTGCCACTGAAAACCCCCAACACCACCTCAACTGCCACAGATACCCCCAACACCACCACAACTGTCATTGATACCCCCACACCACCACAACTCCCACTCATGTCCCCACACCACCACTACTGCTACTGATACCCCCACACCACCACAACTGCCACTGATACCCCTCTACACACCACCACAACTTCCACTGATACCCCTCCACACACCACCACAACTGCCACTGATACCCCTCCACACACCACTACAACTGCCACTGATACCCCTCCACACACCACCACTACTGCCACTGATACCCCCCATACACCACTACTACTGCCACTGATACCCCCACATACCTCCACTACTGCCACTGATACCCCTGGCAGCACCACTGCTGCCACTGATACCCCTGGCACCACCACTGCTGCCACTGATACCCCTGGCACCACCACTGCTGCCACTGATACCCTCCGGTACCACCACTGCTGCCACTGATACCCCCCACACCACCACTGTCCCCTCGCAGCCTCTGACCTCCTGTCCCCCCCTCGAAGCCTCTGACCTCCTGCCCCCCCGCAGCCTTTGACCACCTGTCGCCCCCCACAGCCTCTGACCTCCTGTCACCCCCCCCGCAGCCTCTGAGCTCCTGTCACCCCCACAGCCTCTGACCTCCTGTCGCCCCCGCAGCCTCTAACCTCTCCTGTCGCCGCCCCGCAGCCTCTGACCTCTCTTGTTGCCCCCCCACAGCCTCTGATCTCTCCTGTTGTCCCCTCTGCAGCCTCTGACCTCCCCTGTACTATCCGCAGCCTCTGACCTCCCCTGTACCATCCGCAGCCTCTGACCTCCCCTGTACCATCCACAGCCTCTGACCTCCCCTGTACCATCCGCAGCCTCTGACCTCCCCTGTACCACCCACAGCCTCTGACCTCCCCTGTACCACCCACAGCATCTGCCCATCTCTTGTCTTATATCACGTCTGGAGAGGAGTGAAAAGTGGGTGTGCCGCCAGGATGGGGTCATGGGAGAAGTCAGGCATGTGTGGACTGTGGAGAGGAAACTATGGGATAAAACCAGAGCCACCAAGCTGACGCCGACTGACTGAGCCCTGCACGGTGCACCTGAGAGGAAGTCAGTGACAGCACCGCCAGGCCAGTCTGAGGGGGAGTCAATACAATGTTGTAAGGGGGCACTGATATAAAGGTTTCCCCCTTATATCAGTAAACCCCCTTATCTTAGTGTTTTCTTTCCCTGGTCACCAGAGTCCTCCCCACATTCCCAGAGTTCCCCTTTACATCATAGTCTGCAGGATTCCACCTCACAGGGCAATACTGCAGACCCTGATGTAAGTAGGGAGGCTATTTGAGGACACTGATGTATGGGGGGGCTCTCTGAGGACACTGAGATCCCTCCATGCACGGCTGCCCAATCTGCTTTACCAGCGCACCCCAGCTGCCCTTAGCAAGTTCAAAAACAGGCATGAGAATTTTAACCGCAAAAGCATGTACTACACATCCATCAATTCACTCAGTGGCAGAATTATCAGGGTCGCACCAGTCGCATCTGCAACTGGGACCTTGAGTTCCGTCACTGTAGGGGGGCCCGCCGCTGCCCGGGAGATAGTCATTTACGCAAAGTCCTGGTAAGCTCCGCCCATCCTCCCCACCCATGCTCTGCTCCCGCACTCACGGGGACAGTCCCCACCCGCTTCGCCCATCCTCTCCGCCCATTCCCTCTGCCCACACAGTCTTCACCCATCTTCTCTGTCCCCACCCGCTCCGCCCATCTTCTCCAGCCACACTTTCACTCACAGGCCCCGCCCAGGATCTCTGCTTGCCCAAGCAAGACCAAGCAAGGAGGGGGAAACAAATGATCTGCAAGTGAGTGGCACCCATTCCTTAATAACAACACTGCCACTGATCCCCCCTCCACACCAATGCTGCCACTGATCCCCTTCGGCACCACTGCTACCACTGATCCCCCCTCCACACCACTGCTGCCATTGATCCCCCCTCCACACCATTGCTGCCACTGATCCCCCCTCCACACCACTGCTGCCACTGATCTCCCCTCCACACCATTGCTGCCACTGATCCCCCCCACACCACCACTACTGCCACCGATACCCCCCCACACCACCACTACTGCCACCGATACCCCCCACACCACCACTACTGCCACCGATACCCCCCACACCACCACTACTGCCACTGATACCCCCCACACCCCCACAACTGCCACTGATACCCCCAACACCACCACTGCTGTCACTGATACCCCCACACCACCACAACTGCCACTGATACCCCCACACCACCACAACTGCCACTGATACCCCACACACCACCACAACTGCCACTGATACCCCTCCACACAACACCACCACTGCCACGGATACCCCTCCACACACCACCACAACTGCCACTGATACCCCTCCACACACCACTACAACTGCCACAGATACCCCACACACACCACCACTACTGCCACTGATACCCCCCACAAACCACCACTACTGCCACTGATATCACCGCACACACCACCACTACTGCCACTGATACCCCCCACAAACCACCACTACTGCCACTGATATCACCGCACACACCACCACTACTGCCACTGATACCCCCACACACCACCACTAATGCCACTGATAGCCCTGGCACCACCACTGCTGCCACTGATACCCCCGGCACCAGCACTGCTGCCACTGATACCCCTGGCAGCACCACTGCATCCACTGATACCCCCGGCACCACCACTGCTGCCACTGATACCCCCGGCACCACCATTGCTTCCACTGATACCCCCGGCACCACCATTGCTTCCACTGATACCCCCCACACCACCACTGTCCCTGCGCAGCCTCTGACCTCTTGTCCCCCCCTCGCAGCCTCTGATCTCCTGCCCCCCCGCAGCCTTTGACCACCTGTCACCCCCTCACAGCCTCTGACCTCCTGTCTCCCCCCTCGCAGCCTCTGAGCTCCTGTCACCCCTACAGCCTCTGACCTCCTGTCACCCCCTGCAGCCTCTGACCTCCCCTGTACTATCCGCAGCCTCTGACCTCCCCTGTACCATCCGCAGCCTCTGACCTCCCCTGTACCATCTGCAGCCTCTGATCTCCCCTGTACCATCCACAGCCTCTGACCTCCCCTGTACCATCCACAGCCTCTGACCTCCCCTGTACCACCCACAGCCTCTGCCCATCTCTTGTCTTATATCACGCCTGGAGAGGAGTGAAAAGTGGGTGTGCCGCCAGGATGGGGGTCATGGGAGAAGTCAGGCATGTGTGGACTGTGGAGAGGAAACTATGGGATAAAACCAGAGCCACCAAGCTGACGCCGACTGACTGAGCCCTGCACAGTGCACCTGAGAGGAAGTCAGTGACAGCACCGCCAGGCCAGTCTGAGGGGGAGTCAATACAATATTGTAAGGGGGCACTGATATAAAGGTTCCCCCCTTATATCAGTAAACCCCCTTATCTTAGTGTTTTCTTTCCCTGGTCACCAGAGTCCTCACCACATTCCCAGAGTTCCCCTTTACATCATAGTCTGCAGGATTCCACCTCACAGGGCAATACTGCAGACCCTGATGTAAGTAGGGAGGCTCTTTGAGGACACTGATGTATGGGGGGGCTCTCTGAGGAAACTGAGATCCCTCCATGCATGGCTGCCCAATCTGCTTTACCAGCGCACCCCAGCTGCCCTTAGCAAGTTCAAAAACATGTACTACACATCCATCAACCCACTCAGTGGCAGAATTATCAGAGTCGCACCAGTCGCATCTGCAACTGGGACCTTGAGTTCCGTCACTGTAGGGGGGCCCGCCGCTGCCCGGGAGATAGTCATTTACGCAAAGTCCCGTAAGCTCCGCCCATCCTCCCCACCCATGCTCTGCTCCCGCACTCACGGGGACAGTCTCCACCTGCTTCGCCCATCCTCTCTGCCCATTCCCTCTGCCCACACAGTCTCCACCCATCTTCTCTGTCCCCACCCGCTCCACCCATCTTCTCCAGCCACACTTTCACTCACAGGCCCCGTCCAGGATCTCTGATTGCCCAAGCAAGACTGAGCAAGGAGGGGGAAACAAATGATCTGCAAGTGAGTGGCACCCATTCCTTAATAACAACACTGCCACCGATTCCCCCTCCACACCAATGCTGCCACTGATCCCCTTCGGCACCACTGCTGCCACTAATCCCCCCTCCACACCACTGCTGCCATTGATCCCCCCTCCACACCATTGCTGCCACTGATCCCCCTCCACACCACTGCTGCCACTGATCCCCCCTCCACACCATTGCTGCCACTGATCCCCCCCCCCACACCACCACTACTGCCACTGATACCCCCCACACCACCACTACTGCCACTGATACCCCCCACACCACCACTACTGCCATTGATACCCCCCACACTACCACAACTGCCACTGATACCCCCAACACCACCACTGCTTTCACTGATACCCCCACACCACCACAACTGCCACTGATACCCCCACACCACCACAACTGCCACTGATACCCCACACACCACCACAACTGCCACTGATACCCCTCCACACAACACCACCACTGCCACTGATACCCCTCCACACACCACCACAACTGCCACTGATACCCCTCCACACACCACTGCAACTGCCACGGATATTACCCCACACACCACCACTGCTGCCACTGATAGCCCCGGCACCATCACTGCTGCCACTGATACCCCCCGCACCAGCACTGCTGCCACTGATACCCCTGGCATCACCACTGCATCCACTGATACCCCCGGCACCACCACTGCTACCCCCGGCACCACCATTGCTTCCACTGATACCCCCCACACCACCACTGTCCCCTCACAGCCTCTGACCTCTTGTCCCCCCTCGCAGCCTCTGATCTTCTGCCCCCCTGCAGCCTTTGACCACCTGTCGCCCCCCCCCCCCCCGCAGCCTCTGACCTCCTGACACCCCCCTCGCAGCCTCTGAACTCCTGTCACCCCCACAGCCTCTGACCTCCTTTCGTCCCCTGCAGGCTCTGACCTCTCCTGTCGCCCCCCCCTCCAGCCTCTGACCTCTCCTGTTGCCCCCCCACAGCCTCTGATCTCTCCTGTTGTCCTCTCCGCAGCCTCTGACCTCCCCTGTACCATCTGCAGCCTCTGACCTCCCCTGTACCATCCGCAGCCTCTGACTTCCCCTGTACCATCCCCAGCCTCTGGCCATCTCTTGTCTTATATCAGGTCTGGAGAGGAGTCAAGAGTGGGAGTGCTGCCAGGATGGGATCATGGGAGAAGTCAGACATGTGTGGACTGTGAAGAGGAAACTATGGGATAAAACCAGAGCCACCAAGCTGGAGCCGACTGACTGAGCCCTGCACGGTGCACCTGAGAGGAAGTCAGTGACAGCACCGCCAGGCCAGTCTGAGGGGGAGTCAATACAATATTGTAAGGGGGTACTGATATAAAGGTTTCCCCTTTATATCAGTAAACCCCCTTATCTTAGTATGGAAGAAAGGGGAATAGATTTGGTGCTATACCTTTAAATTTAAATGCTATGTGGTAAAAAAAATAAAAAAAATAATTGTGAAAAAACTGTAAAATGACTAGTGTATAAATTGTCAGCACGCTGGTAAATAATAATAAACCCAAAAAAGGTTAAATCTTTCCAAATATCCTTGTATCAGGTGTGTCTAGTGTCATTAGAAAAATTCCATATAAAATCACATGCATTTATGTGTAAATACAATAAAAGTGCAAGCCTAACTATGAATTAGACAAATAAAGATGAGTGAACATTCAATTACAAAAGATATTGAAAATGCAAGTGAAAACAGTACAAGTCCCAAGTGAAGTTTAAACATAAAGTATGACAAATAAAAATAAAAATAAAAATTATCACAAACTATTTGAAATTCAAATCAGTGAAAGTCCAACGTTTATAAAAAGTCAATGTGGTAAGTGTCAAAACATACATGACAGGTGAATAATAATGATGAATAGTGAATGGTGAGAATCCTCCGTGATTATCTTCAGAAAATATATGCAACTGCTGCTCCCAGTGCACAGTGAATGATAATGTGATTGCTCTCACCAAAACTCTTACCCCATCCGGGGTGGATCAGCCTCCACAGTATGAGCCACTGTGCTGCTCTCTGGCAAAAATTTGCTGTTATCCTGGGAGACACCTGTTCTTCCACTGGTATTACGTGCCCCAATTTATGTAGTAAGGAAAAAGCATATCCATGCTGCAGTATGTATTGACAAGGAGTTTTATTCATAAAGTAAATAAACTACTCACAAACAACAGGTGATCAATCGCTTTTTGTGACAGAAGGTTTTAAAAGTCCCGCCGGCCATATTGCCGTCTGTGTAAGAAGTGCACGCTGTCTGGCCACGCCCTACGCGTTTCGTCACACCGACATCATCTGGAGCGGCCATCTTCGTGCACCTTTTACCTTATATAGGGTGCAGTGCTCTACTTCGCCTGCGCGGACAACCGCCGCCATTTTTAGTGAGGGAATGCCCTCTGCCTACATTTTGTAATGCTATCTGCGCATGACAGGGGAAATATCCACTGGTTATTCATTTATTGCGCCTGCGCGGCCACTCGCCGCCGTTTTTGTTAAGGGAATATCCCTAATAGGTGACGAAGGAGACTGGGCACTGCTACCCGATATATACACATTTCTTCAGAGGCCGCTGAGGGCCAGTGAATTCTCATTCTCAAGCCGGCGGCCTCGGAACCACATAGGTTACAAATATAAACATAACAATATAGCGAAATATAGCGGTTAAAAAATTATTTAAAATTCCAAAAATGTGAAATTAGGAGATTACAGGAACGTTAAAAAAGCACATCATACCAGGGAACCTAATTCCAAAGAAGGTCAGGGAAAATGAGATCAGAAAAGATGTAAAAATATAAAAATAAATCAATTTTAATGTTAAAATTATTCTGTTTATTAAAAATTAAATTGCTTTTGTTTTAAAATTAATCTGTATGTATTTTACAAAGATTTTTATTGAATTTAAAAGAGAGAGTATTAAGTGGCCTGGATAACTGTACACCTATCTGGTGTTTAAACTTATCCGGTATGTAGGGGTTAATATTGTTAATACGTTAGACCTTTCCATAAGGTGTGTTAATAAATAAGTGCTATAGAAACAGTATCTGATAGAGAGCCCCCTGTATCTTTTTGTGAGGAAGAAAAGAAAAATCTTTTTGAATATATTACATTCGACCCATACCTGCCTACATATTCCTGAAAAGGTAATTCGGATGTTGTTCTCAGAACCATATTCAAGCTCCTTAGGAGGGCGAGCATAACCTATTGGTTCTTAGGGGGCAAGTATTAGTAGTGGGGCCTGACTTTTTTCAGATTTACAGATATTTGATATTTGAAGAAATATGGTCTTACCCCGAACCTGGATCTATCCCTGGGGCTATGTTAAGTATGTATGCACCTACCCTAGGGGTGTAGGATCTTGATTAGGGGTAATGGTAGGGTTATTGTTCTCAAAAATTTGTAAAAATTTGTTAAAAAACAGTTGAGGTCCAAATCTATATTCATTCCTGCCGGTTGTAAAGTGTCCAGATTAAAAATCCATCTAGTTTCATTTTGTGAGACTTTGATAGTCTTATCCTCACCCCTCCAGTGTCCTTTGATCTTATCTATCGCATAGAATGTCATCTGGCTCGAGTCCCGATTATGGAAGTCTCTGAAGTGTCGTGAGACGCTATGTTTGTCGTAACCATTTTTGATGTTAGTGATGTGCTCCCTGATCCTATCATGCAATTCACGTGTAGTTCATCCCACGTATTGTTTACGACAGGGGCACTCAATGACGTATGTAACATGGGTACTGTTACAGGTGATCAATTCCTTGATTGCATATTCCCTCCCATTGGTGGTTGAAGTGAAGGTACTCGTTTTTCTACTGGTTTTGTTACTTTGGCGGCAGGGGAGGCATTTTCCACATTTGAAGAACCCTCTTAGATTCTTAGCTATCTTGATTTCCCGTGGAGGATCAATTGTGTTCCTTACTAGTTTATTTCTCAAAGTGGGGGCCTTCCTATAGATAAAAGAAGCATTGTTTGGCAATATCTTCTTCAGTGTATCATCCGTCTTTAAAATAGGCCAATGTTTCTTTATAATTTTTTCTATTTCTTTGTGTTGTCTGTTAAAACCTGTGAAAAAATCAGTCTCTATATTCTTTGATTTATTGGTGGTTTTTGTACTTTCAAACAGTTTTTTTCTTTCTATCTTGATTACTTTTTCTTTGAGAAGTTGTAGGTGTGTTTCTTTATACCCTTTTGCTATAAATCTTCCAATAATGACTTCTGCCTGTTTTTCAAAATCCACCATATTGCTGCAATTCCTATATAACCGCATGAGTTGTCCCTTGGGTATGTTCCCAATCCATCGTGGATGATGACAACTTGAAGTCGGGATGTACCCATTGCGGTCAGTAGTTTTGAAAAAAGTTCTTGTGCCCAGGGATCCTTCAGATTTAAATATCTGTAAGTCTAAATAGTCGATACTCTGGTTATCCCAGTTTTCTGTAAACGTTATTCCATAAATATTTTGGTTGATTTCATCAAAAAAGGACTGCAGTTCTTCATGCGTGCCCTCCCAGATAATAATAATATCATCTATGTACCTTTTGTACATCTTGAGGTTCTTCCTAGGCACTCCGTATATTTGTTCTTCTTCCCAGTGGTTTAAGAAAAGGTTCGCCACACTGGGTGCATATTTTGCCCCCCATAGCTACCCCTTTGGTTTGAACATAATACTTGCCTTGATACCAAAAATAATTATGGCTCATTGCCAATTCCAATCCTTCTAGTATATATTCAATCTTCTCCTGTTTTAGTTTAGACTGTTTGTGAAGTGCCCACTCGACACTGTTTAATCCATTTTTCTGTTTGATGTTCGTGTATAGGGAATTCACATCAATTGTTACTAATATGTCCTTCTCCCTTACCTTAATGTCTTGGAGTTCTCCTATTAATTGTCTACTATCTTTCAAGTATGATTTTCCTTCAGCCACCAGAGGCTGTAAATATCCGTCCACATAGGCACCTAATCTCGAAAATAAGGAGTCTATGCCACTGACTATTGGTCTTCCTGGAGGGTGGGTTTGGTCCTTGTGGATTTTCGGAACATAATATATTACGGGAGTCTTGGCTGTGTTGGGTGTCAGATATCTTGCTTCCTTTTTGTTAAGGATACCTTTAGTTTGTCCTTTGTTGACATACTTTTTCAATATTTTGTCATATTCTTCTTTCGGATTTCTCTTCAGTTTTTTGTATGTATCTGGTATATTCAGTAGATTTGTCATTTCCTTCTCATAGTCTGTTGTGTTCAGTATAGCCAGTCCACCTCCCTTATCTGCCGGTCTGATAACAATATTTTTCTTCTTTTCAATTTGTTTAATGGTTTTCCATATTCCCTTTCTTTTGGAAGATTTGATTGGCAGATCTCTTATATCTTTTTCTACCATCTTCTTGAAGACTTTTATCCCCTCATTTTGTTGTTGATTGGGGTTGAAAGTGGAATTGTTCTTCAGTTGAGAATGTTTAAAAAATGTCTCTTCACTATCTTTCTTAGTATATCCCTTGGAGGCAAAGAATTTCTTGATGTTTAGTTTTCTCACAAATTTCTGTAAATCAATATAGGCTTCAAATTTGTCCAGGTCTTTATCTGGTGCAAATTTTAGGCCCAAATCCAATACTCTTAACTCTTCTTCACTAAAAGTGGCCTGACTTAAATTATAAATGCCCTTACCTAGTATTCTCTTCTTTTTCTTGAGGCCTCCTCTCTTTCCTCTCTTTCGTTTTCTCTTTCCCATCTTGGAGGTCTGTATTCCCTCCTCTGGTCTTCTCGGTTTTCCTGGTATTTGTATGATCTCTTCTCATATTTTCTGGTCCAGTCCATCTGGGGTTCCAACCCCCATTCCTTCTGGGTTGTCCCTGGTATTGATTTCTTATTGGATACCGGAATGGTCTCCATCCCCTCCTGGGTCCATATGGGGTATTTCCTGGTGGTCTGTGTCCCTGTCCCCTGTGAAAAAAACCTCTACCCTGATGTTGATTTCTGAATGAGGTGTCGCGAGGGTGTTCCCTAAGGGGGGAATATCTCTTCTGGTGTCTCGGAATATTATATGAATTGATCACCTGTAACAGTACCCATGTTACATACGTCATTGAGTGCCCCTGTCGTAAACAATACGTGGGACGAACTACATGTGAATTGCATGATAGGCTCAGGGAGCACATCACTAACATCAAAAATGGTTACGACAAACATAGCGTATCACGACACTTCAGAGACTTCCATAATCGGGACTCGAGCCAGATGACATTCTATGAGATAGATAAGATCAAAGGACACTGTAGGGGTGAGGATAAGACTATCAAAGTCTCACAAAATGAAACTAGATGGATTTTTAATCTGGACACTTTACAACCGGCAGGAATGAATATAGATTTGGACCTCAACTGTTTTTTAACTAATTTTTTTTTAAAAATGTAACGTTTGAGAACAATAACCCTACCATTACCCTTGGACATAGGAGATCTAATCAAAAATCCTACACCCCTAGGGTAGGTTCATACATACTTAACATAGCCCCAGGGATAGATCCAGGTTCGGGGTAAGACCATATTTCTTCAAATATCTGTAAATCTGAAAAAAGTCAGGCCCCACTACTAATACTTGC
The DNA here is from genome assembly GCF_037356315.1 of Lithobates pipiens. Classification (NCBI taxonomy): domain Eukaryota; kingdom Metazoa; phylum Chordata; class Amphibia; order Anura; family Ranidae; genus Lithobates; species Lithobates pipiens. The sequence continues at coordinate 258,962,174 of NW_027507785.1, read as the reverse complement.
CCCCTAAGAACCAATAGGTTATGCACGCCCTCCTAAGGAGCTTGAATATGGTTCTGAGAACAACATCCGAATGACCTTTTCAGGAATATGTAGGCAGGTATGGGTCGAATGTAATATATTCAAAAAGATTTTTCTTTTCTTCCTCACAAAAAGATACAGGGGGCTCTCTATCAGATACTGTTTCTATAGTACTTATTTATTAACACACCTTATGGAAAGGTCTAACGTATTAACAATATTAACCCCTACATACCGGATAGGTTTAAACACCAGATAGGTGTACAGTTATCCAGGCCACTTAATACTCTCTCTTTTAAATTCAATAAAAACCTTTTTAAAATATATACAGATTAATTTTAAAACAAAAACAATTACATTTTTAATAAACAGAATAATTTTAACATTAAAATGTATTTATTTTTATATTTTTACATCTTTTCTGATCTCATTTTCCCTGACCTTCTTTGGAATTAGGTTCCCTTATATGATGTGCTTTTTTAACGTTCCTGTAATCTCCTAATTTCACATTTTTGGGTTTTTAATAAATTTTTTAACCACTATATTTCGCTATATTGTTATGTTTATATTTGTAACCTATGTGGTTCCGAGGCCGCCGGCTTGAGAATGAGAATTCACTGGCCCTCAGCAGCCTCTGAAGAAATGTGTATATATCGGGTAGCAGTGCCCAGTCTCCTTCGTCACCTATTAGGGATATTCCCTTAACAAAAACGGCGGCGAGTGGCCGCGCAGGCGCAATAAATGAATAACCAGTGGACATTTCCCCTGTCATGCGCAGATAGCATTACAAAATGTAGGCAGAGGGCATTCCCTCACTAAAAATGGCGGCGGTTGTCTGCGCAGGCGAAGTAGAGCACTGCACCCTATATAAGGTAAAAGGTGCACGAAGATGGCCGCTCCAGATGACGTCGGTGTGACGAAACGTGTAGGGCGTGGCCAGACAGCATGCACTTCTTACACAGACGGCAATATGGCCGGCGGGACTTTTAAAACCTTCTGTCGCAAAAAGCGATTGATCACCTGTTGTTTGTGAGTAGTTTATTTACTTTATGAATAAAACTCCTTGTCAATACATACTGCACCATGGATATGCTTTTTCCTTACTACATATAACAGGGCACGTAATACCAGTGGAAGAACAGGTGTCTCCCAGGATAACAGCAAATTTTTGCCAGAGAGCAGCACAGTGGCTCATACTGTGGAGGCTGATCCACCCCGGATGGGGTAAGAGTTTTGGTGAGAGCAATCACATTATCATTCACTGTGCACTGGGAGCAGCAGTTGCATATATTTTCTGAAGATAATCACGGAGGATTCTCACCATTCACTATTCATCATTATTATTCACCTGTCATTTATGTTTTGACACTTAGCACATTGACTTTTTATAAACGTGGGACTTTCACTGATTGGAATTTCAAATAGTTTGTGATAATTATTTGTCATACTTTATGTTTAAACTTCACTTGGGACTTGTACTGTTTTCACTTGCATTTTTAATATCTTTTGCAATTGAATGTTCACTCATCTAATTCATAGATAGGCTTGCACTTTTATTGTAATTACACATAAATGCATGTGATTTTATATGGAATTTTTCTAATGACACTAGACACCAACACCTGATACAAGGATATTTGGAAAGATTTAACCTTTTTTTTGGGTTTATTATTATTTACCAGCGTGCTGACAATTTATACACTAGTCATTTTACAGTTTTTTCACAATTTTTATTTTTTTCACCACCTAGCATTTAAATTTAAAGGTATAGCGCCAAATCTATTCCCCTTTCTTCCATACAATTATTTCCACCTATACAGGGTGGCAAATTAAATAGAGGCTGCTCATACCACAGACACATTAATTGGTTCCGTAGCGCAACCTTCCCCATCCTTGCTTCTTTACCCCTTTATCTTAGTGTTTTCTTTCTCTGGTCACCAGAGTCCTCCCCACATTCCCAGAGTTCCCCTTTACATCATAGTCTGCAGAATTTTACCTTACAGTGCAAGGGGGACTCTTATGTAAAGGGCAATACTGCAGACTCTGATGTAAGTAGGGAGGCTCTTTGAGGACACTGTTGTATGAGGGGGCTCTCTGAGGACACTGAGATTCCTCCATGCACGTCTGCCCAATCTGCTTTACCAGCGCACCCCAGCTGCCCACAGATACCCAGCAAACAGCATTCGGCAATCAGTGCACCTTTGGGCACCGTGCTCCCTGTCTCACTCCCAGGGGTACGCTGCACTTAGCCACAAGGGGCGCCCTCTCAGCAATCTGGCCTTGCACCAAGGACTTGACATTTTCTTTACTGTTGTACATTTTAAAATGGCGTGGGGACAGTAATCGTCATTCATAATAAACATTGTTCGTTCACAGTAAACATTGTTCGTTCACAGTAAATATCATTTGACCCTTAATACGATGTTTTTTGCAGATGCAGGTTAACTACATTTGTTCAGGCTTATTTGTATGAAAAGAAGTTTAGTACATTGTTGTCTAGATGGGTTTGTAACTAGAATGAAATGCAAACTTGATTCAGTGTAAGGAGAGGACCCTCAGCAGCTGTTTACACATCTGATCACAGGAGCCCTAGTGTGGGACACCCTTTTTAACCACTTTCAGACTAGACCATTTTGCTGGCTTAAGACCAGACCACTTTTTGCGATTCAGCACTGCGTCGCTGTAACTGACAATTGCACGGTTATGCGACGTGGCTCCCAAAAAAAAATTATGTCCTTTTTTTCCCACAAATAGAGCTTTCTTTTGGTGGTATTTGATCACCCCTGCGGTTTTTATTTTTTGTGCTATAAACAAAAATAGAGCGACAATTTTGAAAAAAACGCATTATTTTTTACTTTTTGTTATAATAAATATCCCCCAAAAATATATAAAAAAAAACATTTTTTTCCCTCAGTTTAGGCCGATACGTATTCTTCTACATATTTTTGGTAAAAAAAAAAAAATCGCAATAGGCGATTATTGATTGGTTTGGGCAAAAGTTATAGCGTTTACAAAATAGGGGATAGTTTTATGGCCTTTTTATTAATCTTTTTTTTTTACTAGTAATGACGGTGATCAGCGATTTTTATTGTGACTGCGACATTATGGCGGACACATCGGACATTTTTGACACATTTTTGGGACCATTGTCATTTATACAGCAATCAGTGCTACACAAATGCAGTGATTCCTGTGTAAATGACACTGGCAGTGAAGGGGTTAACCAGGGGGTGGCAGTGTAGGGGTTAAGTGTTCCTAGGGGTGTGTTACTAACTGTGGGGGTCTGGGCTTTGTGTTAGTGAACACTGATCTCTGCTCCATGTGATTAAAGGGGGGTCCCGGATTCCGATAAGCCCCCCGCTCGCAGACCCCGACAACCAACGGCCAAGGTTGTTGGGAAGAGGAGCTTGTCCTCGTCAACATGGAGACAAGGTGCTTTGGGGTTGAGGGCATGTGGCCTGGTACGGTTCGGGCGGGGGGGGGGCGCTTGCTCGTCCCCACCCCCTTTCCTGACAGGCCAGGCTGCCTGCTCGGATAAGGGTCTGGTATGGACTTTGGGGGGACCCCCACACCATTTTTTCGGTGTAGGGGGTTCCTCCTAAAATCCATACCAGACTAATGTGTTTTTCCCTATTGCAGCGCGTGCGAGATGTACAGTATCCTGCAGCCGAGAACCAGCGTGATAGGATCACGCTGGAAACATTCTAGCTGGAAGGTGCTGTAGCTTCCCTTGCATCGTATTTGGTCTGTCAGACCAGCATACAGACGAACGGGCTTCCCGATGGGAACTAGGTCCGGCGGACTGCTGGCAGGAAGATTTAAAACATGTTTTATTTCTAGGTCCGTCTGACTTTTGGGAAGAAACACAATCAAATTGTCCACCGGACCAAGTCTGCCGGAAAGTCCAATCGTGTGTACGGGGCATAAAAGCTTCCAGCATGCATGAGGACAAAGAGGACATTCACAGCATATTACAACAATCATGGTAATTATGGCATGATGAAATAAATACAATATATTAGCAAACATTAAAGAGGAAGTAAACCCTGATGAGTTTACTTCCTCTTTCATTCCCTGCAAAGGGAAAGCATAATGGACTACTATGCATCGCATAGTAGCCCATTATGTGTCACTTACCTGACACAGGAGCCAGCGAAGTCGCCGCTGTCCCCTGTAGTCCGCCGCATCCATCTTGTTGGTGGGGTCTCACAGCTCCGCCGCTGTCATTCGGCGAAGCCGCGATGACGTCACTCCCGCGCATGCGCACGGGAGCCGACACGGGAGCCGACACCCGCGCTCAGTGCGCCTGCGCACCGCTGTCTACGGTGCATGCACCATAGACAGCGGTGCCCGTTTTCGGGCAAATATCTCCTAAACCATATAGGTTTAGGAGATATTGCTTGGACCTACAGGTAAGCCTTAATCTAGGCTTACCTGTAGGTCAAAGTGGTTTGTAAGGGTTTACAACCACTTTAAATACATAGAATGTGATGTTAAAGGATAAAACTTACCTTAATATAGTCCTTCTGCAGGACCTGTATGTTGGCAGAACAGGTATCTGGAATAAAGATTCCCAGAGCCTGGGGGGAGATGCCAGTTGAGAACTTGATGTCCTACAGACTTCTCCCCGTCGCCAAATACCGCAAGGGAGTGATGGCTTGCCACATGCAGGTGTCCTGCTTAGTAATATAAGGGGTTAGCAAAGCCAACCGACGGTAAAAAAACGGGTCCGTCATCTGGAGAATATTCCTAAAATCATCAGGATTATTCTCCTGGATCTCCCACACTAAAGGCATGTGAGAGAATTGGTCATGCTGGAGCAACCAATTCTTTGTCCATAAACTCCTCCTCGCCCTGTTCATGGACTGGACTTGGGTCAAAGAAAGAACTCCAACACCAAGCCCCTGCACAGCACTAACTCTACAACGAGCACGTACCCGCAACATGGCTAGAAAATGATCAGCTGGTCAGAACGCACTGAAAATCAGAAAGAACCTGAGAAGAACGATCTGAAAATCAGAAACGAGCGTACAAGAATGCACTGAGAAACAAATACGAACTGACGACATGCACTGAAAGACAGAAACAAACCCACAAGCACAAACTGAAGAACAGACATGAACTGAAAAGCATGAGGCTGAAAAGGACGAATCGTCTCTCTCCAAACTTCTACTAACACAAGATTATCAGAAGGAGCCCAAAGGGTGGTGCACTGGCTATTGAACTTCCTTTTTATAGTGCGTTCTTGCCGATTGGAATTTCCAACAACATTTGTGTGACCGTGTGTATGCAAGACAAGTTTGACCCAACAGCCGTCGGAAAAAAATCCATGGTTTTGTTGCCAGAAAATCCTATCGTGTGTACGTAGCTGTACAGTGTTGTCAAATGACCCCATGGTTAAGTTTGCTGATAACCAGTGGTATCCCAGAGTTGCTGTACCAGCTGTTTTGAGAGACTTGAAGTATCACATTTTGTAACTCCCTGAGAATCTGTTGCTGTTGCTGTACCCAATCAGTTGTCAGACCCTGGCAGAGGAACATCTAGCCTTTTATTTGATCCTGGCAGCAGAACCTCTCCTTGGGAATCTGGCACTTTTTTGAGAAACTTTCCCTTTGGACTGATTCGGCAGGTTGATATCTCTTATGAACCTGTATAACTAAGGATGGTTGGAATGTCCAGAGGTCGCTTCGTAAAGGATGGGAACTGTCAGAAATTGGATCACCTGCTGGTTGTACTATGGCTCTCAGACCCATTGGTTGTAGTTCCAGTGCCCACCAGCTGATGTCTCTCAGCAACCAGCAGTTCCTAGCAATTAGTCATCACCAGACTCCCCCCTCAGGATAACCCCCATCAGTGCAGACCACCCTCAGGATAAACCCCCTCAATAAGTGTAGACCCCCTCAGGATAAACTACCACCCCCAATAAGTGCAGACCCCCTCAGGATAAACCCCCCAATGAATGCAGACCCCCCTCAGGATAAACCCACTAATGAGTGCATACCCCCTCAGGATAAACCCCCTCCATCAGTGCAGACCCCCCTCAGGATAACCCCCAGGATAGACCCACTCCATCAGTACACACTCCCCTGAAAACAAACCACCCCCTCCATCAGTACAGACCCCCTTCAGGACAAATCATCCCCTCCATCAGTACAAACCCCCCTCAGGATAAACCCCGCTCCATTGGTACAGATGCTCCCTCAGGATAACCCCCTCCATCAGTGCAGACCTCCCTCAGGATTACCCCCTCCATCAGTGCAGACCCCCTCAGGATAACCCCCTCCATCAGTGTACAACCCCCTCAGGATAAATCACCAACCCCCCAATAAGTGCAGACCCCCCTCAGGATGATCCCCCCTCCATTAGTGCAGACCCCCTCAGGATAAACCACCACCCCCAATACATGCAGACCCCCTCAGATAAACCCCCCTCCATCAGTGCAGACCCCCTCAGGATAAACCCTCCTCCATCAGTGCAGACCCCCTCAGGATTACACCATCAATAAGTGCAGACCCCCTCAGGATAAACCCACTCCATCAGTGCAGATCCCCCTCAGGATAAACCGCCCAATAAGAGCAGACCCCCCTCAGGATGAACCCCCCAATAAGTGCAGACCCCCTCAAGAAAACCCCCAACAAATGCAGACACCCTTCAGTATAACCCCATCAGTGCAGATCTCCCCTCAGGACAAACCACCCCCTCCATCAGTACAGACCCCCCCTCCGAACAAACATCCCCCTCCATCAGGACAGACCCCCCTCAGGACAAACCACCCCCCTCCATAAGTACAGACACCCCTCATGATGAACTCCTCCTCCATTAGTACAGACGCCCCCTCAGGATAAACTCCCCCTCCATCAGTGCAGACCCCCCTCAGGATAACCCCCCTCCATCAATGAAGACCTCCTCAGGATAAGCCCCCTTTAATCAGTACAGACCCCCTCAGTATAACCCCCCTATCAGTGCAGACCCCCACTCCAGGATAACCCCCCTCCGTCAGTGCAGACTTCCCCTCAGAATAACCCTCCCCTGGTCAGTGCAGACCCCCCTCAGGATAACCCCCCTCGGTCAGTGCACATCCCCCCTCAGGACAAACCACCCCTCCATCAGTACAGACCCCCCTCACGACAAAACACCCCCTCCATCAGTACAGACCCCCCTCAGGATAAACCTCCCTGCATTAGTACAGATGTCCCCTCAGGATAACACTCCTCCTTCAGTGCAGACCCCTCTCAGGATAACGCCCCTTCAATCAGTACAGACCCCCCAGGCTACCCCCTCCATCAGTGTAGAGCCCCCTTAGGATAAACCAGCACCCCCAATAAGTGCAGACCCCCCTCAGGATAACCCCCTAATAAGTGCAGCTCCCCTCAGGATAATCCCTCAATATCAGTGCAGAACAGGCCCCCCTCAGGATAACCCCCAACAAGTGCAGCCCCCTCAGAATACACCCCCTCCATCAGTGCAGACCCCCCTCAAGATAACCTCCCAATAAGTGCAGACCCCCCTCAGAATAACCCCCCATGCAGACCCCCTCAGGATAAACCCCCCAATAAGTGCAGATCCCCCTCAGGATAAACCACCACCCCCAATAAATGCAGACCCCCCAGGATAACCTCCAATAAGTGCAGAACCCCCTTCAGGATAGCCCCCCTTCTGTCAGTGCAGACCTCCACTCAGGATAACCCCACTTGGTTAGTGCAGAGCCCCTCAGGATAAACCCCCCTCCGTTAGTGCAGAACCCACCTCAGGATAACCCCTCTTGGTCATTGCAGATCCCCCTTAGTGCAGATCCCCCTCAGGATAAACCCCCCTCCATCAGTACAGACCCCCCTCAGAATAAACCCCCCATTAGTACAGATGCCCCCTCAGGATAAAACCCCCTTCATCAGCACAGAGTCCCTAAGGATAACTCCAACACCATCTGTGCAGACCCCCCTCAGGATAACCCCCCTTTAATCAGTACAGACCCCTCTCAGGATAACTCCTCCTCCATCAGTGTAGACCCCCCTCAGGATAAACCACCACCCAATAAATGCAGACTCCCTTCAGGATAAACCTCCTCACATCAGTGCAGACCCTCCCCTCAGGATAACCCCCCCAATAAGTGCAGACCGTCCTCAGGATAAACCCCCCTACATCAGTGCAGACCGCCCTCCAACAGTGCAGACCCCCTCAGGTTCACCCCCCAATAAGTGAGGACTGCCCCTCAGGATAAATCCCCCTCCATAAGTGCAGACCCCCCTCAGGATAAACCCCCCAATAAGTGCAGACCCCCTCAGTATAAACCACCACCCCCCAATAAGTGCAGACCCCCCTCAGGATAAACTCCCCAATCAGTGCAGACCCCCCTCAGGTTAACCCCCTAAAAAGTGCAGACCTCCCCTCAGGATACCCCCCGGTCAGTGCAGACCCCCCTCAGGATAACCCCCCTGGTCAGTGCAGACCCCCTTAAAGGATAAATCCCCCTCCATCAGTGCAGACCCCCCTCATGCACCTGGGTGGTGGAAGATTCGGTGTTCAGCCGCTCAGAGAGTTGCTCAGACTGTCACTCTCTGGGTGGCCGCAGCACACTTGTATGTAATGAAAGGAGGCAACCGCAGCAGGAGTGAGCAGTCTCACTCAGGACGAATATGGCGCCTGCACGTTCTGGCTGAAGAGCCCTTCCTCCAGGACCTCCACCTCCCTCAGGATGGTGTCACCCCCCCAGCGACGCCACTGACCATGCTGGATGCTGGGAGGCTATTTAGTCCCTCCTCCGGCACTCATCTTGCTTGGTGTTCTGCCTGTGTGACCTTGACTTGTGTGCCTCATGACCTCTTACTGTTACCTGTTACTGTTTCTGATCCTGATAATTTGCCCACCTGTATAAACTGGCTATTGTATATGGCTCTGGCTCTGATACTGACGACAGCTCTTTATTCTTACCCTGCCATCTGTATATAGTTAGTTAGCTTAGTTAGTTGGTTTTGGTTGTTTGCTTACCATTCTCACTCTCACCTATTAGGTTAACTGGCTTTGGTTTACAGGGTTTTGGTTTTCTTCATGTATTGGATGTGTGTTTATATTTTTGTTTATCATTGTCTTTTAATAAGTCACATTATTTTATATCATATTCGTTTAAAAATGTAGATGCTCTAAATCCAACAGTACAAACAAATGTCCACTGCCCCACCTATAACTGGCCTTTGCAGCAAGGAGCACATGGAAGGGCAACACATGTAAAACAAAATAAAAATAAAAATTCCCAGCTCAACTCGCCAGCCAGCCTGCTACCAACCACATTAATCTGTCTAACAGTTTGCTTTAAAAACAAGGGTTTAGTTAGCACACTTTTGCAAATACACCCCATTATTATCTGCAGTCCTAACTCTTTTTAGAGCCTCCATAGTAGAAGCACATGCATTATAATGTATAGGCAGGGGGCAGGTGAACCTGGAAAGGGGCCCACCTGTCCTTAAAGGCACAGGGGTGCATTGGACACCCAGCATATAGCACAATGGCAGCAAAGGTGTCAAGTGCATTCCCTCACCAGTATTTCAACAGTACACACAAATGGCCACTGCCCCCACCTATATCTGGCCTTCACAGCAAGGAGCACATGGAAGGGTAACACATGTATAACAAAACCAAAGAAAAATTCACAGCTCAACTCACCAGCCAGCCTGCTAGCAACCGATTTGAGTTGACCAGTTTGAGTTAAAAACAGGGGTTCAGTTAGAACACATTTGCAAATACACGCGTAAGCTGCGGAGGCCGCAACAAGGCACCCCATAATTATCCGCAGTCCTAACTCTATACATTTTTGAGAGCCTCCATAGTGGAAGCACCAACTGTATTAACTTGTCTAACAGTTTGCGTTAAAAACAGGGGTTTAGTTAGAACACATTTGCAAATACACGCGTAAGCTGCGGAGGCCGCAACAAGGCACCCCATAATTATCCGCAGTCCTAACTCTATACATTTTTGAGAGCCTCCATAGTGGAAGCACCAACTGTATTAACTTGTCTAACAGTTTGCGTTAAAAACAGGGGTTTAGTTAGCACACATTTGCAAATACAAGTTTACGCTGGTGAGAATGGTGAGAATGGTGAGGTGCATTGCCGATCATGAATATGTAAAGACTGCAGAGTACTAGGATGTCGCTAACAACTGTCCATATCATATCATTTTCTAAAATATACACTTTATAATATTCAGTACAAAAATGAATCTCAGTATTTACTCTGCAACCCTCTGTTGGTGATTACCTTATGGTAAGGCCCAAATATATTTTCCCCATAAAATATAGAAATTAAGTTTAGTTGCATCACAAAGAAAGTGCCAAGACAAATGGTTTAGCCTGGTATAGAAAACTCTTAACACTTAATAATATTACCATACAATAAAAAAAAATAGTAAAAACGCCATGATATGCCAGAAGATGAGATAGTAGGAAACAGAATTAAAACAAAAATATAATTTCGTCTTCAATGTTTACATTTAGTCTTAACAAGCACTGCCTGTTTTCTTAACTGCTGCCAAGAAATCTGATTGGATGTTTCATCAGCATGAAAGTTTTTTGATGTCTAGGACACTTGCCAGTGTGCGTGGCTCTAGGTCATGTGTTTAATGACGTCACTGACTTTAACAAGTATAAAAGAGGAGCTGAGATGTACAGACAATCACCCACTGAGTTGAAATCAGCAATCAGTACAATGAAGGTCATCCTGCTTTTTGCACTGTTTGGTCTGAGCTTCTGCCAAGGTGAGCATTATTAATCGTTAAATATGATTTGTATTATATTGCTAGAAAAATGTGGTCTTTTGCTAGTATTAAACGATGTCTGTGTTTTGTCATTGAATTCTAGATGCCTGTCCAGTAAAACCTGTTTCTGACCCAGATGCCGATAATTGTCTGATAAAAGCATTAAAGGTAAAGTGGTAATTAACATGAAAATAAACAACTGTTTTTAGTTTTTTTTTTATTTGTTGAATTAGTCATCAAGACAAGGTAGAGCCCACTATTTTTTATTTAGTTCAATCGGAACCTGGGTAATACATTGTATGGGTAAGTGGTATCCAGTGCAACTGCTCCAATACTAAATAATAATGTTATGTCACCTCTAATTTTATTCTAAGATTGGAATGTAGAATGGATTATAGGCCCCATATATCCTATGATATAGAAGTGTTCTTAGTTACACCTGCATTTTGTTTGATTTTGTTAAACAATAATACATCTTGTATTACATTTTTGTCTGATACATAAAGCGCTGCGCAAACAGTTGGCGCTATATAAATCCTGAATAATAATATTGCATATTTAATTGTAACTTGTCATGCTGAGTTTGTTTTATAAAAAAAAAGTCCTAATTTTTACAAGGTCATTGAACTAAAGGAATAGAGAAGATGTTCACTTAGTAAAGTGAATAAGGAAAATTTTTGTTCACATTTAATACACACAATATTTAATGAAGTGTGATTGCATGATTGAAGTGAACACAGTGGAGTTGATTAACTAAAGGCAAATCCACTTTGGACTACAAGTGCACTGAAAGTGCAGTTGCTGTAGTTCGCTGTAGATCTGAGGGAAAGCTCTTAAATGAGCTGAAGCTCTGCTGATTTTATCATCCAATCATGTGCAAGCTAAAATGCTGTTTTTTATTTTCCTTGCATGTCCCCCTCAGATCTACAGCAATTTTACTTTCAAGTGCACTTGCAGTGCAAAGTGGATTTGCCTTTAGCAAATAACCCCCATTGGCACTGTTTTACTAAGCTTCACTTTACTAAGTAAACGGTCTCTATTCTTTTTCTAAATCTAAATTCTATTCATTTCACAGTTTCCTCTTGCAAATCAAACTGTTTATACCCTACTGTACTATTACAATGCATTGCTCTATTACTTGTGTTGGATGTATTCATCTCTAACATATGTTATTCATTTTCAGGATGTTTCAGGTTTTTTGCCTGCTCTTGGAGAATTTGTTTGTGCATACAATCAGTTTCAGGTACATTTTATTGTGACTATAACAAAGTGTTACAAAATAACCCTATCTTGAAAGCACTATTTATCAAGAGCCACTAAACAAAAATAATGTCTGTGGAGCGTCTCAATTATCCAGGTCATGGTATACCTAGTCATAGTTAGTCACATTCAGCTCTAGTTTACTAGTACTAGGTATAAAAAAAATTGATTATTTTTCTCTTTAAGCAGTTTATGTAAAACATTGGAGAGATAATAACAAGTGAGACTGAAATGTGAGTAATGTGAAGGAGATGTTATTCTTGGTAAACTGGATATGACTAATTCTAAGAAATAATAATTTCACCATCATCCGCTCACTTGAGATTATTCTATTAAAAGCAAGACAGTAAACAAAATCATTAAAGAAATAAAAAAAATATAAATAAAGATATATCTAAATAATCACAAAATGTTTCAAGATATCTCATATGCCACGTACACATGATCGAATTGTCTGGCGAAATTGGTCCGGCAAACAATCCGACGGACTTTATAACGAACGGACTTGGCCACACGCGGACGCTCTGAAAGTCCAGTGATTTCTAATGCGATGACGTACAACACGTACGACGGGACTAGAAAAAGGAAGTTCAATAGCCAGTAGCCAATAGCTTCCTTCTCGTACTTGCTTCAGAGCATGTGTCATTCTTAGTCTGCCGGACTAGCACACTGATGAACGGATTGTCCGCTGAAAGCCAAGTCCGGCGGACAAATTTTGAGTCAAAACCACTTTCTACTACTAAGTCCGCCGGACGTTACGATGAAAAAGTCTGCTGGAGCCCACACACGATCAAATTTTCCAGTGTACTATGGTCTGGCGGACCTAGTCCGCCAGACAATTCGATCGTGTGTACGTGGCAATAGTTTATAATTACCCATTATACTTTGTGTACCAATGGGGAGATTTCCATTTAATTTCTGTCCTGGAGGTGCAACAAGTAGTGAGAGGAAATCTCTATAAAATGGGGGAATTTTCTTCTTAGACAGCTCTTATAGAAACAAGTGTCCTCAAATTGCAAGATTTCCTCTCAACTCCTGTCCTGGCGCCAGCTGTAACATTTTACATCATTTTATGTGCTGCGAGAATGGTCATCCGGATAAACAGGGAAGATCAAACTTCTTAGCAAGGACACAGACAATAATACAAACATATAGAGTATATATAGAGTATATAGTCCAATGAGAACGCCAAACGAACAGCCAAAGCTAAAAAAAAACTGGTTCATAGCAGAAAAAGCCAATGCATTTTAATGGTCACACAGACTCCCCCTTCACTAGGTCCTTTGCTGCACTTTTTAACACTGGGATAACTTACCTTTTAAAACAGTTTCAAGCAGAAAACCACAGATTTGTCTAATATCTGCTATTATAGTCCATTAACCACTTGACCTCTGGGAGGTTTTAACACCTTAATGACCAGGGAACTTGCTCTTTTCTAATTTGCTAATTTAATTGCCGATTGCTCATCATGCGCAACTGTACCCATTTTTTTCACACATATAGAGCATTCTTTTGGTGGTACTGAATCATAACTAGTTTTTTTTTATTTTTTGCTATATAAACAAAAAATTATTATTATTGAAAATTTTGAAGAAAAACGCACGATTTTGTTAGACTGTGTTATGAAAATTTGCAAACACATAATCTTTCTTCATAAATTTAGGCCAACATGTAGTCTGCTAAAATGCCAAGACAGTAGAGTGTCATCATATGACTGATGTGGAGGTAATCAGGAATACTGACTAGTAACAGTATGTAAAAATAAATACATAAAGTAAATTTTTTTTGTATTTTTTTTTTTTTTTTCATATTTTGTAATTATTTTACATACTGTTGTTAGAGTAGTTCAGTGTCACCATAGTGACACTACTACACTGGAAGGGGGGCGATCAGGAAATTTGTTTTTGCACTGTGATTGCTTGTAACAGTGAAGATCACTATAACAGCAATCATTTGAACTGTCATGAATGGTTTTCATATAGGACTCATTGTTTACTACTGTAATGCTGTGATTGATCCACAACTATCGCATTGTACAGGGTGCTGTGATTGGCCCAGGTGCCATGTGATAGCTGTGGGCCAATCACAGCCTCACAGTAGTAAGCAACCTGTCATGAATGAAAGCCATTCATGGCAGTTTTGCTTATATGTTATCATATGATTGCTATGATTGGAAAAAGCAATCAAAAGGTACCCAAGCTCCTCACAGTGGGCAGGTGCAAGCACTGTGTGGACACATCGGTCACAGGATTGTGCTGCTGCTTACCCCAGGGTGTGCACCAGTGCGCATGGGCACCGTGACATACCAGTACCGGTAAATTTACTGTTGGCGGTCAGCAAGTGTCAAAAGTCTTGATGAATGGGGATCTGTTAGGACCCCAGAAACACATTTGCTTTTACTGCTATTAACTGATTTTACCAATAAAAACGTTGAACTATTGGATGTTCATTTGGGTTCTCATTGGACTGTATGTCGATTCTCAACTCTGGGTTTTCCCCCATTTCTTGCTCAAGTGCCACGGAACTGGACCTATTGTGTCCAGAAATAATTCCATTGAAAATCTGTATCCAGAGCCCCAGCTCTTACTTGTTTTTTAGTTATAGAAATAGCAGGGGAACTAATCATTCTCTACTAAATCCAAAATGAACAATGTGGATATACATATACTTTAAGTATTCTTTGTCTTTCTTTATATTTATCACCACCATCCCCCTGACTGTGTATATATGTTTTTTTGAACATAGCTTATGATGCTAAACCAAAAAGTTCCCTCAAATATCCTAATTTAATACTACAAAATCTAGAATTTTTTACCTGATAAAATGTTGTACTATTATGGTGTGTTAGCTTAACAAGCAAAAGTACTCCTGGACCCATTTGAGAACTTGTGTTTTGGCCCTATCCAGAAAATTATTAACCTTTAATAACACTTACAAAATAAAGAAAATAATAATAAAAAAAGCCAAGATGATAGGGAATAGATTTAAAAATAAAGGTCATGATGGTTTTAATGTTTGCAATTAATATTGCAAGCACTGCTTTTTTGCTTAGGTGTCCATTTAACAAGATGCAATCTGTCCTTTACTTATCATGGCTATATGGCTATAGCATGACTATATTTTTATATATAAATCTCTCAGAGGAGACCATGTTTATTAATGATTGTACTTCTTTTCTCTGACTGAGAATAAAAGAATGGAATATGCAATGAATAGCCACAATGTGCATTGGAAGTGAAAAGTAAAATTCTCTTCAAATAAAATAAGCAGGGAAAACAGGAAAAATAACAGTTAAAAATAAAACAAATTGTTAATTAAAGACATACTGCTCAGGGAATATACATGAATAATGTGTTTTTATTCATATCAAGCCATTCCTGTGATACTTGTGACCAAATTTATTTATGACTTTACAAATACAATTGTCACAAGAATGTCCTGATATAAATAAAAACACAATTTATTCATGCATGGTCCTTCTCCGATAGGACTTTTATTATCGTTATTTTTACTTCCCACATAAAGGACGGGAATATACTGAGGTCTAGTGTAAGGATATATCCACACTATATCAAAGGGAATATAAAGGGAATAATCCCCTAAACACTAGGAGTTTTTTAGGGGACAAAAGTCCCCAAACTTTATAAGCCATAACGGGCACGGTTATATATTGTTCCCTTTAACTACCATATATATATATATATACATATATATACATACAAGGGTTCTGCAAAAAGTTTCCACGCTTTTTTAAACAAAGTTATATATATATTGTGCGGAAGTGTGGAAACTTTTTGAAGACCCCCTGTATATACTACATATACTGTATATTTATATTTGTATATATACACACATGCACACACATACCGTATGTGTATATATACATATAACCTGAATGAGTCGGGTGATTTTACTGCCAAACAGTAACATTCATCTGCTCCCTCATCACATTGTGACTGTTTCTCTTCTCTTTCTCTGCTATTACCATCTCTGAGGTGGAGAAGTGAGGAGGGAGATCATTTCCTCTGATTTTGCTGCAGTGAGACACAGAATAACATCTCCACTCCTCATCACAGCCACATAAACCGCTGTACAGCGGAGATAAGTGATAGTCACTATTGTGGTATATATCAGTTCATAAATGGGCACTTTAAAAACTGACAACAGATCGGATTAGATGTTCTGAAAGCATTTTGGTGTCTAGGTCACTTTCTTTTTAAAATTTCATTTGCCATGACACTTTAGGCCAATGGCCTTACTATAGACTATTCCGGCAGACAGGAGCACGGAAACCAGCTGGCACCCAGCCAAAGACTTTCATTAAAGTGTTATTGGTTTTCTGAGATTGCTTCTAGAGATCTACTTTTATTAGGGCAGTTATAATAACAGTAACCATCCCTAAGACAATCTTACTATCTAACAAAATTAATTTTATACAAACCATTTGCTGTGTATTATATGATTATTGACAATAAATGCATTCACTTTCTTTTTAGTAAATTCAACTTGTTTGTGTTATTTTTTTAGGTGGATAATAACAAAGTCAATTATGAAGCTGCAGTGAAAGAACTTGCTCATTTACTGGTATGGAATACTAATTTTAAAATATTATGTACAGATTAGCTGTTCAATCAGAGATTTTCTTTTTCTTTCAATGGTGGCCACCATGAACATAGGAAATTATTTTCTAAAACCTATTCAGTAAAATACATTTTGAAAATCTATTTAAAAATGAATTAGTGTATATATCTGAATTTGACTTTCTATAAACCTCTTGTCATTCCCTGGTAACTCATCTAGGAGAGAGGGGGTCAGCGGTGGAGGGTTTGGATGCTGATACGTTGACTATGTCATTTTGTGGGTGGGAGCCTACACACCTGGGCACCAAGGGGAACCTTTGCCAGATGGGCACTCATCAATACCCAGGACAAGGTGGGAACTGCCATGATGTGGAAAGTCAAACCCTAAGTAGGTCTGCCGACACAGAGATGAACTGACACTGCAAGTAGTATAAAGCCATATTTCTCTCTTCCAAGGGCTGTCCCAATGCTTTACTCTCAGTGCATTACATTTATTGCATAACGGGTGGCATTCCGAACTACAGCACTCCACCAGTCTGCATACTTCTTATACCTCACTCCCAGTAAGGAAATCCCGATGGACACATAGTGCAGGTCTCATGTGTGTTCTGTATTAACTCCTTCTGTATCATTCCTACTGGTCAGGCTAGGGTCCCCTGTCTGCTCCTGGTTGCTATGGGAGATGGACTGCTAGGGGGAGAGCCAGACTTGTACGCCCTCTCTACCAGAGGAAGCCCCCCCTTACCAAGGTGCCATGCCTTGACTGGTTGCTTGTGACTCTGTAAAGGGACTTGGTTACCCTTAGTAATGACCTTGTTCCTCATTAGAGTGCAGCTTTCTTGTCATTGTAGTACTGTGAACTTCATACCCCATAGTGATATTATATGCCCAGGTTCTGTATATCACCTTTATGCCATTATGCACCCTTTTAGGAATAACTTAAGATCAGGCGTAAGGAAAATGTTATCTGTCTTTACTGATTTTCTTGATGTAAAGCATGATACCAGGATAAAACACAAATCATTCCTATATAACACTGACTAACTAGAATGGCCTAGGCATACCTTGAGAGTATTTGACCTGGTATGGTTGATATTAAATGTTAATATTAAAGCCTAAATGCAGCCAAAATCAATCATAGCAAAATCAGCACAAGGGACATAGCTGACAGTTAGTGTGACTGATTCCTCTACTGTTAGTAGAAATCCTCCTCTGTCCTGCCCTCCCACTCCTGTTACAGTAATCCTCTGTTGCAGTGGGTATACCTGAACTTTCTGACCAGATCCTCCATTCATAGAAGCCGCTACTACAGCCTCTATGAATGGAGGGGCAGACCTTTCAATCATCTGCCCGTCCTCCATTCGTAGATCCTGTTTCATTCATAGCATGATCTGTGCATTTCGCTTTGTTCCCGAAATGAAGATAATTTTTTTGTTTTTCGGAAATTCTGATGTATCCGAATTTCTGAATTACAATAGTAACAAATCCGAAATAAAAAAATAAATAAATAAATTGGACAAAATTTGAATTCAAAACTATTTGAATAGTTTTCTAATCAATTTTGAATAGTTTTTAGAATTTGAAAGGTTCTTAAATTTGAATACTTTTCGATTTGTTTTCCAATTTGTAAAGATAATAAAATGAAATAGAAAATAAAGGAATAGAATAGAAAAAAATATAATAGAATAGAAAAGAATATAACAGAAAATAAAATAATGGAATATAATCGAGTTAAAAACAACAAAATAGAATAGAAAATAAAAGAAAGAATGGAATAGATTGGAAACAAATAGAACAGAATAAAAAAGAATGGAATAAAATAGAAAGAATATAACCATCTTCTGAAATTGAAATTTCAAATGGAATACATTCGAATTTGAATGCATAAGAAACAAATACAATAGAAAATAATAGAATTTAAAAAACAATAGAATATAACAGAATATAATTGAAGAAATATAAGCAAAAAGAATAGACTAGAATAGAATAGAAAATAACAGCATAGTATATAAAAAATAGAATAGAATAGAATAGAAAGAATATAACCATCTTCCGAAATTAAAAATTTGAATAGAATACATTTGAATTTGAATATAATAAAATAGAAAATAAAATAATAGAAAAGAACAAAATAGAATAGAATAAATAAACAGTAAAGAATAGAATACAAAGTATATAACAATATAAACATTTGAAATTCTAATTTAGAATAGAATAGATTCTAATTTGAATAGAATAGAATATAACAGAAAAGAAATACATAGAATAGAAATGAAAAAATGTGAATATAAAAAAAACCCAATAGAATAGAAAGAATATAACCATCATCCAATATTCAAATTTCGAATCAATTAGAATTTGGAAAATTAAAATTGTTTGGAATTTGGAAAATTTGAATCAATTTGAATATGAATAAACAAAACAAATTCTGAAAATGAATTAAACAAATTTAACTAAAAAAATGTATATAAATAATGAATCAAAACAAAAAAAAAGCAATGTTTCCATTCTGCGCATGTCTAGTTGTATTAACCCCCACTGCACTGGAAGATAACAGGGGTAGGGTTGAGGGGAAGATGGAGGAAGTTTTCACCAGAAAAGAAATGAGCACAAAGGACACATCCTGCTGACTGTAAATTATGTCTCTTGTGCTGATTTTTCTGTCTTTTTTTATGTTGGCTGCCCTTAGGCTTTAATGCTACAGCTTATAGACATGAAAAACAGATACCCAAATCACAAACAGGAATGGAATTCCCTCGTCTACCATTTACATTTAAGTATTTTATTATTACTAATATTATTATTAGGGATGAGCCCGATGTTCAAGTCAAACGTAAGTTTGACTCAAACATCGGGTGGTCGTCTGTTTGCTGAACAACGAACATTATACGGTGTTTGCGGCAAATTCGAAAGCTGCAGAACACTGTTTATAAGGCTATAGGACAATAACATGAAAAAACAAAAGTGCTAATTTTAAAGGCTTATCTGCAAGTTATTGCTATAAAAAGTGCTTGGGGACCCGGGTCCTGCCCCAGGGGACCTGTACCAATGCAAAAAAAAAGTTTTAAAAACTACAGTTTTTTCAGGAGCAGTGATTTTAATCATGCTTAAGGTGAAACAATAAAAATGAAATATTTCTTTAAATATTGTGCCCTGGGGGGGTGTCTATAGTTTTCCTGTGTTTAGAACAGTCCTGCAGCAAAATTACATTTCTAAAGAACAGTCATTTAAAACTGATTGTGGCTCTAATTAATTGTCGGGTCTTGGCAATATGGATAAAAATCATTGAAAAAAAAAACAGAATACTCCCCCCCCCCTCAGTCCATTGCAGGCCTTTTGGGCCTGGTATGAATATTAACCACTTCCAGCCCAAGGCCGTCATATGAAATCCTTGACTTTCAGTGGGAATATCTGAATGATGCCTACAGCTACAGGCATCATTGAGATATCCTCATTTTCCACCAGCGATTCTGTGCACCATAAGAATGATCATAACGGCAGTTTCGCCGCTTGATCGTTCTTACAGGCGATGGGTCTCCTGTCTTTTTTATTATTTTTATTTTTTATTATTTTTGACACTTTTTGTGTGAAATGGTAGAGGTACAATGTACCCCTTTCCAATTTATAAAGGGAGACCTGGATCTGGGTAAGCCCCCTGCCCGCAGACCCCCACAACCACTAGACAAGGGTTTTGGGGATGAGGCCCTTGTCCCCATCAACATGGGGACAAGGTGTTTTGGGGGGCAACTCCAAAGCACCCTCCCCATGTTGAGGGCATGTGGCCTGGTACAGTTCAGAAAGGGGGGGGGGGGCGCTGTCTCGTCCCCTCCTCTTTTCCTGTGGCCTTCCACGTTGCATGCTCGGATAAGGGTGTTATGGATTTCCTAGACCTGAAGGGCCTGATATTGATTTTGGTGGGATCCCCACGCAATTCTTTTTTTTAATTTTGGTTCGGGGTTCCCCTTAATATTAATACCAGACCCAAAGGGCCTGGTAATCGACTGGGGGGGGAGGCGGACCCATGCCGTTTTATTCAATGAGTTTTATCTATATTGCCGAGACTCGACAATTCATTACAGCCGCAATCAGTTTTATTTTATTTAATTACTTTTTTTCCTTTATAAATGTTATTATGCTGCGGGACTGTTTTAAACATGAGAAAAATGTGCCACCTTACAGACGTACTAAAGACACCCCCCAGGCATGACATTTAAAGGAATATTTCATTTTAATTGTTTCACTTTAAGCATTATTAAAATCACTTCTCCCAAAAAACTGCATTTTTAAAAAAAAAAATTGCATTGATACCTGTCCCCTGGGGCAGGGCCCAGGTCCCCAAACACTCTTTATGACAATAACTTGCATATAAGCCTTTAAAATTAGCACTTTTGATTTTTCATGTCCCATAGACTTTAACAGTGTTTGCATGTTTGAATAAATTTTTTGCCTGTTTGCAAGTTCTGGTGCGAACCGAACCAGGGGGTGTTCGGTTCATCTTTAATTATTATTATGTCTAATAATGTACTTTATACTTTCTTTGCAGGAGTGTGTAGGCTGCCATCTTGGTGACGTTCTAGGTGATCCTTATTTGGTAAGGCTCTCTTCATCTATATATGTTGTTAAATCTAATTTGTATTGTATTATATTAAATCTAATATTGTATGCAACGCATTTCCTGCTCATGAGCCAATTTAAATTTGACAAGTGTCAGAAAACCAAATGATTTTGGTAATTCAAATTCAATAACACATTAAAGAATCATGTAGTCATGCACAAGACACAATCTTCATTTTATTTTCAAATGCTTCTTCCCATGATTTTGTATTTAAATGTGATCGTTTTTTGCTCCACAAGAAAAATCAACCCCTGTAAACCGGTTCAATGAGCAATGAAGATGCACAAAGTGCAGTAATTATGCAAACCAATCACAATTTGGCTTTCATTGAATTACATCATTCAGAGCAAACAAATGTGACTACTGGGCAACACGTTTGATAAATGACAGAAATTAAATAACTTGTGATTATCTCCATTATTTGACATAAAATATACAAACACAGTGCTACATATATGTATGTGTAACTATCAATCTATATAGAAAATATCTCATGATATCTGTTCTGCAACACCTTGGGTGATTTATTAAAATGTATTTAAATATTTGCAAAATCCACAAACGTCATATGTGATTAATCCATGCAATCTCTTGAACCGTCACGGTCTTTGCTCAGGTAAAGTATATATAAAACTGAAACAGATCATTTCCTTTTTAAATGTTAATTGCAATCAGAAACATGTAACACCTGTGCACACGTCTCGCCACTATGTATCAAAGAACCGCCCTTACAGAGCAACGAGAATTACGTGTTTTACGGGTGATAATAAGGAAATATCTCACCTCCTCACCACCTGATTTACCTTTCTAAATGCCACACCACTGTGCTACAACCATGTGCATTGCATGTAGTTGTTGGGCGATTGCATCACATTCAGTAGGCAGTAGTGCCCACCAGATATGACAGTGGGTATAATTCCCACCGTATCCATGAAGCAAAGCATTGCAGCTGTAGAATGTATAAACCAGTTGCTGTCTTTTTAGATAAAGGGGAAGCAGTTGGGGCAGTAAGGCCGGGGCTCAAATGTGTGTTGTTTTTTTACTGTCCCACAACCGCCAGTGTGTATGAGCACAAAAACATAACATTTATGTAATATGTACAATAAACTGGAAAAAAAATGATCTTGGTGTTTATTCTCTATTCTCCATTCATATTACAATCTGTAAAAAAATATAAATATAAATACTAATGAATCTCACAAGAAAATCCAAGATGAATAAATCCAAGTCAGCATTTAACCCTTTGTGTTGTTTAGTGTCCAGTTCAGCTATCCATGTAACTTCTCTGCATTTCAGCTGCAGTTCCCTGTTGCCACCCCTCGGGATCTAGGAACATGATTATAAATCTAAGCTGGGAGATGAAATATCTGTGCATAGAAACATGTTTGAGAACAGGGAGCTCTGTCTGATCTGCCCCCCTTTAAGGATTTATGTTGTAATAATCTATATTTCATCCTCCGTGTCATCTCCCCAATATAGTGCAAACCCCAGGGGCATTTTACTGCATAAACTACAAAAGAGCTCTGACATGCGTTGTACCCTTTGATGTTGTTTTTTGCCTGAGTATGAGTGTGTAAAAGATGAACCCTCAATCATGTTAGAACAATGTAAACAGGACATACATGGAAAATATCCAGTCTGTTTAGGTCCTAAAAAGGTCAATGCCTGTATTTTATGGAGAAACAGATCCACCACAACTATACTGTCCATATGGACTTCTCTTTTCTATATGATTTTTTAATTCATTCTCTGTGAGATCTTTCATACAAAGTAGAGGGTGGAAGTGTGCACAGGTGTTACATGTTTCCAGTTGCAATTAACATATACGATGGAGATGATCTGTTTCAGTTTTTTATATACTATACCCAGGGGTGGACTGACAACTCATGGGGCCCCCAGGCAATAGAAGATTATGGGGCCCCCGGTCAATAGGGAAGATTATGGGGCCACCAGGCAATAGGAGATTATGGGGCCCCCAAGCAATAGGAGATTATGGGGCACCCAGGCAATAAATTATGGGGTCACACAGACACACAATATACACACACAGTATACACACACAGAATATACATACAAACATTGAAAAGGTATTGGAGAGGCGGGGCAGCTATAATCTTTGGATTTTTTTAAAAACACAGATTTTTACATACTGTCCCTGGTTTTATTGAAGCTGGCAACCCTGATGGGGCGCCTTAGTGGCATGGGGCCCTTGGGCAGTGCCCGAGAGCCCGAATGGTGAGTCCGCCACTGACTAAACCTGAGGAAGGACTGTGAGCGGCTCACAACTGTTATACACATTACATGGATTTATCACATGTGAAGTCTGTATATTTTGCAAATATTTGGATTAGTTACCTGAGGTGATGCAGAACAAGTATCGTAAAATATTTCCTACATATGGGGGCAGATGGTATACCTCATGTAATGTGTGCATCCATCAGGACTGGATTGGAGGGGAGAGATCCCAGCACTATATAACTATATGTACAGAAAATATAAATATTCTATAGTTATATAAGATATAAACTATTCCATTCTCACACACATATACAGTATATTAGAAGTTACAAGCTTTCATAAACAGTAAATGCCCACATGACAAAAATATAAAGACATAAGAAGTATGTGTCCATGATCATCAAACATCAAAGCTCTTAATGCTGCAAAGATATCTCCATGTTTTGGGTCCTTTTACTATAAATATTGTAGATGTTGTGGTCACTTTCTATTCTCATAATGTAAGTATTCAATAATTTAATTTTAATTTTAATTTAATTTAAGCAAAAAAAAAAAAAAAAAATGCCAACATTTGAAACATGAATGAGTACTGACCACACACACAATTACAATGCCCAAAATGTTTTCATGTATTTTATAAAATATGGGTTCATTTTTCAGATAGTTTAGCTTGTTTGTCATTTGTAATCTGTAAAGCTACACCTTATATGTATTATGTGAAATATTTAACATGCATACACAATCCTGTTGTATTTTGTTTTTAGGTTGCACTTTTTAAGGGGATTGGAGAAGCTGGAAGCGAATCCAGTCAGGCTGTTGTAGACCTTCTGGTAAGTTTGCTTGTTTACTTGCTTCAATTCTGTTTGTTCATATCCACTGGTCAGAGAGATACTGAGGGTGATTTAAAGTGATTGTAAAGATTTTTTTTTTAAAACAACAAACATGTCTATGCTTACCTCCTCTGTGCCGTGATTTTGCACAGAGTGGCCCCAATCCTCCTCCTCCCGCGGCATTCATGGTTCCTCCTCTTCTCCCCCACGGAGAACAGCCCTCCCTGGGGCACTCGTACGGACGCGCTATTGAGTCCTGCTGCTGCGTCTATTGACACAGACAGCAGGACTCAGCCTCACCCCCTGGCTCCCGTGTAACTGGATTTGATAGACAGCAGCGGGAGCCAATGACTCCTGCTGCTATCTATCTATCCAATGAGGACCAGAGACAGTGGCTGGAGGGGCTGTGCTCGTCCCAGTCGCTGGCTCAGGTAAGTAAAAGGGGGGCTCTGGGGGGCTGCTGCAGCACAAAAGGTTTTTCACCTTCATGCAAAGAATGCAAGAAGGTGAAAAACCATTAGGATTCATAACACCTTTAAGTATGTTCACCCAATAAATGGTTGAATATTCATTTCAATGACCAGATCATGTGTGTAGTATGAAATACATGAACAGGGAGTTGCTTTTCTCATAATTAGATCATTGAAGTGAATATTCATACAAATTATAGTGTGAGTATTCTCAATTTCTAAAAATAGAAAAAAAAATAGAATTGAAATAGACATAATTGAAAAAAACAACAACAACAGAGACATTGGTTCTTTGGTTGACTTAAGCCTAATAAACACTTTGAGTTTTTGTTTTTTTCGTTTAACTCAATGGGCTGAACGAAAAAAAGACAAAAAACTGAAGAGCTTGGGAGGAGATCCTGTACTAACAATCCGATATTAGTACACTGAGCTATTGTGTAATGACAGGGAACACATACCGATCAAGAGCCCTGATCAGGTGCCAATCTGCAGCCCTTTTTCAAACATGCACCTTTGACAGAAGCCAAACATTTGCCTTGGCTTCTGTCAGACTGGCTGCTGTACACACGGGCTGAATGTCGGCCGTGTGTATGGGCCTTAAGGGAGTAAAATTACAAAACCCCAAAAAGTACAAAAAGAAAAAGGGCAAAACCCCCAAAAGTATGTATCATATGCTTATAAATGACATCTGAACACATTTAGTGGCATTTTTATAAAATATGGCATTCACTGAACATTCACTGGTGGTGAATGTCAATGTCATATTCACTCTGTTAAAAATATATCCTTTAGTATATGTGCTGTTACTCCAATAATGACAAAACTCTGCAAAATATCACTTGCCAAAGACAGCTTGCTCTCCGGACCTGCAAGGAAGCAACAAGTGGAGTAATGAATTTATCAATAGGTCAGGAATTCTAGAGCGCCTAGACATGGGCAGTGCATCTGAAATTGGGACAAATTTTAATTTTTCAGAAACGCAGAAGTATTTGAATTTATTAATTACAATAGCACCGAATTGAAACGAATCCAAAATAACGAAAAAAAACAAAAACATTTGGATAAAATTTGAATTTCAAATCAACTTGAATAGTTGTCTAATAGTTTTCAAATAGCTTTCGAATTTGAATAGTTTCAAATTTGAATGTGAATAGTTTCAAATGTTTTTGAATTCAAATAGTTTTCCAGTTTCCAAAGAGAATAAAATAGAATGGAAAATAAAGGAATAGAATAGAAAAAAGAATTGAATAGAATAGAAAAGAATATAACAAAAATAAAATAATTGAATAGAATAGAGTAAAACAGAACAAAATAGAAAATAAAAAAACACAGAATAAAATAGAATAGAATAAAAAAAGAATAAAATAGGAATAATATAACCATCTTTTCAATTTCAAATAGAATACATTTGAATTCAAATACATAAGAAAAAAAAAGAATAGAAAATAAAGAATTACATAGCTATATTATAGGTGAGGTTGAAAAAAAGTCCATCAAGTCCAATCTATGTGTGTGATTGATTATAAGTCAGTATTACCTTGTATATCCCTGTATGTTTTGGTTGTTCAGGTGCTTATCTAATAGTTTTTTTTTACATTACACATCCTGAGCCTATCATCTACTAGGACCCCCAGGTCCTTTTCCATCCTAGATTACCTCAGAGGTTCTCTCCCCGGTGTATAGATTGCATTCATATTTTTGCCACCCAAATGCATTATTTTACATTTTTCTACATTAAACCTCATTTGCCATGTAGTTGCCCACCCCATTAATTTGTTCAGATCTTCTTGCAAGGTTTCCACATCCCACAGAGAAGTTATTGCCCTGCTTAGCTTAGTATTGTCCGCAAATACAGAGATTGAACAGTTTACCCCATCCTCCAGGTCGTTTATAAATAATTTAAATAGGATTGGTCCCAGCACAGAACCCTGTGGGACCCCACTACCCACACCTGACCATTTTGAGTATTCCCCATTTATCACCACCCCCTGAACTCACCCTAAAGAATAGAATAGAAAAGAATAGAATAGAATAAACAAATAAAAAAAAATAATAGAATTAAAAAATAATAGAAAAGAATAAAAAGAATATAACCATTTCTCAAAAGATTTCTCAGAAGATGGTTATATTCTTTCTATTTTATTCTCTTCTTTTTTATCCTAGTCTATTCATTTCTATTCTATTCTGTTCTTTTATTTTCTATTCTTTTTTGTTCTGTTTTACTCTATTATATTATATTATTTTATTTTCTGTTATATTATTTTCTATTCTATTATATTTTTTTCTGTTCTATTCCTTTATTTTCTATTCTATCTTATTCTCTTTGGAAATTAAAAAACTATTTGAATTTGATAACCTTTTGCATTCTAAAAGTTTTCGAATGCGAAAACTATTCAAATCGATATGACTCTGAATTCTGAAAATTCTAATCGATTTGAATATGGATAAATAAAACAAATTTCTGAAAATGAAATAAAAGTATCAAACAAATTGAACTAAATTAATTTATGTAAATAACCAATCGAAACAAAACACGATTTCTGGTAAGATTTGTTTCTACTACAGTAAAAGCTAATCGTTTATTTACTAAAGGAATTAAGATTATTCACTTAGCTTAGTGAATAAGGTGAAGTTGTTTTTACTTTACCCACGTGCCAACCGCCCGCTGCCAAAATGGCTACCCTGCGCGAATCGCCGTAGCTGTACGGCGGGCGCTTTAAGGGATATAGAGGCGCGCGCACCTGCCGCGTCACTGAAGAGCCGATGCTTGTACCCGGCGGCAACGATGTCCAATGTGCACCCGTGATCGCTCATGAAAGAGCAGGAACGTGGATCTGTGTGTGTAAACGCACAAATTCACATACTGTCAGGGGCGAGGAGACAGAGCTTGTGTTCCTAGTATATAGGAACACCAATTGGTCTCCTCCCCAGTCAGTCCCATCCCCCCACAGTTAGAACACACAGTGAGGGAACACATTTAACCCCTTGATCACCCCTAGTGTTAACCCTTTCCTTGCCACTGCCATTTATACAGTAATCAGTGGCCATTGATATAAATATCAATGGTTTAAAAAAAAAAAAAAAAAAGTTAAGTGTCCGATTTGTCCACCACAATGTCCACCAATCAAAATCGCAGATTTTAAAATAAATAAAAATAAATATAATAAAATCCATAAATCAATAACCTATATTGTGGGTGCTATAACTTTTGCGCAAACCAATCAATATATGATTATTGCGATTTTTTTTTACCAAAAATATGTAGAAGAATACATATCGGCCTAAACTGAGGAAAAAATGTGTTGTTTTTTTTTCAAAATTGTGGCTCTTTTTTTGTTAATAGCGCAAAAAATTAAAAACGCAGAGGTAATCAAATACCACCAAAAGAAAATTGGTGGTAAAAAAAACAACATCAATTTTGTTTGAGTACAACGTCGCACAACCACTCAATTGTCAGTTAGTTCAGTGTCGCAAAAAATGGCCTGGTCAGGAAGGGGGTAAATTCTTTTGGGGCTGAAGTGGTTAATCATCCAATCACATGCAGGCAAAAATTTTGTTTGTTTATTTCCATTGCACATGATTGGGCATGTAAGGCTGTAATAAAGAAATCAATCTATTGCTCCAAGGAATCTCCATTGCTGGCTATTGTATTCAGCAGTCATGCGGCTACCTGAATACCCAAACAGTGACTGCATCTAGGAGGATGCAAAGACTGCTGGGCTGATAATTTTCTACTTGACTCAGTTGAATTTTACATTTACTTTTTTTTTATCTGGGTTGTACTTGCAAGGCCACATATGGCTTGAATTTTGGAAAATTTGTCAGGAATCATTTGGGGCCAGAAGCACCATTGGGGGGGCCTGAGAAGAGGAGGATTGGGAATGTTTCTGGGCAAAACCACTGCACAGAGCAGGTAAGTATTTTTTGTTATTTTAATCTAAAAAAAAGTAACCTTTACAACCACTTTAAC
Source organism: Lithobates pipiens (assembly GCF_037356315.1). Lineage (NCBI taxonomy): Eukaryota > Metazoa > Chordata > Amphibia > Anura > Ranidae > Lithobates > Lithobates pipiens. The sequence goes on along the minus strand of NW_027507785.1, from coordinate 258,933,447 downwards.
CTCCCTGGCGGTACGATTATTTCGGATTTTAGGTGCTAAAAGCGGTACCATTATTTTGCATGAAAATTTGGCGTTTTATATTGTAGTCCTGCAATTCTTAGGAATAACTCGCTTAAATCTGTCCAAACCAGAGTCTAGCAGATATCCCGGGTATAATAAAGTTTGAAAAATGAAATCATAAATTATAATATAATAAATAATTATAAATAATTGTACCAAATAATAATATAACAATAATAAAAATTATTCAATAATGTAATCAAATCAAAAACACTGAAATTTGCTCAGTTGCAGAATTGTCACTGTCATTACTTTTCAGTATTTAATGACGGATCTTCCCACAAATCGCTATCCCTCAATTCTACGAGTGATTCTAATTTATTATCGCTGTTTTCTAGCTGGTCTAAAATCATTTTGGATGTAAAGGGACAGTTTTGGTTGCTATGGACAATCTCCAGTTTCCAGGCATAAAGAACAGTTTTTATAATATAAAACTGCATGCAGGACACTGGGCAGACCACTAGGGACAAAGGGGGTGTGAAATATTTACATACAGCAATGTAATCTGTAAGATTACATTATACTGTATGTATACTGTGCGTCGCAACGCTCACATGGAACGGAGATCGGCGATGTGATAGATCGAGCGAGACACGGCTCGCTCGTACAGCGGGGAGACAACGCTGGATCCGAGGGAGAAGGTAAGTAAACCTCCTCCTGGATCCAGCGATGCAGTCCCGAGTCTGGCTCGGGGTTACCGCTTTTGGTATAAAAATTCCACCCCGAGCCAGACTCGGGAATACCGTCAGGGGGGTTAAGCTGAGGCAACATTTAATTTGCTATGTAAACCGTCTCTATTCCATTAGTAAATCCAATATAAAGACAACCTGTCTGAAGAAAGTAAGATAACAAATCTGAGACTGATGAGAAAGAGCCACGTAGCTGACATACTCTTGCAAAGGGGGACAAATCGATGATCGGGGTACAAAGCCAACTGTAATATTATTGTCCCCGGGAAAGAATATTTTTTTCTGTTTTAAAGAGGAGTCCCACCCAAAAATGGAATTTCCGCTTTAAGTGACGGTGACTCCCTGACATGCCACATTTGGCATCTCAAGTTTTGGGGAGGGGGGAGTGGATACCCTCTTTTTAGAGGCATCCTGCTCTTCCTCCCGGGGCTCCACGGCACGGGAAGTCACCTCTCCCCCCTCCTTCCCTGCAATCTTCTGGGACAGGTCCCAGAAGATTGCCTGGCCAATCACAGTGTGCAGCGCGGCTCCTGCCCACAGTAGTGATGCTGGTACCGCGCAGAGAAGGGGGGAGGAGCGGGGCTTTGTACGTACGCATCGCTAGACCGTGGGGCAGGTGAGTGTCCGATTATTAAAAGTCAGTAGTTACACTTCTTGTAGCTGCTGACTTTAATTTTTTTTTTTTTTTCGATGGAACTCCGCTTTAAGTCTCATTCACATGGCATTTAGACCAGCAGTCTCTGAATGGGATGTGTGTTGATGCAGATTGAGCCACTAGGGGGAGCATGCAGACAGCCCATTGAAGCCTATGAGGACAGAGTACAAGCCTCACTATAATGTTTGTAAAGAAATATACTAATGATCTTTTTTGGTCTTTTGTTTTTTAGGCATCACTCAAACTAGATCAAACCACGTTTACGGCTGTTTGTACAGTGGTAAGATCAAAACATTTTATTTTGTTTACTATGTTAAGCAAAATTTACCAGTGTATTGCTGAGTAAATTAAGATTAATTAATTAGGCAAGTAACAAGAACCATTTATAAAATGTAGTATATTATCTCACTGAAATATGTGTGACTATAACAAAAATTAGCCTTTTATCTATGAGACCATCACAACCCTTTGAAGAAGAAATCAGTCACGCTGCTCATGTAAAACATATATCATTTATTAAACACAACAATATGAGGAAGCACTATGTTTTCTCATATTATATTAAATAAATGGTGTTTTACCTATGCTTTTCTCTGTTTCCTGTATTATATGAAAATGTACATGATTTATTTATGTATAAACTTTAATTAGCCATATATACTAATTAGAAATAATATTCTTCAACAGGGAGGGAAACTTTTAAAATCGAAATGCCTGGAGGAAGCCCTTAGGGTATGTATATATAATATCATCTGTAAATTAGAAATGGCAGACATAATAGATTGTATAATGACACTTAGGCCGCGTACACACGGGCGGATTGTCTGGCCAACTAAGTTCGTCAGACAATCCGACAGACAGTCCGTCCAACTTTTGAATGAACGGACTTGACCACACACGATGAACAGACAGTCCGCTGAAAGCTTGCGCGATGACGTGTACAGCACGTACGACGGGACTAGAAATACGACGTCCAATACACTGCAATGCAACCTTCGGCCGTGTAAATCCTTTCTGAGCATGCGCCATACTTAGTCTGTCCAACTTGCCTACACACGAGCGGACTGTCCGCTGAAACCAAGTTTGGACGGACAAAATTACGGAAATTCCGAAAGACTTAGTCCGCCAGACTGTCCGCTGAAAAAGTCCGCTGAAGCCCACACACGAGCGGATTGTCCGCTGAAACACGTTTCAGCGGACTAAGTTGGACGGACAATCCTCTTGTGTGTACGCGGCCTTAGACTTATTGCTTGCTACGGGACCAGAATCTGAACTTTTATACCATTTGGATATTTGTTTAATACTAAACACAGCCTAAGATTTTTACTGAAGAGACTTTTATGCCGCGTACACACGACCAGACTTATGTCCGACAGACTTTCGAAGGAGTTCTGATGGAGTTCTGGCAGAGTTTTGACGGACTTTCCGAATGAGCGGACTTGGCCACACACAATCACACCAAACTCCGACGGATTCGAACGTGATGACGTACGACTCGACTCGAATAAGGAAGTTCATAGCCAGTAGCCAATAGCTGCACTAGCGTCGGTTTTAGTCCGTCGGAATAGCATACACACGAGCAAATTTCTCGGTAGGAACTGGGTCCGGCAGAGTTCTGGCCGAAAAATTTGAAGCATGTTCCATTTCTAAAGTCTGTCAGACTTTTGCGAATCAAAAGTCCGTTGCAGCCCAGACACGATCAAATAGTCTGCCGGAATCATTCCGTCAGACTTCGGATGTTGAAAAGTCCGGTCGTGTGTACGGGGCTTTACAGGTTTATCACAGAGGGTAATGAACATTATAATACATCTTCATGATATTTTAATCAAGATGAATCCCATGCAGATATAACAAACACTTTTTGATCCAGGTATTCAGTCAATACAATTCATAAATATTTTCTTGACAGAGAGAGCTGCAGAATAGTAGAAAGTTAGTGACCAACAGATGAGAAAAGTCAGGTCTGCTAAGGTTGCCTTCATCTCAAAACTTCATGAACACAATGACAAACTTCTTGACAGATGAAAACGTATATAGATTTATCTGGAGCTTAGCTCTAAAGCATGCCATAAAATATTCAGAGAAGTACAGTATATGAATACAGTATATGAAGGTATAAACAGTTTTGCTATTGTTTGTGATTTGTCAATAAATGTTTGTCATGTGGATATGAGTTGTTATGTGAACTGCTGTATTTCATTTCAGACTGATGCTACGGGCGCAGTAAAGGATCTGACAGCACTTTATTGTCAGGTAATATTGAAAACTATCTGAAACTGCAATTTTTTTTATTTACATTTTTTTTTTTTAATCCAAACTCATTCTATCCCATTGTGTTTCCAAATCCCTTGTGTGTCCCTAAAACCCCTACTGCATTTCATATATATAAAAAAAGAAAAATTGTAATTCAATAGCTAAGGGAGTTGTTTTCAAACCAGCTCACAACGGCCACAGCATATGTAAAGCCCTGCAACATCAGCTTAGAAATCTTTCCAATGAAATCCTCAGAGAATTAGGGATTCTGGCTGTTAAATGCTAATTCATAAAGTACAGCGCTGCTATAAATAACAAAAAAAAAAATCGAATTCAAATATATGCAATAACATACAATTGTCCCATATGCTGTCATTTTTTTTCTGTCTACCAATATTAATAAATATCACTAAAAAATGAGTGTATGCAGAACAAACATTAAAAAAATTATAAAAATACAATAGATCAGTCCGGCTCTGGTGCTCCTCATCAAGTAAAAGTACTCTCATGCTTCAAGTATAAACGTGTATCACCTTCTGTGCTCACACCACGCTCGCCTCTATTTTTGACCCATAAAATCTCATTTGTAGGTCTTATTGTTCATCTGCCCCTTTAACGGGTCTCGACACCACTGGTCTCCTTTCAGAATCCTTCTTTTCCTCTTTCCCTTTAAATAGGTAGCAGCTACAGTATCCACCAGAAAAGGATGTGCCAGACTTGGCTCAAAATAAAGACATAGAGATCATAGTGCCACTGGTGCTTAAAGGCATGTGTTGGTTAGGGTTAGATTTAACATCGATTTGCTTTGTAAATCCAGCAAACAAAATAGAAATCTTATAATTAAGTTTTTTGAATGTTATTAGCACTGTGTTGGATAAAATATTAATTTGCAGTCATTATTTTCTGTTTTATAGTTAAACAAAGATGGTGCAACTGGTGCTGCTGCTAACATAGTAAACATAGTGGTAAGAACATTTTGTAATGTAAATGCAAAGTATTGTAAAGAATGGAAACCAATTAACAATCATTTCTTAACTGATGGGAATAAGTTGAAATCTGATTGCTAGGTGTAGATACATTTTGTATATACAGTTTGCTCTACTTGAAATGTCTCTTTTAAGTTTAACAACCTCCTTCCCAGGTCTTTTCTGACACTTTGCTCCTACATGTAAAAATATACTTTTTGTGCTAGAAAATTACTTAGAACCCCCAAGCATTAGATATTTTTTTTAGCAGAGACTATAGAATAAAATGGTGGGTGTTGCAATATTTTATGTCACACAATATTTGTGCAGCGTTTTTTCAAACACATTTTTTTGGGGGGGGAAAAAACAAAACAGTAAAGTTAGCCTAATTTTTTTGTATAATGTGAAAGATGATCTTATGTCAAATAAATAGATACCTAACATGTCACGCTTTAAAATAGCGTCTGCCTATGGAATGGCAGCAGACTACGGTACTTAAAAATCTCCATAGGTGACACTTTAAACGCCTTTACAGGTTACCAATTTAGAGTTGCACAGGAGGTCTGGTGCTAGAATTATTGCTCTCACTTTGATGTTTGCGACAATACCTCTCATGTGTGGTGCAATCACCATTTACATATGCATGTGGGAGTAATGTATGCATTCACATTTGCACATAAGCATGGTGGGATGTTTTTTTAAAATTAATTTTATACAATTTGTTTTTACACTTTTTCTTTTTCATACTAACTTTATTGCTATCAATCCCTTCGGGTCTGGTATGGATTTTAAGGGTACCTCAACACTAAAATGTAAAAAAAAAATGGCGTGGGGTCCCCCCCAAAATCCATACCAGACCCTTATCCGAACACACCAGGCAGCTTGAGGACAAGGGCCTCATTCCCACAACCCTTACCCGGTGGTTGTGGGGGTCTGCGAGTGGGGGCTTATCGGAATCTGGAAGCTCCCTTTAACAAGGGAGTCCCCAGATCCCGCTCCCCCATGTGAATTTGTATGGGGTACATTGTACCCCTAGCCATTCACCAAAAAAAAGTGTCAAAACGTAAAAAAACACAAAATACAGTTTTTGACAATTGCCTTATTAAAAAAGAAAAAAAAAGGTGTCCCATGATGCCCATCCATCTTCAATCACGCCACCCAACAGACACAAAAAAGAAAAAATAGGAAACAAAAAAAATGAAAAAACTCTGCCTCAATGAGAGGGCTCCCGCCAACTGGTGTCTTTTTCACTGTGACAGCTGTTACATAGGCAAGGGCGGGGCCACCCGATGACTTAAACGGTTACATCACCGGCTTATGGTCAAGAGACAGAAGTCAGCGGACACCTCCCATCGAAGAGAAGCTTTTTTTTCTTCCATTTTTTCGGATAAGTCGGGCAGCGTGATTGAAGATAGGTGGACATTGTGGGACACTTTTTTTTTTTGTTAATAAAGGAGTTGTTAAAAAACTGTCTTTTGTGTTTTTTACATTTTTGACACTTTTTTTGGTGAATGTTTCGGGGTACCCCTACCCATTCACATAGCGAGGTGGGATCTGGGGGCCCCCTTGTTTAAGGGGGCTTTCAGATTCTGATAAGCCCCCCATCCGCAGATCCCCACAACCACCAGGCCAGGGTTGTTGGGATGAGGCCCTTGACCCCCTCCCCATGTTGAGGGCAAGTGACCTTGTAAGGTTCAGGAGGAGGGAGGCACTCGCTCATTCCCCCTTTCCTGGCCTGCCAGGCTTCTTGCTCGGATAAGGGTCTGGTATGGATATTGAAGGGGGGGACAATTTTTTTTTAAATTGGTGTGAAGTTCCCCTTAAAATATATACCAGACCCAAAGGGCCTGGTAGGGATTTTGAGGGGGATCCCATGCCATTTATTTTCTTAATTCTGTCATAGGGTTCTCTTTAACCACTTCAATACACTGTATTATATACTGTACACTTTACAGCCTTACTGTATATAGTGCAGGGTGTGGACTTAGCCCCCTGAGCCATGATTGGCCAAAGGCACCCTGCCTTTGACCAATTATGGCTCTCACAGCAGAGCGTGCTGTGATTGGCCAAAGCATGCAGGTCAAGTGCATGCTTTGGCCAATCATCAGATGTCAATTCACTGTAAACTCGCAGTACATTATGGGGCATTCTGCGACGCTCAAATTTGCCACGAACGCCCCATATGTTTGGTTCTGTTTAGAACAAACAGACACCCATCTGTTCGATTCGAGCATCGGGCTCATCCCTAGTCATGAGATTGAATTGTGACTGTTTACCAGATAGGGTCCAGAGACCATATATTATAGCAACATGTATACTTTTCTGCAAGTTGCTATAATATTTTTTTTTTATATATTTTACTGTTTTTCTGTTTTACCATACTTCCTTTGGACTGTGTCACATTTGAGCTTAATTTATATTTATAATATAATACAAAATACATGTATGAAACCCCTTTTTACCTATTTTAAAACAGAAACGCCTTCCATGTGTCTTGAATGAGCTTGGACTGACAGATTTGGAATCTCTGGTAAGAGTGTTCTCCAAAATGTATTTAAATGAATGTTCATTCTTACAATTTAATTATTGAAACCTCTCCAGCAGGTTCTGTTGGAATTAAACTATAGATTAAAAAATCATAAGCATATAAGCAATGAACATTTTCTCTGGCTTTATAGGAACTGCACTAACAAAATTCAGCTTAAAGTGACAAAGTATATAATGACGCAACTTTTTTTTTGTTTTGTCAGGATTTTATTGCTGTGTGTACCCCCATCAGGGATATCCCCCTTTCTCTATTTGCCCTTTTTATCATTATCATCGAAAGCGAAAGTAAAAGAAATCTTAAAATTTTGGCTTGACATCAGAACAGAAAAATATGGGTACTCTTCCAATGAGGACACTAGTTCTGCTGACATTCTGGGATTCCTTCACTTTGGAGGGATTTCTGCTCACTTCCTGTTCTGGCTATGGGACAGGAATTGAAGGGAAATCCCCCAAATGGGACACATATGGCAAAAAACTGGCAGGGTTTATAATCCTCACTCAGTCTATCCAAAATGCAAAAAAATGTTGCCTTTAGTTCTACTTTAAGAAAAAGCTGCTTAAAGAGATCTGTGCTTGCAAAGAAGAAAACAAAATACTTACCTATCCTGCTTCCCGTGAACACTGTATCCTGTACTGCACCCCTTGACAAGTATACATTGATCATTAGTACCCTTTGTGTATAAATGTTTACAAACAATAACTTGTGTTTTTAGAAAATACAAGGTAAGGTCTGTTTTATATCTGACTTGATTTGCTAAATATTGCACTGTTGAAGTGGAGTTCTGGTGAAAAAAAAATAATTAAAAGTCAGCAGCTACAAAAAGTGTAGCTGCTGACTTTTAATAATCGGAAACTCACCTGTCCCATGGTCCAGAGATGCAAGTGCAAGAAGACCCTCTGTGATGTGTCCCAGATGATTGCAGGAAGGGAGGGGGGAGAGGTGAACTTCCTTCCAGTGCTGCGGAGCCCCCGGAGAAAGTGTGAGTTGGATGCCTCTAAAAAGACGGTATCCGCCCTCCCCCCCAAAAAAATGTGGCATGTCAGGGAGTCACCTGCACTTAAAGTGGAAGTTCCATTTTTGGGTGGAACTCCGCTTTATTAATGGATTATTTTTTCCAATCGGGTGCATCTCCTTAAAAATGCTTGAAGTACATATTGGAGTACATATGGAACTGGTTCATAAGCTGTGCCCTAAACTGAGGAAATTATATCTTTTTAAATTATTCTAAGTGCTCATGCACACGGACGTTTTAAAAAAACTGGCTGCAAAGCTAGCTCCGACTCCTGGAAAAATCGTCGTTAAAAACTTGATTTTTACAGCGTTTTGCATTGGCGTTTTTGCGCGTTTTTGCGCGTTTTTTAGCGTTAGCGTTAAGTAGCTGTTTTTAAGAAACACATCTCTTGGCTATAGGACTCAGAAAACAAAGAAAATATGTTGCGCGTTTATGCGCGTTTTTGCGCGTTTGTGCGCGTTTTTGCGCGTTTTCCCGCGATTCGCGTTTTTACAGCTCTAGCTCCACGCCACGGAACGCACTGGTCCTGGGTTTTTTTTACAGCTTAAAAACGCCTATGCCATTTGCAGCTCAAAAACGCCTAGGTGGGCATGAAGCCATAGACTAACATGGACAGGCCTTTTTAAGCTGCAAAAAAAGCTCAAAAAAGCGGCTGTAAAAACGTCCGTGTGCATGAGGCCTAAGAGCCAGAGTGAGATTTATACTTCCTGCCACCCTAAGCCAACTACCTTGTGCCCACTTACTGCAAATGACTGATTAACCTTAGTATTATGCCAACAAGACCTGACCTCATAGCCATACAAGTCATACTGAGGGTAGGAGTGGAGAAGATGAACAAGACAGATCCTCAGACAGTACACCTAACACTGATGATTAGAGGATAAGGCAAATTCTCACCCTGCTCTGCTAGCAGTTCAGTTTTAGGTGTACAGACCCAATGTGGATGAATTGTAAGCACACAGTATGAAATGTGGCACTAAAATTCCCAAAAATTCCCATGGCTTGTTCTGACATGATCTAACTTGCACTCACCTGGGTTTTAGACCAGTTCACTCAGAGTAGTAGAAGAAATAATACCATATATACTCGAGTATAAGCCAAGTTTTTCAGCACATTTTTTATGCTGAAACCCATCCCCCAGCGTATACTCGAGTGAGGGTCCCACCTAGGAAAAAAAAAGTCCTGAATATGGAGCCGAAAAAGGGACTGGCCCGTCCCGCTGGGTGCCACACATGTATCATCCAGACGTGCCCCTGTCAGTTTCCTCTCCCTCCTGCTCTTCTCACAAGTGTCATGTGCAGCCTCTGCAGTGCCTGGTAGTGTGATGTCATGCTGTGTGTCAGAGATCTGAATCGCCATGCAGCCACTGATGTCCTGCCTCCTAGACAGCCTCTTGTGATGGACGGCACACTGATCCAATGCTAAGAATCCTTGTGCCATGTGTCATAGGAGGCGGGACATCCTTACATCAGTAGCACGGCAATTCAGATCCAGCTCTAACACACACAGCATGACATCACACCTACCAGGCACTGGAAGGCTGTACCTCATGGGCACTGGTAAGCTGTACCTGATGGGGACTGGTAGACTGTACATGATAGGCACTGGCAGGCTGTACCTCATGAACACTGGCAGGTTGTACATGATGGGCACTGGTAGGCTATACATGATGGGAACTGGTAGGCTGTACATGATGGGCACTGGTAGGCTGTACATGATGGCCACTGGTAGACTGTACATGATGGGCACTGGCAGGCTGCATGTCATGGGCACTGGTAGAATGTATATTATGAGCCACCCTAGGCTTATACTCGAGTCAATAAATTTTCCCAGTTTTTTGTGGTAAAAGTAGGTGCCCCAGCTTATATTCGGGTCAGCCTATACGTGAATATATACGGTACTTGTGTGCATTGCGCTGTTGGTAGAAAATGAGTTGCAGGAATCTGGAGCAGTGGATTAAAGAGGGATTCCACCAAAAAAAAAAAATATTAAAAGCCAGCAGCTATAAATACTACAGCTGCTGACTTTTAATAAATGGACACTCACCTGTCCCGGGTTCCAGCGATGCCGGCAGCCGAGGCCGATCGATCGCTCGGCCCTCGGCTGCTGCTGCCACCATTCTAGGTGAGGGAATCAGGAAGTGAAGCGAATCGGCTTCACTTCCCGGTTCCCTACTGCGCATGCGCGAGTTGTGCCGCGCAATAGGAAATCTCTGCGCTGTCACTGGGTCCCGTGTGTGTCCCAGCAGACAGCGCGGCAGGGCAGGAAATGGCGTAGACTCCCACGGGAGTCTATGCCCGGAAGTGGGTGTAAATACCTGTCTTTGACAGGTATCTCCACCCCCCTCCCCCCTGAAAGGTGTCAATTGTGACACCGGAGGGGGGGAGGGTTCCGATCAGCGGAGGTTCCACTTTAGGGTGGAATCCCGCTTTAACATCAAATTTTGCATGGAAATTGGCAAAAGTGCAAATAAAAATTTAGCTTTGTTACAACAAGCTTATGGTGATAATTCCATGAAAAAAAACTATTGTTTTTGAATGGCATGGGCAGTTTAAGGAGGAAAATTTAGCAAATTGCTTATGGCAAGAAAGCTTTGAAAAAGACTTAACTGCTCCCTCCAGCAGATTGTTAAAATTACAGTTTTCGGATGTCTCTGTAAATTACATAACTGTCTTTTTCATTCCCCCTTGGTACTTTTCAGTAGAGTAAAGGGAAATATCTTTACCTTCATTAGTCATTCTTTAACAACCTTTTTCCTACTGTCACAACAAGAATTAGTAAAAGCTCCAAGACAGAGCACCACTGCACTAACAATGCCAAAGTTAATGCCGTAAATAATTCTCCAAAAAATCATAGCAATTATAATTAAATATTAAAAAAAAATTTTAAATATACAGCAAAGATGTAAAGCTGTAAACATGTTAAAATATTATACTTTGTATTAACCTCTAAAACAGTTTTAGGATTTCACTAATTTATTTGTTTTATTTAAGGAACTATCCCTGGGAGCACTCAGTCAGGAACATCTTCAGGGACTGGTTGGAGAGCTACTCCTTCTTACTGGGGTAAAATGTTTTGTTGGTTTGTGATTTATACTGTATATTCATTCCTCATTCTGCTATATACAGCTAATTACATTGGGTGAACTGTATAGTGGGATTGAGAAAAGCAGCCAGGAATCGAAGAACACTTTTTAAGTTATATTTTCCTGAATAAAAATTCCACCTTCCTGAATAAAAATTAAACTACTTTACAGCTAAAGGAAAAAGAAACTTGTAACCTCTTTATTATGTTGTTTACAGCTGCAAAAATGTAACAGTATAAATACAATATTTCTCTTATTAAATAGCTTTACCACAGTGTATTAATTATCTTGTTTGATATTTATTATAGAAAGTCCCAGTGGTTAGCAGTGCATTATGTCTCCTGGTAAGTTTGGAATGCATTCCTTTGTAAATACGGGTTTTCAATATGCTGTCTTTCAAATAGTATTTCCAGTATTTTGAGATTCTTTTGGGTTTGGCTATATCATATACATATACAAAGTATAATCATTTCTTTAAGTGCAAATTATCTACAGCAACAGTAAGTAGTGATCAAAGATAAAGTTCACTCTAACAATAACAATTGCGTTATAAGTGAGGGTGAAAAATGTATTTTGTTCAACCTTTATGTTAACTATTACATTCCACTACACCTACACAGAACTACTCTGGTCTAAACCAAATCTTCTCCATAACTCTGTAGAAATCTCTAAATCTAATCTGTCAATAATTCTAATTTCTAAAGATACACTAGCTACTAATACACAAATATGCTGATCTCCTAAATCAGACCCCTCACAAGGGTTTATTGTCTGTGTCTGCCCTGCTTAAGGCTGCATTCACACTACAGCATTTTGAATCGCGGGCGCATTTGCCACGAATCTGCCCGCGATTTAAAAGGGCCGATTTGTGGATGACAAATTGTGGGACTCGCATTTGAGTTGCCATTCATTTGAATGACACCTCAAATCGTGGTGCGACTCTGCAAATTTGTCATTCACACATCAGCACTTTCAAATCCCAGGCAGATTCATGGCAAATCTGCCCGTCATTCAAAACTTTTTAGTGTGAATGCAGCCTTAGGGTCATGAAAAGAATACTGTCATGAAAATGACTTATATTGAAACCAGCAAAGTGTTAAAGCCTAACCCCAGCTTTCTCTCACTTTACAATAATTAGTTTGGATCAAGCAGGCCTAAGCAAACCATTATCTTAACTAACAGATCCACACACTGTCAGCGCTGTATAAACTGTATGAAGCATCAGTTATATACAGTATACAGCGCTGTGTTCCAGCAGCAGTGCTAGGACTTCCTATCCCACTCCCGGGACAAAATTGAGTTTGGATGAGTGCTGCTCAGCTATTCACATGAAACTTTGTATTTTCTGAATGAATAGAAGGCTTCCTCTGATTGCCAGTGGTGGAGAGGCAGGCTGATGATGTCATGATCTTCACCCCAACCAATCTCAGGGAGCTTTGTACTCAGAAAATACAAAGCAATGCTCAGCTAAATTCAATTTTGTTCCAGGAGCCTGATGGAAAGTCCCTTTTGCACTACCCGAACACAACGCTATATACTATATGAATCTGATGCCACATACAGTTTATACAGGACTTCCAGCTGGCCCATCTCTTAGTGAAGGTGATAGTTTGTTTGGACCATCCTGATTTAAAGTGACAGAAGGCTAACATTTGGCTTTATTATACATAATGACAGCATTCAATATATAAATTCAGATTCATTTTACATTCATGTTTAACCCCTTTACTGCCAACAACATGTGGCATATGTTGGTATCAGCAGGGGGTTTTGTATACACACACACACACACATACACACATCAAATCTTTTATATTTTACCAGAAGATTGGGTAATATATTGCATTTGTGTGAACTAAAATAAAACGGGGTTCATTTTTTCCTTGAAATAAAAAAGTTGTTATACTTACCTTCTCTGTGCAATGGTTTTGCACATAGAGGCCACAGCCTCCTCTTCTGGGGTCCCCCTCCAGTGCTCTCAGAAACTAGCTGGGCTGTGTACATCTATAGACACATACAACACAGCTTGGTCCACTCCCCGCTCCCTCACAGTGTTTATCTGATAACAGCAGGAGCCAAAGGCTCTCCTGTGAGGAGATAGAGAGAGAGAGAGAGCAGTGCTGGATCAAGATAGAATTCAGGTATTTCATGGGACTGGGGGGACATGATCATGAAATGCTTTTTACCTTAATGCAGAGAATACTTAACTGTAGTGTACAACTTTAACTTTTGTGTATTTTTACGGAAAATTTGCATTTGATAAACCTTTGTGCTAATGTTGTGTGACATAAAAAATTGGAGCTACCACTATTTTGTTCTCCAGATTCTCTGTTTATAGAAAATTCTTTGGGGGTTTTAACTAATCTTAAGGCCTAAAATGTTTTGAATGTGTGCAAAAAAGTGCAAAAACAGCTCTGGCCCTGGATTAAATTAAACAAACCTGATGCCTATCAAATACAAACTTTATCAGCTCCTACAGAATTGGTTCAGAGTAGCAAAACAAAACCCCTTGGGAAACGGTTGCTATTTCCACAGAGGAGAAAAATTTCTTTCTTGAAGCACCAAGGGCAGTTGGATCAAATCCCTGGGCCAAAATATTACTGCCGTTAGTTTTGACTTTTGTAGTTGCAAGAATATTATTTATTCTTTTTTTAAATTCAATTTTCATGTCATTATTATTCATACAGTAAAGCCTTACACAGCTTACACCCTTACTGTAAAGAAATTCTTTATACCGTATATACTCGAGTATAGGCCGACCCGAATATAAGCCGAGGCCCCCAATTTACCCCAAAAAAACTGGGAAACGTATTGACTCGTGTATAAGCCAAGGGTGAGACATGCCTGTCCATCCCTGTGTGTCCGTCCATCCCTGTGTGTGTGTCCATCCATCCCTGTGTGTGTGTCCGTCCATCCCTGTGTGTGTGTCCGTCCATCCCTGTGTGTGTGTCCATCCATCCCTGTGTGTGTGTCCATCCATCCCTGTGTGTGTGTGTCCATCCATCCCTGTGTGTGTGTGTCCATCCATCCCTGTGTGTGTTCATCCATCCCTGTGTGTGTGTCCATCCATCCCTGTGTGTGTGTCCATCCATCCCTGTGTGTGTGTCCATCCATCCCTGTGTGTGTGTGTCAATCCATCCATCCCTGTGTGTGTGTCCATCCATCCATCCCTGTGTGTGTGTCCATATATCCATCCCTGTGTGTGTGTCCATCCATCCCTGTGTGTGTGTCCATCCATCCCTGTGTGTGTGTCCGTGCAGCCTTGTGTGTCCAGCCTACCTGTGTCCCGAGCCTGCGTCCCGAGCCTGCGTCCCGAGCCTCCGTCCCGAGCCTCCGTCCCGAGCCTCCGTCCTTCTGCCATGCCAGGATCGCCGCTCTTCGTTGGTGCCTCGGCGGCCATTCCACTATTCAAAAGCCGCGCCTCCGTCTGTGATAGGCGGAACACTCAATTTCCCAGCAGTCTGTGTTCCGCCTATCACGGAAATCCTCTCATCCTCGTCCGTAGTATGAGGATGAGCGGATGTCCGTGATAGGCGGACCACTGACTGCTGGGAAATTGAGTGTTCCGCCTATCACAGACGGAGGCGCGGCTTTTGAATAGTAGAATGGCCGCCGTCTGTCTGCTCGACACGCTGATCGGGCAGGCAGACGGCGATGACTCGAGTATAAGCCGAGGGGGGCACTTTCAGCCTCAAAAAAGAGGCTGAAAATCTCAGCTTATACTCGAGTATATACGGTAAACTAATGATAAAATCTCCTTTCCTCCATACACAACGGATGTCCCCTTGTACATTGTAAAGTCCATAAAAAGGCAATTCACCAATGTGTTTTTTTCACTTTTGACATATATAAATGTTTTACTTAAATTACTCCCAACATTTTTTTCAAGCCAAGGATACTCAAGTGTCCAATATTTAGGGGGAATGCTTCAGCAGTCCCACTATTGTTATTCGTTTTTTATATTTATTAATCATCATCATCATCTTTTTAATTTTGGCTCTGCGTAACATCTGCATACTTTCAGCTATTAAAGCCATTCAACTTTTAAAATGTTCAGCTCTTTCAGCTGATGTGTGCCCTTCTTCAACTTTTTTCCTACTATTTATACTTTTTAAAATATTAAGCTTTTTAACACTTTTTTTAACATTTAAGTCAATGAGAGCATGCTCTTAATCCTTAAAATCTTCCGCTGCCAAAAGTTTCAGCTCCTTTATACTTTCACCTACAGACGCCAAACAAACTTTAAATGTTCACAACATATTCAGCTATCTGGCTATATCTTTTCAATTTGATATCTTTTACAGTTTTTGTGAAAAAGCTGTTTAAGTTTAGTGATCATTTCAGAAAATGTCATTAAATTTAGGGCATCCAGGCTTTTGTTGTCTGTTTTGTTTCCATGGTTACACTTCTTATACACAGTGATGGGCAGTGGAGGAGAGCACAGACACACCATGTACTGATTTATAATAGAGGAATATGATGGGCAGTTTTGATGGGGGCAATATGATGGGGCAGTTTTGATGCTATTCAGCATTCCCATGCATTTTCTCCAGGAAATGCATTTTCTAGTCTAGTTCACGGTAAGATTTTCCATATCTTTTAGAGCTCTTTCATCTGGGCGGCAGTAAAAATAGAATGTTAAACTGCGGTTTAACCACTCCCCTGGCCACCCACCTAAACATTGTAGCCAAATAGGGGGTGTACACATGCTGTTGCTGTGGCCATTTTAACTCAGCTTACAGTTGACATCGCCTGTGAACTGTACTGTTGAGGTCAATGTGAGCCCTCTGCAATCGTGGGCCCAATGCTTTACTTATGATTGCTGTGCAGTTTTTAATACAACTACCCTCCTTTGATATAAAAAAACAGACATTCGGGAGGTAGCAGGATTGCCTGCCAGTCACTGCTATACCACCCTTGGAAAAGTGATCCACTGCAGATCGCTTTTCAGAGGGCAGTATGCACTGCCACCAGTGCAAAACCTTTATGTGTTTTGTTGCCTGCCTCTGTATTCAGTTTCTTGTCTTTATTAAACAATAGTACCTAAAATGTGATCATAAAGCATAACTACTGCCTTAATCAATAAAGGGCAATGCAATTCCCTTGGTTTATGTGCTTAATGCTATAATAACATTCATTTGCTATTTAACTGACCATGCTATCATTCTGCCAAAATCTTTTAGTAACATCTAGTATTCTGAATTAAAGTGCATTAAACGCAAAAGAAAACATTTATTGTATTGCAGCTTACCAATTCTCAGATGTAATGGTTGCATTCGTTTTCTTTTTTTAGAATTTCTTTCCTTTATTTTCATCAGGTGATCTTGCTAGTAAATCTGTTAATTTTCAACATAACAAGCTATCCTACAGATGTAGCAGTTAGAGGATTGAAACAACCCATATAACACTGACAGGGGTGCATGCAATGATCACATTTTTATTTATGTAGAACCTTTATCCCAAAGGGAAAAAAACTGTTTGCTTAAACTATGTATATTTTAACAGCCCATATTTTGCAAGCCGGACATGAAGAAATATGGTTTTCTATCAACAGTTAATGTTTATATATATTTATTTTTTTCTTCCCAAGTTCGAACCTGCACCAATCCCTATAGGAATTTAGGCTGGAAACTACGTACTGCATTAATTACCATGTGGTAGGTTTATTATTATATATATTATTTAATACATCTACCAGGATTTTACTGCAAGGAAATAAGAGAAATGGACTTAATAATTAAATCAAACATTTCATCTTACGGGAACCTGTGAGGTCAGAAATATGAGGACTGCTAATGCTGACTTGGTATTTAAAGCGGGACTGCACTGCGGAAAAAAATATTAAAAGCCAGCAGCTACAAATACTGCAGCTGCTGACTTTTAATAAATGGACACTTACCTGTCCAAGGGTCCAGCGATGCCGGCAGCCGAGGCCGATCGATCGCTCGCCTCTCGGCTGCTGCCGCCACCATTCTAGGTGAGGGAATCAGGAAGTAAAGCGAAGCGGCTTCACTTCCCGGTTCCCTACTGCGCATGCGCGAGTCGTGTAGCGCAATAGGAATTGTTCGCGCTGTCTCTGGGACCCGTGTGTTTCCCAGCAGACAGCGCGCAGGGACAGGAAGAGGCATAGACTCCCGTGGGAGTCTATGCCCGGAAGTGGGGATAAATACCTGTCTTTGACAGGTATCTGCACCCCCTCCCCCCTGAAAGGTGCCAGTTGTGACACCGGGGGGGGGGGAGGGTTCCGATCAGCGGAAGTTCCTATCATCATCTAATTGTTCCCCTCAAACTCTAATAAAATAATATACTTAAAGACAAACTGTCACAATATGCATTCAGGGCAAAGTGACATTTGCTATGCAAAGGGACTTCCCCAACACACTGATACTCACCTTGCCTCCCTCTCCACTTCTTCCTCTATCACAGCTGGCTCCGCAATCCTCCATGTCTGACACTAGGGGGAGCAGTGACATCACTCCTCTGTAATGATTCATTGCTAGACCCAAGCACTGTAACTGTAGAACAGGGATATGCAATTAGCGGACCTCCAGCTGTTGCAGAACTACAATTCCCATGAGGCATAGCAAGATTCTGACAACCACAAGCATGACACCCAGAGGCAGAGGCATGATGAAACTTGTAGTTATGCAACAGCTGGAGGTCCGCTAATTGTATATGCCTGCTGTAGAAGGTCACATCCCTCATACCCATAAGCACAGGAGATTTTCACTGGCTGATAGCAGCTTAAGCGGTTGAGGGTAGGTGGAGTGATGAAGGTAAGTAACAATGCATCAGAGAGGTCATCTATCTCTTTACCCTGAATAAATATTTGCCAGCATCCAGACTTTTTATTGCAGAGACATACTGGGGGGAGATTTACTAAACTGGGACACACATAATCTGGTGCAGCTGTGCATAGTAATCAGCTTCTAATTTAAGCATGTTCATTTAAAGGGTAGCTCCACTTTTTGGGGAAAAAAACAGATAAAAAAAATAATATAGCATATATAGTTGTGACACAAGTCATGTTGTAATTGAATGTTATTAAAACTGACCTTTCCCTTTCAATCTGCAGCACTGAAATTTTCTGTAAAATTCAATATGGCTACCTGGAGGTGTTCTGTGCACAGATGGTGTACAGAACGCCCCCAAGAAATGTAATTTCCTGATTGTGTGATTGGCTCACTGACTTTACCAGACATCTGTTCTAAGACACAAGTTAGATTATGAGCATTCCCTGCAACAGATAGGTAATTTTCTGTGTGAAACTCTCAAAGGGAAATTGTGTTAAAGGGATGTAGACCCTGCAGCCTTCCTCATTAGAGTTCTGCAGGTGCAGCAGCTGATTGATATTTACAAAACTGCTTCCATACAGATTTCATACAGACACAAACAAATAGCAATTTACTCAGAACAACAAAAGGTAGGAATCTGCAACAAAGTTTGTTAAAATCCCTGCAATATACATAGATCACCCAGAGGGAAATGTTTTTTTTTCCTCAACAAAAGGGGAGTTACTCTTTAAGCTTTGACAATAAAACTTAGAAGCTGATTGGTGGCTATGCACATCTGCACCAGATTCTGTGTACAGCAATTTTAGTAAATTTCCCCCACTATGTCTCTTCTTCTATAAAACATTCCTGCCTGCTCACAAACTTCCTTTGAATGTACAGCTCAGTGTACTTCCTCAGCATTCCTCAGTGCTGAAAATAATTCATGCCTGTGCATGTGTGTGGGAATTACATCATCCTGGCCCAGCCAATCATGTGATTGAAGATGGCAAACTTTGTAGAAGACCAGGTGAGGATGTCATTGCTGGTGAGGGAGTTCCTGGACAACATTGGAGCAGAGGTAAGCATTGGAGAAATAAGTTCCCTTTAACAAAGATTCCAATATCAGAACATGATAAGGTTTGAAACTTTATTTTAATGAATGCTTACTCTCAGATTCCATCAATAAATGTGAAATGATACCTGTATTTATGCAGTTAGCAATGCAGTAACTTTGTACAAACAACTTTTTAAAGTGATACCTTTAGGTGCATGACTTAGATGTCTGAGTTTGTATCAATGATCTAAACTGTTGATTTCTGGTATTTCTCCTGGCCAACTGAGTTCCAGTCTAGCACTAGTTCTCTCCACCCAGTACTCTCATGCATAGTATACCACCATGGGCTGTCCTGAGCTGGTTGTTTTATAGCTAAAAGCTGATATCATCTTTTTGAACTCATTGCTGTAAAAAAATCAACTATTCATGCAAAAATAGTTGTTCCTCTTACATTGCATGCTGTATTAGAGCCCGTTGCTGACACTTTTCATAAGATCTTAGTGTATTTGAAGCAGCACTGATTGGCAAAAAGGGTTCTTTATATCTAAAAACGATGGAGTTGATTTACTAAAACCGGAGAGTGCAAAATCTGGTGCAGCACTAGAAACCAATCAGCTTAAATTTTTTCAAAGCTTAATGGAACAAGCTGAAGTTAGAAGCTGATTGGCTACCACGCACAGTTTCACCAGATTCTGTACACTCCAGTTTTATTAAATCAACCCCCATGTGACTGTTTTATATTCAGGTTCTGACATTGTCTTTAAAACACTTTGTAGTAGAATTTGCACTCATTGTTCTGCTAGAGTTTGTGAGATCAGTGCTAGTTACTATGCTGCCCAAAAATATATTTTTGACATTACCACTTCAGAGGTTAAGCCAATGTTCACGCTACTTACAATCCAAATTACCAAAAATGGTGAGGGAGGTAGTAGGAGCAGTATTGATGAGCAGACTGCACATGCAGCACATAGTAGCTCTTCCTTCTTATTTCCAGACATTGAATAGTCTCATACTTCCACAATAGTCATCTTTGTTCAGCACATCACATATTCGTGCTTACAGTTGTAGGGAAGCCACCAGACTATGACATTGTGACATCAAGCCAGGGCAGCTTCCAAAGGAAGAGTCATTTGAAACCAGAAAGCAAAAAAAAGATTAATTCCTCTAGGTGATGCCAGTATCACAGGACTTGGGGTTGTGCTGGATTTGGGTGAGAGCATTGCACCTGGTCAAACAGGTTGACCTACTCAGTGTAAATCAGATTTGGTTTCTAAGCAGGGTGGCACAAAATATGAGACAATTACTAATGCCTTGGAAATGCCTCATGGTATTGAGGAGGAAGAGGGGACATCTGGGGGTAAAAGGAAGAGAAACACGTACAGTGATGTATATGATAAAAGAAAGGAAAGGGGAGGCCAAAAGGCCTGGTAATTTCATAGGATAGAGAAAGTGACACAAATCTGATGAGTGAGTGGTGGCCAGAATAGGAGAACCACAGCAGGGGATGAGTAGAGCAGAGATGGAGTAGGGTAATAAATACTCATGATTTTCTTCTTGGATCCCATCAGTGATGCCATTGACCATAAAGATTTTCAGTTTCGTGTCTTTTATAAGCTCCGATACACAACACTTTAGACACCATCACACTTGTGGTCACCAACACCACATTCTACAACAAAATGCATAGACATCATTGCCTCCATAGACAATGACTCCGTCACTTACTAGGTCTGTAGGCTGGAGAACCGGGCTAAATTGTCAGTTCAGTACTTTGATGTACAGCCTCCACTGTCTTTTCTGACAAGGTATTTATTTTTTTGGGAGATTGATGATGAAGAGGGTTTTGGATTTAATATTCATGAATTTCCAGAGGAGCAAATATTTCAATAATATCTCATATGAATAGTTGCTGTGTTATAAGACTAAGAGGTTCTTTCTCATAAATATTACTGCATATTGTTAACAAGACATCCACTTTTAAATGTATTGAATTTAATCTAATTACTGATCAAAACACTTCCCAGAGTCATATCTCCAACTCTGTATATTCTTCTTGTCATGTTTTTATGTGCATATAAGAGATACACATAAAGTATTCTTAATGCTGCATTACTGAATGCATTATATTTATTTGTTTATTGATATGGCTAATTTAAATTTCTTTTTTAGGTGCATTTTGAACTTTAAACGTAACAAATAGGACAGCATGAATGAAAAATACAAAAAATATATAAAATTAAATCAATGATTTTTTTCTGAATTTCTTACATTTCCATGTGCCACAAAACTCTTAACTCTATCTTTATTCTCTAATCAATAAACTTTATTCAAATCAATGAATTGTGTGCAGTTGTGTTATTTTTACCAAGACTATATAGAATATGGTGTATAAAGTTTGGGAAGGATAACTTCTGGAGCTTTCGGTATAAGTTATTGTACTATAATTTGGTGTCATTTAAATTACCTTGATTTTAAATAAAAAAATTGAAATCTTGCCTAACATCTCTCTCAGCATTTACCCTTAGGCTGCATTCACACTACAGTGTTTTAAATCGCAGGCAAATTTGCCAATTTGACAGCATTGATGTGTGAATGCCAAATTACGGGTTGCGCATTCGAGATGCCATTTGAGATTCCATTCATTTGAATGACTCCTCAAATCAAGGGGTGGATCTGCCACAATTGTTGCACAATAATTTGTGCTGCAATTGCGGCAACTCACAATGAATGGCATCTGGAATGCACATCTAGTGATTTATTATTCACACATTGGCGCTGTCAAATCGTGAAAAGATTCATGGCAAATCTGCCCACGATTCAAAACGCTGTAGTGTCAATGCATCCTTCCTTGGTGGTCATCAATAAATAAGTTAGCAGTATATAACTCTGTTACGTAAGGAGATTTCAAATACATATTAACCCCCTACAGCAGATTTGGCTGCTCAATGACCAGGCCATTTTTTGCGATATGGCACTTTGTCGCTTTAACTGACAATTGTGTGGTCATGTGGCGCTGAACCCAAACAAAATTGACTTCCTTTTTTTCCCACAAATAGAGCTTTCTTTGGTGGTATTTGATCATCTCTGTGGTTTTAATTTTTTGCGCTATAAACAAAAAAAGAGCGAAGATTTTGAAAAAAAAACACAATATTTTGTGCTTTTTGCTATAATAAATATCCCCACTTTAAAAAAAAAAAAAAAAAGCTATTTTTTTCTCAGTTTAGGCTGATATGTATTCTTCTACATATTTTTGGTAATAAAAATTGTAATAAGCGTGTATTGACTGGTTTGTTCAAAAGTTATAGCGTCTGCAAAATAGGGGATAGATTTATGGCATTTTTATTATTATTATTTTTTTTAATAGTAATGGCGGCAATCTGCGATTTTTATCGAGACTGCGACATTATGGCAGACACTTTTGACACATTTTTGGGATGATTGACAATTATACAGTGATCAGTGCTGTTGTGAATTCATTAAGAAAAAAAATAATAATACATTTTATATTTACTGGAAGAGATGTCAGATTCCAGTAGGCCTCAAAAATTAAGTGAACTATTGCTCTTGAATACCTTTCAGAGAAAAGCAGGTGAGCTTAAGTCTCCAATATATCAACTATTTAAGGTTTTTACAAACTTTGTAGGCCCTCGTCACAAAACAAGGAGATATTTACCTGGTTTTAGTGGATAAACACAAACGACAAATACAGCAATAGAGACAAAAAGGTTATTCGGACTGTTATCATATAGCTAATACCTTGGCTAACATAACCCATTGTGTTAGAAATAGAATTAAGAGCTGTGTGAATAGCCAATCCATCTATAAACATCTACTGAAACTGTTCAAAGTTCATCTCAACACATGGTGGAAAAGATTTGAAGTTTGTGCAAGTCAGAGATATATTAAAAGTACCTATATGGTGATTATAAGTCATTGAATCATGTATGATATTGTAGGTCGCAGAGATAATTATAATTAGTATCTGATGATCTAAGAACTTTGTTATAAAGAAAATATATATGAAATTGCACTGTGCCATCATCCTTGGTTTGTTTATCTCCCCTTCACTGTTGCACCTCTAGCCATTCCTCCTTTTTACCATTCCAGGTATCCTATACTTTATCACTCATTACACTTCTTTCACCTGACTTGTTTCCCACCATACTACCTATTTAACCATTTCATACCCATCATTATATATCAAGCACATTTGGTTGTGGTTTTTATCCCTCCTTGACCAGTGTAGACTAAAATGATCCTTTCCATTCTACTGTTACCCACTATACCCCTCAACCACCCCTTACAATCTTTCCCTAAATGACGACACCACACCTTCTTTGGAGTATAATGGCCATAACAGCCTTTTATTACACAATAACCAATAAATTACTCCAACCAAAATATATATATATATATATATATATATATATATATATATATATATATATATATATATATATATATATAAATATCCATATACAACAAATTAAACATTAACATATAACAACATGACCCCAGTCTGGTGATCTCTGACGGTGACCCAACATAATCCCCAGAATAACCAATTCACTGCGGTACCCATTTTAACATAACCAGGCCTCCAGCTGTGACCACTCGTGAGACAACTTCCGTCAGTGAAAACACACCAGTATTCCCTCCACCGTTCAGGAATACACCGGAGGGGCCCATACCACCACTGAGCCCCCCACCCCTTTTAGATCACCACTGATTTTACCGCCAACCGTCAAAGACCACCAGACGAACCGCCACAGCCTGAAAGGGAGATACCTCAACCTTGACGGCGACCCCACACCCTCAGGGCCTTCTGAATACCATCCTGCAGTCTCATTGACCAAAGGTCGATTCCAACGTCGGTCAAGTGGATCCCATCCCTCCTCAGGTACAGACCCACATTAACCTCCAACTCTCTATGCCGAATCACTATTCTCCTGTTCTGCACCACAAACCGTCCTATCACCTTGTTGATTCTAATCCTTGTTTTATTGATGCTGACTGTAGACCTCGCCCACCTCCAAACCGTCCTTGCCACAATATCCGACCAGAGCAGTAGCGTGTCTGGGAACTGAAACCTCAAACGCATGAAGTCAGCCTTTATATCCGCCAACAGGTCTCTGACCTTGCAGACCCCCAAGTCATTCCCCCCCGGCATGAATGACCAAAACGTCCGGGGGCCTGTCCAGCCATGCATACCTGTCAACCTCTTCCACCACTCTCGCCCACTTCATCCCGGGGATCCCCAACCATCTTATGCAAGCATCCCTCCTGGAAATCCCCAATTGCCTGCCGTCAGGGCGCTTGTCTCCCCTCCAGGCCCCCCAGCATACATACGAATGCCAACAATCCAGACGAGGCGATGTGAACCTCCATCTGAAAAGGAAAAAACAAACCACAACTGAACATGTGCACTATCAACCCAAATCCCACATCACCAGTACAGAGACCGTTAGTGTCCCCCACCCAGTGACCGATAGCAACCCCAACACAAAATCCCCGTATACACCCTGCCGTACCGTCCCAAGGACGGTTTTCCTTCCTGTTATTTAGTTAGTTTTTTTTTTTTTTAAAACATCACTCCCTTGCCAACTGCGGTCGCATGTATGTCCGGAATCGACGAGATTCCCATCTCCCAATTCTCCGAACCATCGCCTCGTCCAACCCGCATTTGGCGGCCTCCGTGGCCGCCCCAATACGGAAGGAGTGCGAGGAGTATTCTGTGCAGTTTAACCCCACCACCTTCAAACAACGCCGAAACACTGCTATAAATTGAAATTTTGACAGGAAAAACCCATCCTCATGTCGCAGGAAAGGGCCTGCCCCCCTCCCACCTACAGCCCGGAAATTCTGCACTGCCGCCTCCGGGCAAACCCCCGATCCCGGGAGCGCAAACAAAGAAATAACAGTCCCCTTGTCGCCCTGTTGGTCCGTTTTTGATCTCCTCAAACGCAAACACACCCGGTCTTCCATCAACGTCACATCCTCCTCCAACAGCCCACCTGCCATCCGTTTTGAGGGGCTCACCAGTTCCCCAATATGAAATGCCCCATAAAATGCCAGGGAGAAAGCAGCAGTAAAAAGCAATGCTTCGTATCCCGCAGTACACACTGAGCCCAGCCGTGCACATATCGCCTGCAGGTTCGCAAACATAACCGGTCGCCTAGTATCGTGCCGCTTGAACTGCCTCCAATACCCTTTTAACGCTTGCTGAACCAAAAAGTCCTTCGTCCAGTCTTCCTCCCCCATCAACTTACACAAAAACGCCAAACCCGCCAACTTCCGATCCAGCGAAGATACGGACACTCCTCCTTCCATATTCCTGGCCACGAAGTACAGCATCAGCAACCTACCATCGGGTCCCCGACCACTTACCCCATCTCCCTCACCATATTCGACCATTCTAACCATACCTTCGAGTAGGCCGACCAGGTGGACTCACTCAGTGACCGCCGGACCCATCCCGCGATGATGCCAACGGCAGCTCCCACATCCAGTCCGGGCAAGACACCCCCACCGCCTCCGCGTCCGGTGCCAACTCCCTGAAAACGAGATAGAGAGTCCGCCAATGAGTTCTCCACCCCAGGGATATGGACGACATAAACAAAAACATTCAACTGCAAGCACCTAAACACCAACTGCCACATTAGCCGTATGACCGGTGGGGAAGAGGCCTACATACGGTTGACCACCTGCACCACACCCATATTGTCGCAGTTTATCCGCAGCTTCAAATTTTTGCAATCTTCCCCCCCATAGCTCCAAAGCCAGGACCACTGGGAAGAGCTCGAGCAGTACCAAATTTCCCAGGAACCCGGCCGTCCTCTAGGACTGCGGCCAAGGCTCTGCACTCCACCGGCCGCGAAAGAACGCCCCGTAGCCCGTGGAACCCCGCAACATCAGTGACCAACTCCACATCGAAGTTGCTCACCAGGCCGGACATCCACATAGCCCTACCATTGTAGGTGGCCAGAAAGTCGTGGCAAACCCGCAAGTGCACCCTATGCTCCCGGCGCAGCCGAATGAAATGAGTGGGAACCTGCACACCCGCAGTGGCCGCCGACAGCCGTCGGCAGAAGACCCTCCCCATGGGAATGATCCTGCAGGCAAAATTCAGCTTGCCCAGCAGTGACTGTAAGGTTCTCAACTGAACCTTCTGCCGCCCCTGAATCTCCCTAATGTCCCGCTGCAATGCCTCCAACTTGTCGCTAGGCAACCTGCACTCCATAGCTACTGCATCAATCACAATCCCCAAGAAACTCAACTCCGACGTCAGACCCTCTGTTTTATCCGCAGCCAATGGGTCCCCAAACCTGCCCGCGATGTGCTGCAACGTGGACAGCAGAATCACACACACAGCGGAGGCAGGTGGGCCCACGCACAGAAAGTCGTCCAAATAGTGGATAACTGACTCCAGGCCTGAAACATCCCTCACCACCCATTCAAGAAAGTAGCTGAACGCCTCAAAGAAGGCACAGGAAATCGAGCAACCCATGGGCAGGCACTTATCCACGTTGAACTGTTCCCACCAGTGACACCCCAGCAGCCGGAAGCTATCCGGGTGCACCGGGAGCAGCCTGAAAGCCGACTCAATATCAGCCTTAGCCATAAGTGCCCCCTGCCCATAGCGCCTAACCCACCGCACCGCCGCATCAAACGATGTGTACAATACCGCACACGCCTCAGGGTCGATGAAGTCATTCACCGAGCCCCCTTTAGGAAAGGAAAGATGATGTATCAGGTGGAACTTGCCCACCTCTTTTTGGGGGAAGACCCCCAAAGGAGACACCACCAAGTCCCCCCAGGGTTTGTCCGCGAATGGTCCCCCCATGCGTCCCAAAGCCACCTCCTTCCCCAACTTCTCATCCACCACCCCCGGGTGTTGCAACGCTGATTTCAAGTTTCCGGTCATCGGCGGCGGCGCAGTCAGAGCACACGGAATCCTGAAACCGTCCCGAAACCCCAACGTCAATAAGCGAGCCGCCTCCCCATCCGGATACTTACTTAGGAAAGGCAGCATCCTTTCCAGCATCACCGGAGTCCTCCCTTTTGTGAGCAGCGTCTCCTGTTCTTTTTCCCTTCTTGAAACACCTGGTGAGCGTGTGGGCCCCCCACAGCCTGAACATTCGTTCTTAAACCTGCACGCTCCCCCATACTTGCAGGCACCTTCATTGAATTGCCAGCACACCCCCCACTTCTTTCCGGCCAGCAGTCCAGAGGTTGGCGCACTCCCGGCCCCCCCTGAAGAAACTGAGGCAGGGCCCGCGCCGAGGACATAAGCCTCATCCAAAGACTGATGTCCTTGTGATCCCAACGCAGTTCTGGACACACCGACTTCCGCTGCCTGAACTGCTCATCGTAGCGGAGCCAGGCCCCCCATATACCCTGTGAGCTTCCCCTATGGCGTCCATATAACAGAACAGCGCCGAGCAGTGCTCGGGGCTCTTCTCGCCAAAATGGCGAATGCCTGTAGCCAGTTGGAAAAAGTGCGCGGTATCAACCTGTACCGCTTCTTCTCCTCGTCCTCCTTTTTGGAATCATCGGGCTTCACCCTATCCAAGTTGAACTTCTCCAATGGAAGCAGAGAGAAGATTTCCACATACTCACCCTTCCAAATCTTCTCGCGAACCTCCGGTTTTAACGGGCCCTCGAAGCAGACGTATACCTCGCATCTGGCCGCGTCCGCAATCCTCACCACCGCCTCCTTGTTCCCCTTGTCTGCCACCTTGTCCGCGGCCCCCTCTGCCTGTGGCGTGGGAGATGCCACGGCAGGCGCAACCCCCCCAGAGGCCCCCGCACTGCTGCTGGCCCCCCCCGGCCCCGCCGTTGTCCATGGGGCCGTTGCACTCGGCTGTAGCGGACCCCCCGCAAACTTTCACACCAACGCCCGCAGGTCCTCCAAGAGGTCGCCCATCTGGGCCGCTGCACCCACCCCCACAGGAACTGCCACCTGCGGCTGGACTACCACCTGCTCCTGCACCATCGGTGCCGCCGGCACCCCCGCACCCATCTGCACTCCCCCAACAAATCATGCAAAGCAGTAGACAAAGACATTGTATGGTTGGACTCACCAGGCTGACCAGGAACACCTCCCACAACCGACCCGCTGCTCTCCCTCGGTGGCACCGGCTCCTCCTCCTCCTCCAACAATTCGCCTTTGGACCTGTCGTCCCCTTCCCAGATGGGGGAAGCCGATAGCCCCCCAGATGAAGGAACCCCTGAGGCCGCCGTCCTGGGCTGCGCTACAGCCGGACTCTTCTCCGCCATGGCAGACCGGTGATGTGAACCGGACCTGCCCCTCTCCGTGCCACTCTCCGAACCGCTCGTGCAGCCCTTCTTCCCAGCCGAGCGTCCCGCCAGTGGGCCCCACCCCTTTTCGTATTGCCTCAGCCTCAGATCCCCGGTGCTGGCTCCAGCCATCCCTCCGCCTGATCCATCCATCCTCCCGGATCCTCTGACATCTCTTCTAGGCCCTGCCACGGACTCCCCCCTCCTGGCCGGAGACCTCCTCTGTACTGGTGAACCAGCGCCATGCAGGCCTGTGGCCCCGCCCCCATCCACCGGCCGGCGGCGTGTGGACCGCCCGGTCACCAGGGGCTCAGTCTGTGGCCTCTTTGCTGGGGGCAATGTGCTGTCCTCCCCAGGGCTCCTATCTGAAGGAGGTGGCCGAGTGGCAGGCCCAGGTGAAAAACGCGCGGCTGCCGCTCTTCCGCCCGCACCGCAGGCCCCTCCGCCGCTAGTATCTCCCCCACCTGTTGTTGCAGCCACGCTGTGCCCCTCTCCGCCGCCACCCTCCGCAACTGCGCCACAAGGTCCCGTCCGTCCGCCATCTTGAAAGTGGAGGAGCAGTGAGAAAAACTGCCTCCTCCGTTGCTTCTCTCTCTCACTGTCCCAGTTTTTGGCTCCGCCCCTATTTATATTGCTCCGCCCTCTCAGCTCCGTTCTCAACTTGCTGACACACCCCTCTCTCCTCACTCTCTCACCTTAACCCCTTCTATGCTCTTTAGTCACCCTGTCATGCCAACCCCTCCTCTACCCCCTTCCAGGCTTCCAATCCGGGGCTTCTCTTTACAGCTACTTCTTTATCACATGGGCTATCCTGTTTAGTTACCTCAATACACAATGATTCTCAGTCACACCCTTTGGTCTGATTTATGTCACTTTCACACCCATTTTTCCATCTCACTTGTTTTTTCAAGTCCAGCTTTCAGCTATACCATCAGCTGATCGTTCAATTACCTATCTTTATAGAAACTCTTTGTAATTATCTACATTTTGAACACTATATATTACCTATTATAAGGATTACAGCTGAAGTACTGGAGATCCCTTTCTACAGTCCTTCCTTCTGGCCTTTGGTGCCACCACCGTGTCTCGGGGGTATACCACCTCAGTTCCCAGGGATGATGTTTTATCTAGTGATATTCCATTATGGTCACGCTTTACAATATTTTTACTCATTTACTACAACTAGGTAAGAGTGGTTGGGATCTTTTTTCCAACCTCTCTTCGTTTTTATGTTTTATATTTTGTTTCTTACTATATCATTTTTGGTCATTTTTTCTAGACATTCCCAAAATCCTGCATCTTCTCCTGACGAGTGATATAATTATCACGAAACGCGTAGAGCTTTCCTATGATGCGATGTCACAGTTTCCCATGTTTTACCTTTTTACCTGATTTTCATCACAATACTATTATGAACCAATTCATCATTGTTTATATATGTGTATGTTACTATCACAATCTGGTTTATATATCCTAGGTCTATTATTATGTTTATTGTCTTGAGTTTAATATGTAATATTTACCGATTTTACATACAAGTTCTATATGTGACCTACTGTTAAAGTTCCCAGTTAAAGTCCATACGTGACGTAACGCGTAGGAAACCGGAAGTGACGTCTGTATCTGAGGAAATCGCTCACTGATCTGTTAAGCTGTGTGCCTGTTCATTTGTCCCTGCTTGTGAGTAGTTTCAGTTGTTTCAAATAAATCACTTGTTTTAAATACTACACTATGGAGGATATCCTTTACTTGTTGTTTTGAGCATTTTCGCTGGCCATAACTACAAGAAGAACGGCACCGTCAGAAGTCCTATCCACAGCTGCCCTGACTCTTCTGAGTTCCCCCTGCAAATCAGTTGTTTTGCTGCATACCTCGCAGCCGTGAGGTAATTATTTAAGATAACCAGCACTGGCACGGAACACCGTTGGAGGGGAGTTGCCTTGGCACATTGCACTTTATATGTATTTGTGAAATTACATCTGAAAATTGCACGATTGGACTGTGTATGGGACACTTTATCGAAATTCACGTTTTTTGCTGCTATTGAGTTCCCTCTATGTTAATGAATGTAATTAGTGCATTCCTCTGTTTCTTTGCACGGTTTTTATATTCTTATGTTTAGATCACTGATTTTATTGCATTTATAGAACCTTTTTTATGCGATTTTATCACATATATTCATTTTCATATATATTATAATTTTGTCTGTAGTTACATCACAGATGTTTATCTATTTCTACACATTCTGCAACATTAATTTATTATATGCACTTTATGGTCCTAAGCACATTTTTGCCTATTTTCAGACACTGGAGTGATGCACAAGAACACTTTATATTAGATGTTTATTCAAATGCACTTTCATAAGCTTTAAGTGCTGCTCACTAAGCACTATTGCACTTTTTCTATAAAGCACTATTTGCACTCTTTTTACTATTATTTTTTTTTAACAGAAACGTTTTTATTGATCAAAACAAGTTATCAATACAACTTATGCACAGATCTCAATACAAGCACAGTCGGTTACAGAATTCAGACCTCCAATCCTAGTGATCACCAGCAGGGGATAGGAAAA
Source organism: Lithobates pipiens (assembly GCF_037356315.1). Lineage (NCBI taxonomy): Eukaryota > Metazoa > Chordata > Amphibia > Anura > Ranidae > Lithobates > Lithobates pipiens. The sequence goes on along the minus strand of NW_027507785.1, from coordinate 258,902,478 downwards.
GTAACACAAATTAAACCGTAAGAGAGCGAGCACTCAACCATGGATCCCAGATGCCGCCAAACTTCTTGGGGCATTTCCGCCCCATATACGTGAGCTTATAAAGTGGCAGCACCGAGTCCACCATCGAGTGCCACTGGGACACCGTAGGGGGAGAAGAATCCTTCCACATCTGCAAAAGCACTTTCCTAGCATAGAAACATAAATAAAAGAGTAGGAGCCTCTTATATGTAGCCTGCACCACAGTATCCGTGACTCCAAGGAGAAGCACCTTCGGATCCATGGACACTGCGAGGCCAGTGACTGCGTTAATTTCCACCAGTATTTTTTGCCAATAATCCTGGATGATTGAGCATTCCCAAGTAACATGATAGAATGTACCTACTGCCCGTTGGCACTTAGAGCAAAGTTCGGACTGGTCGGGATAGATCCTGGCCAGGCGTTGGGGGGTGTAGTAGGACCTATGCAAAAATTTTAATTGAATAAACCTATCCCTCGCAGAGATTACCCCAGGGAGGTAACTCTGAAGGGCCGACTCCCACTCCTCCTCCGAGAGGGAAGGGATGTCTCCCCTCCACACGAGGAACAGGGGCGAGTCCCCCCCCGGTTTTTCACAGGTGAGGCGTAGATATATAGAAGAGAGAATCCTGTCTACCCCACGAGACATGAGAAACCTCTCTATCCCATGAGGCTCGACTAGTACCCTCCCAGGAAATTGGGCCTGCGAGGCATGTTTCAGCTGAAGGAACCGAAACAGCATCCAGGAGGGAAGGCCATGGGACTCCTTGAGGTCCGGAAAGGGGGTGAGAGACCCCCTAGGCATAATATGAGCAATGGTAGTGATACCAAACCTAGTCCAGAGTCCCGGGTCTGGGATAGAACCAAAATGCCGAAGCCTGGGGTTGCCCCACAGTGGGCTATGAGGGGAGACGGAGTCCGCAGCCTTAACAGTGGCCGCGACTCTGTCCCAAACTTGGATGGTAGTCCGCATTGGGATCGTTACATGCGGGCTGGATTTGGTTCCCCGTTAGACTATCCCCGCCAAGGCTGTGTAGGAACCCAAGATCGCCGCCTCCAGCGTAACCGCCGGATTAGATTTAGGCTGGGTGAACCACCAACGGACTGTGACCAACACTGCGGCCCAATAATACCGCCGGAAGCAGGGCAGCGACAGTCCGCCCGCGGACAGTGGCATCTGTAGTTTGGCCCTAGAAATTCGCGGAACCCTACCACCCCACACAAAGGAGGAAACTACCCCATCTAACTTGCGGAAGAAAATGGCTGGGATCGGAACAGGTGTGTTACGGAACACATATAAAAATTTTGGGAGAAACGTCATCTTAAGTAAGTTAACCCGTCCTACCGGCGTCAGGGGCAGCGTTTTCCAAATCTGACATTTCGCTATTAAAGCATTCAGGACAGGATATAAGTTATTAGCTAGAAATTGAGAGAAGTCCCTAGAGATCTCAACCCCTAAATATCTAAAACGGGATACCCTCTGCAGTGGGGACGAGGCGGGCGGGGGGGGTGTAGAATCAGAGAGCAGAAACAAACTCAACTTACTCCAATTGATCCGGACCCCCGAGAAACGACCATATTCATCAATTATGGATAGGGCCGACGCAAGGGACTCCGAGGCATCCCCAAGGTATAGTAACGCGTCGTCCGCATATAGCGACACCCGTTCTACCAAGGGACCCACCCTCAACCCTGCCACGCCCTCCGCAGAACGTAAAAGAATCGCCATGGGCTCAATGGCCAGAGCGAAGAGCCCCGGAGACAGGGGGCAACCCTGCCTCGTGCCCCGGCAAAGGCGGATAGGGGAGGAAAGGACTCCACCCGTGCGTATACGAGCCACAGGGGAGGCATACAATTGTTGTACCCAAGTCACGAATTTAGGACCAAAGGCGAAGGCCTTCTCCGCATCAAGGGAGGCCACCGCACCCACATCCTCCCCCCTCCCCAACCACGCTATGTTCGTAAAGAGGCGCCGCAGATTAATATCAGTGCCTTTTCCAGGCATGAAACCTGTTTGATCCCCATTAACTAACGCATGTATGACCTTGTTCAGCCTACCTGCCAATATCTTCGCCAATAACTTGGCATCAACATTTAACAAAGATATCGGCCTGTAGGAGGAGCAGAGTTCCGAGTCCTTCCCCGGCTTCGGGATCAGTACAATGATGGCCTCAGAAAAGGAGCCAGGAAGGGCAGTCAATTCCAAGGCCTTGGTTAGACTAGCATGATAATGAGGGACTACCACTTCTGCATTGGTTCTATAGAACTCAGAGGGGAGTCCGTCCGGACCCGGAGTCTTCCCCGCCTGAAGGGACTTAAGCGCCCTCTGGACCTCAAGCACAGTGATAGGGCTCTCCAGGGCAACTGCAGCCTCCCGAGTCAGGACAGGGAAAGCCACCCTGTCCAGAAAGGAGGTCAATTCCCCTTGGGAATACGTGGCCTTAGATTCGTACAGGTGAGTATAATATTGCTCAAACCTAGCGTTGATTTGAATGGGATCAGAGAGAAGAGTATCATCAGCCCCCCTAATATTCGCAATGCAGGAGCTCCCCGTCCGCTCCGCCGCCAGCCAGGCCAGCAACCTTCCCGGGCGTTCACCCTGTTCAAAAATTCTCTGCGTCTGGGAAAGAAGGAAGCGGCGGCAGGAAGCGGTGCGGATAAGCGCCAGCTCCCTATATGCAGTGAGCATATCCGCATGGGAACTCAAACTCGGGGAGCTGGCATAGCGGTCTTCCAGGAGAAGTGCTTTACGCTCAGCTTCCGATAGCATCAATCTTGAGGCCTTACGGACCTGAGCAATAGTAAACTGATATCTGCCCCGGGCATATGCCTTAAACGCATCCCAGACCGAAGCCGGCGATGCAGAGTCAGCATTATGTACCCAATAATCCGCCAGTTCCGGCAGCACCAGCGGGACCACCTGTTCATCCGTAATCCAGTACCGGGAAAGTCTCCAAAGCCCCATCCCCGCCACCGAGTCAGTCTGGAGAGTCAGCATCACCGGGGCATGATCTGAGATACCACGAGACAGTATGGAGACCTCGGAGACCCTCTGCAACAGAGGAGTGCTCGCATATATCAGGTCGATCCGCGACAGAGTGGCATGAGTAGCTGAATGACACGTAAATTGTTTGGCTACCGGGTGTTTCCACCTCCACAGATCATGTAGCCCGAATGTTGCAGCCCAACTGGCTAAACCCGGATCCGCCACCCGCCCTGTCGCAAGCCTGTCGACACTCGGATCTGGAGGCATGTTAAAGTCCCCAGCAAGAATGACATTAGTCACCGGGTAGCTGGCCACTACTGCAAGAATTTTCCGAAGCGTCGAGAGGCCTGCCGGCGGCGGGACATAAAGCCCCACCACCACCATTTCCACCCCATCACACAGTGCATGCATAATAACATATTGCCCATCAGGATCTAGGTGTAAATTAAGCAGTTGAAAGGGCAGCGCCTTATGTACCAAAACACTGACCCCCCTAGAATGAGAGGAGAAAGTGGAGTGGTAGTAAGAGCCCACCCAGGGCTTTTTCAGTGCTAGAATACGAGAACCCGTAAGGTGAGTCTCCTGCAAGATACAGATGTGCGGGAGGAACTTCTTCAGATAAGAAAAAAACAGGGAACGCTTAATTTTGGAGTTCAATCCCCGCACGTTCCAGGACACCAACCTTAGGGGAGCCATAATAGTGAGAGCAAAAATACCGCAGTCCGGGTCCCATCACCCCCTCCCACCCTCCATAACCCATATGTGAAAAAAAGGAGCAGAACCCTAACCCCAGAACAGGAGATCACCTGCACGTTACAATGTACTGAGAAGAGTGCATACAAACTACCCAAAACACGGGCCCAGATAATAAACACAAAACAACCCACCCGACCCCCCGCCCCCCACCCCACGCTACCCCCCCAACTTGGGCGCGTTTGTATCCCAGAAAAGTACATGTCTCTCAGACCCTTGGAAGCAGTGCCCCAAGAGGGCGCCTAGAAGGCACAGTAGAAGTCAACCATGATGATCCTGCCACCACATAGTCAGGCGGATAAAGAGTCCTGCAGTATCGATCTCCCTGCGGAAAGGGAGTCACCCGGACAGAGAGGTCCGGGGGCACAGTTCTTAAAATTGGTGGATCGTGGGGTAAGTATAAACAGAACAGCAGCGCTGGGCATAACGGCTGGAATAATCCCACAAAAAAAAATAGAACAGAACAAACCCCTCACTCCAGCACCGAGGATAGATGGTAGGCACATAACAGTCACAGTCAGCACTCCCAGTCCCACAGCCCCGCCAAGGAGGGACGGGGAAAGAGAAGGGGAGAAGAGGGGCCACGGATAAGAATAAGGGAACCCAGTGTCAGTAGCGAGACTACCCTCCGGTCAGATTAAAAAGCGCAGCATAAATCCAGTCAGCAACAACTGCAGGAGGGAGCTCACAAAGAAGAACCAGGTAAAAAAGGACGAGGGCAGCTTCACCTGTTAACGTCTCGGCAGGGATTCCAGCCAGTTGGAGGCATCTTCGGGCGAGGTAAAGAATCTGGAGGTCTCCCCATCCTGGACTCGCCGGGAAGAGCATGCCATACTTCAGGCCCCTCTGCCGCAGGGCCATCTTCACATGATCAAACTGCTTCCGTTGTTTTTGTGTTTCTACCGAGAAATCCGAGAATAGCATGAGGCGAGTCCCCTCAAAGCGGAGTTCCTCCACATTCCTGCTCTCACGTAGCACCAGGTCTCGGTCTCTGTAATTGAGGAGACGCAGAATAAGTGTGCGAGGGGGGGCTCCAGGAGGCCCCCTAGCCGCCGGCATTCTGTGTGCTCTCTCAACCGCGAAAAACGGCGAGAAGGCCGCCTGGGGGAAGAGCTGGCGAAACAGACGCTCCACATAGGCAGCAGGGTTAGAACCCTCAGATCCCTCTGGTAGGCCAATGATCCAGAGATTGTTCCTCCGATTGCGGTTTTCGGCGTCCTCCGCGCGATACTCCAGCGCCCGCACCTTAGTAGTGAGAGCATGAAGGGAGGCAGTGTGTTCAGCCAGAGTGTCCTCTGCAGTCCCCACGCGGTTCTCCACTTCCGACAGCCTGGATCTAAATTTATCCATGTCCTTCCTGATCAGTCCCATCTCGAGCTGAACGGTATCAATCTTTGCCGTCAGCGTGGTTTGGCACATACCGATGGCCTGCATCAGGGCAGAGAAGTTGTCCTGGTCCTGGAGTGCTGGGTCAGCAGGGTCCATGTCAGCGGCCTGCGACGCCATAACTGAGAGCGTGCAAGGCCGAGGTCCCCCACCGCGAGGCAGGGAACGCGGTGTGGCAGCTTTCAATGGAGTCCCGGATTTCTTCTTGCTGGGCATACCACACCAGGAAGTCAGTAGCCGGGTTCCAGGGACCTCAAGGTCGGTTATATCCGCAGGGAAACAGGATAATTAGCAGTGCAGGTCACGGAGCTCCCGGACTATGCCTCCACTCCGGTCGCCATCTTGGACACGCCCCCCCCTTTTTACTATTATTAATTTTGTATTTTTATTTATTGTATTGTTTTTTTTTGGTATTTAGGAAGCGCAACACAACCCCCCCCCCCCCCTTCTGTTTTCTATACTATAGAGAGTTTACTCATAGAGTGTTTGCTGCTCCCATTAGAACAGATCTTTTGCCTTCTTTCCAACTTTTTGCCATAGAGCGTGGGAGCCCTTATATATAAAATCATAGCTATTGCCTCATATAAAGCCCTTGGCCGGCCACTCCGCGCTGTGGTTGTTGTCCGGTTTGGTGAGTGTTGTTGGTCAACTATTTATACTTATAAAATTATTTTGCTGGTGTTCTGCTGATCCTATCTGCAGGCAGTTGTAGTAATTACAGTTGGTGTATTGTGTCATCTGCACAGTGTGCACCTAAAGCTACCCCAATTGCTGGGGTTCTGCTGATCCTATACCGCAGGCAGCTGTAGTAATTACAGTTGGTGTATTGTGTCATCTGCACAGTGTGCACCTAAAGCTACCCCAATTCCTGGTGTTCTGCTGATCCTATCCGCAGGCAGCTGTAGTAATTACAGTTGGTGTATTTTGTCATCTGCACACTGTGCACCTAAAGCTAGGGATGGCTGAACTGTTCGCCTGGCGGTCGGTTTGCGGCGAATTATGCGTGTTCGCGGTTTCACCCGTTCGGCGGACTATTGCCGCTGTTCAACCAGCAGACTTATGTGTTTACAGTGTGAAAGAACTTTGACCCATGATGACACATCCATCATGGGGTACAGGACAGCCAATGGAGACATTTCAGCACATGGACAATTGGACATTCCCCCTAACTTATAAATAGACCTGATCTGGCGGCCATTTTACATTATTTCTTGTGTCATTATAGGTAGAGGTTGCTGTGTGGAGCAGGGAGAGACTGCAGTGACACAAATCGCTAGCTATTAGGTCCACAAAAGTCCTTTTAAGGACTGGTATGGTATAGGTGTAGTACAGGATATAGGGTTGAGTGCACTGCTGTGCTAGTGATTGTTGCAGCAGCCTGTCTTTTGTCAGTGCAGAGAGGGACAGGATGCTGTGTGCAGCAGGAACAGTCAGTTCAATCACTAGCTGTTACTATTAGGTCCACAAAGGTCCTTTTAAGGACTGGTATTGGTATGCAGTATATAGGGTTCAGTGCACTGCTGTGCTTGTGATTGGAGCAGCCTGTGTTTTGTCAGTGCAGCAGGGACAGTCTGTTTAATCACTAGCTGTTACTATTAGGTCCACAAAGGTCCTTTTAAGGACTGGTATGGTATAGGTGTAGTACAGTATATAGGGTTGTACACGTATAATATACTTTCTTCCTATTCTGCAGCAGTCCTTTATCAGTGTAGGGACTGAGGTACAGTCTGCACATCACTAGCTACTCAGTTCACAAAGGTCCTTGTAAGGACTGGTATAGTTCTACAATATATAGGGTGCTGGTGCTCTATATCACGGTGCTGGTGTCAGTGCACTCTATCACGGTGCTGGTGTCAGTGTTCTATATCACAGTGCTGGTGTCAGGCAGTTGTAGTAATTATAGCTGGTGTATTGTGTCATCTGCACAGTGTGCACCTAAAGCTACCCCAATTTCTGGTGTTCTGCTGATCCTATACCGCAGGCACCTGTAGTAATTACAGTTGGTGTATTGTGCCATCTGCACAGTGTGCACTTAAAGCTACCCTAATTGCTGGTGTTCTTCTGATCCTATGCCAAAGGCAGACAGCAGCAGCAATTAGTTGGTGTACTGTGTACTCTGCACAGTGTGCACCTAAAGCTACCCCAATTGCTGGTGTTCTTCTGATACTATATCACTAAGGATGAGCAGAACACCCCCCTGTTCGGTTCGCACCAGAACCTGCGAACAGACCTAAACTTTGTGTGAACTTTAGAACCCTATTAAAGTCTATGGGACTCGAACGTTCACAATCTAAAGTGCTAATTTTAAAGGCTAATATGCAAGTTACTGTCCTAAAAAGTGTTTGGGGACCTGGGTCCTGCCCCAGGGGACATGGATCAATGCAAAAAAAGTTTTAAAAACTGCAGTTTTTTCAGGAGCAGTGATTTTAATAATGATTAAAGTGAAACAATAAAAGTGTAATATTCCTTTAAATTTCGTACCTGGGGGGTGTTTATAGTATGCCTGTGAAAAGGTGCATGTTTCCCGTGCTTAAAACTGTCCCTGCACAAAGTGTCATTTCGCAAGGAAAAAAGTCTTATAAAATCACTTTCCATTGCCGGCTCCCGTAATACAGAGAACACTCAATGAGTGTTCTCTGTATTAGCCGACAATTCATTCATTGATAAAAAAAAAAAGCGTTGTGGTTCCCCTAAATTCAATTACCAGGCCCTTCAAGTCTGGTATGGATATTAAGGGGAACCCCGTATCAAATTTAAAAAAAATTGACGTGGGGTCCCCCTAAATATCCATACCAGACCCTTCAGGTCTGGTATGGATATTAAGGGTAACCCCGCATCAAATTAAAAAAAAAAATTGACGTGGGGGTCCCCCTAAAAATCCATACCAGACCCTTTATCTGAGCACGCAACCTGACGGGCCGCAGGAAAAGAGGGGGGACGAGAAAGCGCCCCCCCCCTCCTGAACCATACCAGGCCACATGCCCTCAACATTGGGAGGATGCTTTGGGGGTCTGTGACCCCTCAAAGCACCATGTCCCCATGTCGATGGGGACAAGGGCCTCATCCCCACAACCCTGGCCGATGGTTGTGGGGGTCTGCGGGTGGGGGGCTTATCAGAATCTGGAAGCCCCCTTTAACAAGGGGTCCCCCAGATCCCACCCCCCCATTTGAAATGGTAAGGGGGAACAAAAGTACCCCTACCATTTCACAAAGAAAGTGTAAAAATGGTTAAATAAGACAAACACACTTTTGAAAAATTCCTTTATTAAAAAAAAAAAAAAAAAAAAAAAAAGATTCCAGCGGTGCTAATCCACTCTTGCTATCCAGCGACGGATGATCATTTCTCCGGGGTCCAGCGATGGCTGATCTGATCCAGTGACGGGGGATCTCTCAGTCCAGCGCTGTCCATACATGCATCCGTCTTCTGTCTTCACTGCGGAGACACTGCGGGGATCCCAGCGCTGATGTTTCTTATATTAGGAGGGTGGGGCCACCCGTCACCTGACCCCGCCCCCTCTGACGATGGTGAGGGAAGCCATGGGGTTCTCCAGTGATGTATGGGTGACCCCGCCCCCTCTGATGTAACACAGAAACCTGCATTACATTGCTGGTGTTCTGCTGATCCTATCCACAGGCAGCTGTAGTAATTATAGCTGGCGCATTGTTCTGCACAGTGTGACCTAAAGCTACCCCAATTGCTGGTGTTCTACTGATCCTATCCACAGGCAATTGTAGTAATTACAGTTGATGTATTGTGTCATCTGCACAGTGTGCATCTAAAGCTACCCCAATTGCTGGTGTTCTGCTGATCCTATACCGCAGGCACCTGTAGTAATTACAGTTGGTGTATTGTGTCATCTGCACAGTGTGCACCTAAAGCTACCCCAATTGCTGGTGTTCTTCTGATCCTATACCACAGGAAGGCAGCTGCAGTAATTACAGTTGGTGTACTGTGTACTCTGCCAAGTGTGCACTTAAAGCTACCCCAATTGCTGGTGTTCTTATGATCTTATACCACAGGCAGCTGCAGTAATTACAGTTGGTGTACTGTGCACTCTGCACAGTGTGCACATAAAGCTACCCCAATTGCTGGTGTTCTTCTGATCCTATTCCATAGGCAGCTGCAGTAATTACAGTTGGTGTACAGTGTACTCTGCACAGTGTGCACTTAAAGCTACCCCAATTGCTGGTGTTCTTCTGATCCTATACTGCAGGCAGCTGCAGTAATTACAGTTGGTGTACTGTGTAATCTGCACAGTGGGCACTTAAAGCTATCCCAATTGCTGGTGTTCTGCTGATCCTATACCGCAGGCAGCTGCAGTAATTACAGTTGGTGTACTGTGTGCTCTGCACGGTGTGCACTTAAAGCTACCCCAGTTGCTGGTGCTCTTCTGATCTTATACCACAGGCAACTGCAGTAATTACAGTGGGTGTACTGTGCACTCTGCACAGTGTGCACATAAAGCTATCCCAATTGCTGGTGTTCTTCTGATCCTATACCTATAGGCAGCTGCAGTAATTACAGTTGGTGTACTGTGTACTCTGCACAGTGTGCACTTAAAGCTACACCAATTGCTGGTGTTCTGCTGATCCTATGAATAAATACAATTAAATAAATAAATAATTGTGTGCTCCTAGTCTGTACCATGGGGCATTTCCTTCCACTGAAATTAAGAGGAAGCTTTTTATATAATTACACGTTTCAAGTGTTAGACCCCCTGGAATGTTTCTGGATTGCTCCAAAAACTTATGAAAGTTTTAAGATCACCCTCAGGGTGTGATTAAATCCTGTGCTGTGCTTAGTCAATTAAGTAGTGGTGACAAATATAAAATATATGAAAAAATTATAAATACTAATAATGATAATAAAGACTCGTGGGTAAATGCAATTATTAAAAATATTCTATGAAGTATTAAAAATTTAAAAAAATATTAAAATTACTTGGCAATTAGTTGAGTGAGAAAATGGGGGAAAAAAATAATAATAAAAATTCACAACCAATAAATGTACATATAACTAATTAAATGTGCATATAAATAATTAAATTAATAGTCCCAAAAGGTGGTAAAGGTGACTTGTGCACAATAAAGCTGCTTATTAGTTGATGGAAACTCCCAGTGCGTGTTTTCAGTGTAAAATAATGGTTTTGCCCTCACCAGATACCCTGCCCCTGCAGGGGTAGATATGTCTTCACAGTGTGAGCCCCTGTGTCCCTTTCTGGTGTTTCCCTGGGAGCTTAGTTTTTCCTCAGTATGGATTGTTGTCAGACATTACATTAAAACCGCAAGCAGTTTTAAATTACTTTTATTCCTTTAAAAATGTCATTTTGTGCAGGGACTGTTCTAAGCACGGGAAATACATGCCACTTTACAGGCATACTATAGACACCCTGTGGGTAAGATATTTAAAGGAATATTTCACTTTTTTTTCACTTTAAGCATCATTTAAATCAGTGCTCCCGAAAAAACGCCAGTTTTTAAAACTTTTTTTTGTCTGGTCCCGGCAATATGGATGAAAATCATTGAGAAAAAGGGCACGGGTAAACCCCCCCCCCCCACCCCCAGCCCATTACCAGCCCCTTTGGTCTTGTATGGATATTAAGGAGAACCCTGCACCCAAATTAAAAAAAGAAAAGGTGTGGGGCCCCCAGGCCCTATATACTCCGACCAGCAGTATACAGGTGGTCCAAACAAGACAGGGACTGTAAGTTTGTTTTTAAGTAAAATCTGTTTTTTTATTTTGTACTGGTACATTTTTAAAGTATAGCTCCAGACAAAAAATACATTTTTAAGCTTTTTGGAAAACATAGGGAAAGGTTATCACCCCTGTAACCTTTGTTTTGCTGTCTGTGCACCTGTTCAGAAGATTTCACCTCACTTTCTGTCCCAATGACAATTGGATTTTGAAAATGTGGGGTTTTTAGTGAAACAGGGAACTCTTACAGGAGAGAATTTCCCTTCCTAGTGGTAGATTTCCTTTCACTTCCTGTTGTCTCCTTCTGTTTGAAAGTAGGAGTCGTTTGTAAGTTGGATGTTTGAAAATAAGGGCCTGCCCTATATACTTTGCAGAAATTTGGGGCTTAGGTGTTGTTGTTGCCACAACACTGTAAGCCCTCACAGTTACTCTTGGTGGTCGCAGGAACGGGCCCTGCTATGAAATATTAGATCAAGAATTGTAATTATATGCCCTTGTTGAACAAGGTCAGAAAAATTGGGCCTTTGGTGGTGGACGGTGTGGTGGTGTTGCCACAACACTGTAAGGCCTCACAGTTACTCTTGGTGGGCGCAGGAACGGGCCCTGCTGTGAACTATTAGATCAAGAATTGTAATTACATGCCCCTTTTGAACAGGGGCAGAAAAATTGGGCCTTAGGCACTGGTGCTGGTGCCACAACACCACAACCCCTCACAGATACTCTAGTTGGAGTGCAGGAATGAGCCCTGCTGCAAAGTATTGCATCAAAAATTGTAATTACATGCCCCTGTCAAGCAGGGGCAGAAAAAATGGGCCTTAAGCACCGGTGCAGGTGCCACAACACTGCAATCCCTCATAGATAATCTAGTTGGAGCACAGGAATGAGACCTGCTGCAAAGTATTGCATCAAAAATTGTAATTACACGCCCCTGTTAAACAGGGGCAGAAACATTGGGCATCGGGGCTGGTGCCACAACACTGCAACCCCTCACAGATACTCTAGTTGGAGCGCAGGAATGAGCCCTGCTGCAAAGTGTTGCATCAAAAATTGTAATTACACGCCCCTGTTAAACAGGGGCAAAAAAATTGGGCTTTAGCCACTGGTGGTGGTGCCCAGAACCAAAAATGTTCTTACAAGCTATCAGCATGAAAATTGAGGAGGAAGAGGATAGTCACTCAGCATAACAGAATAGTCACTCAATATCAGCAATATCAGTCTTGAAGGGATCTCACATTAAAAAAAATATTTGGTTACATCAGCATGAGGTGATCCATAACTGATTCATTTTTATTAAGGTCAGCCGATCGACCGATTTGGTGGACAGCGCACCCTGTGATCGGTTACAAAGCCTTCAGCAGCACTGAATGTGCGATCCGAAAGAACACTGGATGCAGTAGCTCAATTGCATACTGTGCAAGCTCTAGCCAGTGATCCATCCTTAAGACCCAGTAACCCAGAGAATCTTCAGTGGGAAAGGTGTCCAAGTCTGATCTTGCCCCTAGGTATTCCTGCACTGTAAATCAGATGCTGGCGATGGTTGCTGGGACCGATCATACCTTGGGGCTGTGGACTAAAAAATTGTCTGAATGCGTCAGCCAGATGGCCACCTTCTCCACCGCTCCTTCTGTGACTGACTGAAGCCTCAGCAACACGTTGTCCAGGACCAGGAATTTGTAACCTCCCTGTCTCTGGGAAGGCATTGCACAGACCTTTCTGCAAGACCTCCCGGAGATGTCTCATACTCTGCTCCCTCTGGGATGGCAGGATAAGGTCCGCAACCTTACCCTTGTACCATGGATCAAGGAGTGTTGCCAGTCAGTAATGAGCCCTCTCCTCGATCCACTGAATACAAGGATCCTTCCGCAGGCTTTGCAGGATCAGGGAGGCCATGCAGCGTTGGTTAGCTCAGGCATTCGGTCTGGAGTCCTCTGGGTCACTAAGGATGACATGATCTGCAGCCACCTCCTCTCAGTCACGTACAAGTCCACAGGTTTCTTGGGACTGTAAATCATCCATAAAACACTGCTGCTGATGCTGAGTGCCAGGCTCCATCTTCATGCTGACACAATCCTCCTCCTGTGTGATCGGCGGGACAGCAGGAACACTGTCTGGATAAAGGGGGCCTTGAGAGGCAAGGAAGTCCACCTCTTCCTGCCTCTGTTCTGCCTCAAGTGCCCTGTCCATTATTCCACACAGCGTGTGCTCCAAAAGGTGGACAAGAGGTACAGTGTCACCGATGCATGCACTGTCACCACTCACCATCCTCGTGGCCTCCTCAAATGGTGACAGGACAGTGCATGCATCCCTGATCATGGCCCACTGGTGTGGGGAAAAAAAACAAGCTCCCCTGACCCTGTCGCCGTAGTTACACAGGTACTCATTGATGGCCCACTGCTGTGTGTGCAGCCGCTGCAGCATGGCCAACGTTGAATTCCACTTGGTGGGTATGTCACAGACGGTTCTTGGGCAGGTTCAATTCCTTTTGGAGCTTAGCCAGCTGAGCACTGGCATTATATGACCAGCGGAAATTAACACAGACTTTCCTGGCCTGCCTCAGGACATCCTGTAAGCCTGGGTACCTGCCCAAGAACCGCTGCACCACCAAGTTAAGGACATGAGCCACACAGGGCACATGGGTCAGTTGTCCCTGTCGGAGGGCGGAGAGGAGGTTGGTGCCGTTGTCGCAAACCACCATTCCTGGCTTAAGCTGGCGTGGCTCTGACCACCTCTCAGCCTGCCCCTGCAGAGCTGACAGAATATCTGCCCCAGTGTGGGTCCTGCCCCCCAAGCACACCAGTGCAAGCGCGGCATGGCATCTTTTTGTCTGCGTACCTGTGCCCTTGAATGCCTACGGAGCACCGCTGGTTCAGAGAACAAAGCACAGGAAGAGGCCATGGAGGAAGAAGGAGAGGAGAGGGTGGAGGAGAGATGTGTGTCAAAACCAGTAGTAGCATTTTGGAGGCGTGGTGGCGGAACAACCTCCAACACTACTGCACCTTGTCCTGCATCCTTCCCAGCTGCCAGAACAGTCACCCAATGCACTGTGAAAGATAGGTAACATCCCTGTCCATGCCTGCTGGACCATGAGTCAGCGGTAATGTGCACCTTACCGCTGACCGCCCTTTCCAGCGAGGGATGGACATTGCTTTCCACGTGCCGGTAGAGAGTCGGAATCGCCTTCCGTGAGAAAAAGTGGCATTTGGGAACCTGCTACTGAGGAACAGCACATTGCACAAACTCATGGAAGGGGGCCGAGTCTACCAATTGAAAAGGAAGCAGTTAAAGTGCTAGCAATTTAGCCAAGCTAGCATTAAACCGTTGGGCATGTGGATGGCTGGGAGTGAACTTCTTTTGATGGTCCAGCAGCTGGGGCAGGGAAATTTGCCTGGTACAATCGTAAGTTGGTGTACTGCTAGCAGAGTGCCCGCAAGTACTTGGCTGTGACACACCTAATTCTACACCTTCATTGCTCTTAGAGCAGGTTTCAGAGAGGACTGAAGGTATAATGGGGTTGGAGATCCCAGCTGATGAGGAGCAAGGAGAGGTCTGATTTGTTCTTTGGTGTGGGTCTTTAAGGTACGCATGCCAACAAACTGCATATGTCTGGTTAAGCATATGTCTGGTCAAGCATGTGTTGCCCAAGAGGCTGATGTTTTGGCCATGCGAGATACACTTGAGACATATGTTGCAAATAGCAGCGGTGCGATCTGATGCACTCGTTTCAAAAAAGGCCCACACCAAAGAACTTTTGTAATAACGCGCAGAGGCAGCGCCCTGCACAGGCGGAGCTCTGCTGTGTGATTCAGTCGGTATGCTGCCCTTAAGACGCCCCCTGGAGGGCATCCTGCCTCGTTGGAGATGTGCCTCCTCCTCCTCTCTCCTATCAGGCACCCGCATGGAGTCAGTGACCTCATCATCCCCTCCCTCCTCATCACTGGCACAAACCTGGCAGTATGCTGCAGCTGGGGGAACATGACTGCCAGATTGCTGTCCTTATTGGGCATCCCCTCTCTCTGGGCTCATGCTACTGCCTTCCTCTAGCTGGGTATCATCATCAGAGCCTTCAAAACGCTGGGCATCCTCCTGGAGCATGTACCCAACACTGTGCTCAAACAGTTCAGGGGACTCCTCAGGAGGACATGGTGGGGCTATGGAAGGACTGACTGATGCCATTGAGACGAGGGAAGAGGCCACGTTGGCAGCTGCTTTGCCAGTACCCTGAGCCTGGGTGAGAGAGGATGAGCAGGATGAGGAGGGCTTGGTCATCCACTCTACCAAGTATTCGGCATGCTGCGGCTCAACATGTCCAGCTGCGGAAAATAAGGACAAGAGTGTCCCATGGCCACGTGCTGATGACGATGCACCGCATCTACGACCAGCACTGTTGCCTCTAGACACAGAGCCTGCTTGCCCTCTTTTATTGGCACGTGACTGTCTGCCTCTCCTTGTTGGCCTTCCAGAAATACTAATGGCCTGCAGGGAGATGAGAACACCAGCAATTGGGGTAGATTTTGGTGCTGTGACAGTACAGTTCCCTGTCCTAGTAATTGTAGCCCAGGTTTCTCAAATAGACAGGTTGAGGGGCTCCATGGGGTATTTAATGTGGAGGAATATGTTTTATCAGTTTCCTCCAAAGTTTGTAAAATCCAGTTGGGTACTGGAGCCCAGAGATTCCTTAGCATTATGGGTAGGATGGAATCTCCAATCCTGGGACCGGGTTTTGGGAACAGCTAGGAGTCTGGTTGGTTGATTGAGCAGGTGGGTCCTGGGCTTATAGCAGAGTCAGGATTAACTTTCTAGATAGACGCTGTGTGTATCTAAGGAGACAGATGAAAGCCTAAAGTGGAAGGCCTGAACAGCAAGGAATCTGAAAAGAGGTACAGTAGTTGTACGGGAACCCTGTTATATGGCCAAGAGGGCTGAAGCGTAAAGCCTAAGTGGCAGCACTGCTGAAGAGAGCCAGGTGGCTTGGCATTTTTCATTTATTGTTTTTGGGAGAAGAACCCCTGTGTGGGCAACCAAGTGCATGTATGAACTTGCATTTTATTTTGTTCCTTTTAATAAAAGTGGGCTACCATGCCCTCAAACTAAAGTTCCTGTTTGCTGTGAACTTACTGAAAGGCATCTACCACTGCGTTAAACATCCCCCAATGCACAAGTGGTGCTTGAATGCGGGCATGTAGATGGTGGAATCCGGATCCTTGCTCCACAGTGAGTTCAATTTAGGAACTATTGGCTGTGTGTGGAAGTAGAGCCAGGCAAAAGGCATTGCACGTTGCAGGTGGTTTACCTGTGAATGAAAAATCAAACTTTTTTTTTTTTCTGCTATGAACTGTGTTTGTGTGCATGAGACAGCACAATCTGTGTGTGCACTGTGCAGGTGAGGAAAGCTTGCATGAAGAGAAAAGCAACTTGCTTTAAAGAGACAATGCTTAATTTTTTCTGGACTGTGTAAAGTGGTCCTGGAGTTGCTAAGTATGGGGCGATCAAAGCTCCTAAAAGAAGCAAGGTTTTCTGAAATGAGAGACAAAGTTCTGTGGCTGGAGGGGTTGTTACCGCCCAAACAAGCCCCATACATGCCTGATCCAAGTTTATCAAGGAGAAAAAGGGCTGGGGTTGTCCCTAGGAACACTGGTGCAATGAGTGCACAGGTGACTGCAAATATGGAGAGTCCACCAGTGTTTGAATTGGCAGTGGATTGGTGCAAGCGGCACCTGGCAGGAATTAACCAAGCCACAGAGGAAGCCAACCCTCAGTGCAAGGGGAGAGCAGCTGGATGTCCATAACTGGAAGAGGGGTGTTGTTGCCCCTGGCAATGCTGCTGCAGTTAAAACAGTAGCTATTGTGAAAGATGTAAATGTGTCACAGCCTGAGACAGGATCCAGCAGAGAGAAGCCCATGCTATATGCAAGGAGAGAGGCTGATCAAAGGATGAGGCTGAGAGTGGTTGCCCATAGCAACGCAGAGGAAACCAGTCGGGCTGTCTGTGTACCATGGGCTATGTCTAATAAGGATCGTGGCAAGTGGCTTAAGGAGGAGCCGATACATCATGTTGGAGAGAGACAGAAAAGTTCTGCTGAGAGAGTGTGGTCTCCCATGGTGACAGGAGTGAAAGTTGTGCTTGAAAGGAGGAGCTGCAGTGGAGATTTGGCTCAGCTTCTCCACAAAGAGGCCAGTGCATTCTGACCAGCTGGGAATCACCAGGAGAAAATCGCTTTGGAAAAAAATCGTCCAGTACCATGTCTGGAATGTGGCCAGCTGGGGCATGGCATGTTTTTTTGCCCTAGGTTATGGAATATGGCTGGAGATAATGTTGCTGAGAAAAAGGTTTTGTCTGCAGGCCCAGATTCCTATGCAAATATGTTTGCAGTCACCCCTAGCAACAAGGAGTTTCCTGTTGTGCCTGCAGGGGGTGCTAAACAGTGGGAGTGGGAGCCTGCTGTAGTTTCATCCCGTGGCCACCAGGGGAGTTGGCCAGTAAAAGTGCAGCAGAGGATTGGTTCATAAGACAACGTACTGGTTAAGACTGTCCTTAATGAAAAGGCTGGAACTGCTGATTTCATGTATAAAAGGACTGGTTACAAGACTGTCCATGATGATGTGAGAGTGACCCCAGTTAGTGGGGCCACTGACTGTGCGCTTGAAAAGGACTTTTCCCTATACAGTGGGAATGCAAGGGTTAAAGTCCAAATAGAACCTGTGTTGATGACTAAAAGTGTTGTGCCTAATGACTGTCAGTCTCAAGTTGGCTGTGGGCTAGGACAGCCTGCAAAAGCTAAAAATGCTATACGTGTTACTGTTGATGAAAAGTTTGCTGCTGTTGGGAAAACCCCAGGTTCTTTTTTTTTTTTTTTTTCAAACAAACGCAGGTTTATTAATCATTTAAAAAGATTACAGAAAGTAGTGGGTGCAACCACATAGCTTATACAGAATACAAATGCCAACGGGGGTTCACCCCCAATACATTGAGGAGACACATTGTGGAGAACAATATATTACTACGATAGGAGCTTCCCGCCCACCCCCTTCTCGGGACTGCTTCCCCCCCCCCCATGTCCCCGGGCCACAACCGCTATTCGTTTCTTTCCCACACCTTGTTGTATTTGGCAGGGCAACCACGGTGTCTATACACTAACTTTATGTATGGTAATTTACTGTTAACTTCTATGATCCAGTCACGGGCCATAGGAGGAGCCGGACGCATCCAATGTTTCGCTATCAGTTTCCTCGCAATAAACAACGTTGACTGTAGAAATGTGGTCAGGTACGTATCCATAGTAACGTCTGGGAACATCCCCAGTACACACATTCGGGTCTAGTTGGAGGGGTGACCCCATGTGGTCGTGTAGGAAGTTGATTACTTGCGCCCAGTAAGATTGAATCTCAGGGCATGTCCACATTAAATGGTAAAAAGTTCCAGTGGGACTTGGGCACATAGGGCATCCCGGACTATGATCGGGCTGGAATTTTGCCAGCCTGATAGGGGTTAGGTACGATCTATGAATTACATACAGTTGCGTAAGGCGGTCTGGCAGTTTCAGTGATACCTGCTTAACATTTTCAAGCAACTCATCCCAATCCGACCCCTCCAGCGGACCCGTGTCCTCCTCCCATCTAATCCTGGCTCTCTCAGAGATCTGCATCACCGCCCTTGCCCTCAGTAAGTTGTATAATTTAGAGATCAATTGAGCCGAGGTGTCACCCATCAGCAACTCAACCAAGGACAGAGTCTGGACGTTTGAGAGGCCTGCAGCAAACTGGGATCTAAGTGCATGTCGCAACTGTAGGTATCGGAAGTGCATAGATTGGGGCAGGTCAAACTCCGCCCACAATGTAGAAAAATCACGTATACCGAGTGGGGATATGACCTGATGTAGAAAAATAATACCCCTAGAGGCCCATAAGGCAACCCCAGGGACGACTAGTAGCTCCTGCAAAGCGGGGTTACACCACAGGGTGTGTGCGAATGGTGAAAGTCAGCGCCAACAACCCCCATCGCCAACCTCCAGATCCTCCTATGGTAGGACAACAAAGGGGTCTGGGTATCCCCTGCCCTCCCAGCCCGGAAGAGCAACTGCAGAGGAGTATGAGTAGGTAGACCCTCTCCGCCTCCCACCAGCGCCTGATATCCTTACCCCATCCGACCTGTTCAGGTGATAGAAATGTGATAATTGTGCCGCCATGTAGTAAGCCCGGAAGGGCCACCCCCCCTGAACACGACGGGTTTTTAAGAGTACTCCACGCCAGCTTGTGCCTAGAGGAGCCCCAAATAAATGTATTCAGAATATTGTCTAGTGTTTTGAAAATGCGGAGAGGGATCAGAACCGGGGAATGCCAGAGCATAGAGGATTTTAGGCAGCAAAATCATTTTTGTCAAGTTAACTCTGCCCATCACCCCAAGAGGGAGACGGGACCAGGCCTGAGTACGCGTTTTTAGAAATAAAAACAGGGGTTCAATATTATGTACAAGGTAATCCCGCGGTTCTCTGGTAATACGTATCCCCAGATACTGAATCTCGGATACCCTGGAGAGTGGGAGGGAGGCCGCGCAGTGGTCTGGCACCGACACGTCCAGGGGCAAAACCTGTGATTTGGACCAATTTATGTTTAAGCCCGAATGGCTGCCGAACTCCCCCAACACCTCCAGAGCAATCCGCAGCGACGGACCCTCATCCTCCAGGTACAAAAGGGTATCATCCGCGTACATACTCGCTGATTCCACCAGGGTACCACTGCGGAGACTGACTATCTCCGGATGTTGCCGGAGTCTGGCCGCCAGGGGTTCCGCCGCAAGGGCATATAAAAGAGGGGAGAGTGGGCATCCCTGACACGTGCCTCTCCCAACGGGGAAGGGATCCGACACCCAGCCGTTTACCGCGACCCTAGCCATCGGCCGATAATAAAGTAAGGTGACCCATTTTACAAATTTGGGGCCAAAACGCCCCAGACATTCCCAGAGGTAACCCCACTCGATGGAGTCGAAGGCCTTGGCCGCGTCCAGGGACACCACCGCCCTCGACCCCACCGAGCCGTGCCTCGCCTGAACATTCATGTGTAAACGACGAATGTTCATAGCCGTGTTTTTCCCCGGCATAAAACCCGGTCGGGATGAACAAGGGACAATATTATCTTATTTAGTCTGATGGCCAAAATCTTCGCTAGGACTTTAATATCGGTCTGGAGTAGGGAAATGGGGCGGTAGGATTCAGGAAGATGAGGGTCCTTGCCCGGCTTGGGAAACACAATAATGGTGGTCTGTCGTAGTGTCTCAGGAAGGGTTTCTGAGTCAAACATATAGTTATATAACTTCAACAGTTCCGGAACCAGTACGTTGGAGTATTGGGCATAGAAATCTAAGGGAATGCCATCCTGTCCGGGGGCCTTAGCAGAAGCCAGAGATGCTATCGCCAGTGCGACCTCATCCTTGGTCAGGGGGGCATCAAGGTCCACGACCTGTGCCGGTGACAGTCTAGGGAGAGAAATTCCCTCCACGTAAGTCTTGGTCTCTATTCTCGGAGTAGTCCCTTGGGAGGTGTAGATCGCCATGTAAAACTCCCGAAACATCTCTGCCACCACCGGCGGATCAGTCACCTCCACTCCTCGGCGATCAGTCAAGGAGACTACCACCGGAGGCCTGGAGTCCTGATGCGCCAGGTAGGCTAAAAGCTTCCCCGCACGTTCCCCCCTGCTCGAAAACCTGTTGTCTAGTAAAAAAGAGCTTCTGCTTAGCTTGTTCATACTGTAGATGCTCTAGTGCGCGAGTGTGATGCCTAAGTAGCTGTGCCTTGGCCGGAGTGGGGTCAGCGCTAAAGTCAGCTGTAACTGCCTCCAGTACCTCCGCAGCCTGTGTCAACTGGGTCAGGGACGTTTTCTTCAACCGGCCTATCCGCCGTGAAAGGGTGAAGCGGACATGCAGCTTAAAGGCCTCCCAAATGTGATCCATCCGGGCCGCGTCGCGGTTAGTATCAAAATAGAACTGCCATTCCTCCTCTATGCCCTCGCATTCGCCCAGTGCCGACAGCCAAAAGGGGTGTAGCCTCCACGGCCTCGGACCCGCCTGACATGCCAGCTCAAATGTAGCCCAGCAAGGAGCGTGGTCCGAGAGCGAACGGGCACAGTATCCTGCGTCCAGCAGTCTGGGTAGTAGGCTCCTTGATGTCATAACGTAGTCAATGCGGGACATAGAGGAGTGGGTTGCCGAGAAGCACGAATACTCCCGCTTCTCTGGATACCTGTATCGCCACGGGTCAATGAGGGAGAACTCCCTGAATGTACGACCTAGTCTGGTCTCACCATGGACTTGGTCACCCCTATCTAGGCGCATCCTGTCTGCTCCCCGGTCTAGAACCATGTTAAAATCCCCAAGCCATATGGCAGGGGTGGTGGGGTGCATGGCCATGTATGAAAGTCCCTCATTAACAACTGTAGAGTTATATGGCGGTGGAACATATAAAGCCAACACAAGATATTGAACCCCATAGAGAACACAATGCAAGAATAAGTACCTGCCCTGGGGATCTGTCCGCAAAGAAATCAACTCAAAATGGGTAGTTTTAGTCACCAGGACAGTGACCCCACGGGAGTAAGGGGTATAGGTGGCATGATATGCCCAGCCAATCCAGGGGCGCTTCAGTGCCAGCTGTAGTTGTCCGGTAATATGGGTTTCCACCAAAACTATAATATTCGCCCTATATGATTTAAGACGGTTGAATACCGTCGTGCGCTTTAATTTGTCGCGTAACCCCCGGACATTCCAGGACAGAAATTTCAACTCACCCATGATGGACATCCCATAAATGCATGGATATGAGGAAGGTGGACGATCCCCAGAGCAGTGACTCTCCCCAACCTAAAATGGTCATATAGCTTATATAAAATCAATCTTATTATAACTGGCATGTAAACATTTCCCGTATCTAAGTACAAAGTGGAAGCCATAGGGCATAAATAAAACCTGCAACCAGAACTAGAACATAAACATCTCAACCCCCCCCCACCCAGCTCTCAGCCACCCCAACCATGCCGGAGCATACATCCCTGAACAATTCCTAACCGGGCTTAACCCCAGTAAGCCACGGGGGCGAAAGATTCGCTGGGTGTATTCCCAGCGATGGAGTGCAACACACGCACACCGCTCACTGGTGTAACAACCAGCAGCTGAACATGGTAATGAACTTAACTCACATCACCATAGTTATGAAGTGCCCACATTATCACATCACCGTGCGTACAAACAGCAGAGTCAGTTAGTTTAGAGAACAAGGCTCAGGCTCCGTGGGTCTTAGAAAAAGTCTGTCACAAGCAAGGTTCCGCTTCCCGGCTGCATACACTTACAGGGCAACTTTCAAGCGTTATGCAGAATATGAACTCTTTCCAAAAGAACCATGGCCTTGGGGAAGACGGGGGGAGGAAAAGTAAGTTAGAGAGAACAAGAGGTAGAGGGGAAGGGAGGAGGGGGAAAAGAGGGAGGAGAGATAAGGGGAACACAAAGGATGGAGAAAGGAGAGGGGAGAGCAGATCGGTAAAGGAGGGAAAAATGGAAGGGGACGAAAAATGAAGCAGTAGGAGGAACAGAGATAGGGGAGGGAAAGAAAAAAAAAAAAAAAGGGGGGGGGGGAGAAGGGAAGGGAGAAAAAAAAAGGGGGGGGAATAAGGCCAGCACATGAGTTCTGTTAAGCCTGAAGCCTGATGCAGATCCTGGTGATATTAATGAGGCTCCTGCCATGACAGTTAGATGCTTAACCATAGTCAAAGAGCACCCGAACAGTAGAGGGGACGTCAAGGGGGGGAAAAAACATAAGCCCCCCTTACAGCCACAGGCAGAACTGGGAAAAATAAAGGGGATACAGGTGCCCAGGTAAGCAGTCATCATATCCGGAGCAGTAGGATTCGACCCACGATACCCCGTCAGCCGGGGCAGCAAGGATCAAAAAAAGTATATTGCAGGTAGCGTACTCACAGGCCCACGAAGCGATCAGTCCCGCGGCGGCCGATTATGGGCCGCGTCCCTCTGATCCAGCCAAGCCGCCGCCGGATCTTCGAAAAAGTGAGCACAGTCTTCTCCCACCACTCGAAGCCTGGCTGGAAAAAGCATAGCGTACTTTACGTGGTGGGCCCGGAGGCGCCGCTTGATCTCCACAAAGCGGGAACGTTGCTTCTGGACCTCCGCCGAGAAGTCCGGAAAGACCGAAATGTGACCATTCTGGAAGGGGATGTTTCCCCTCTCCCGGGTGAGTCGCAGGATGGTGTCCCTGTCCCGGTAATTCAGGAGTTTGGCAATGAAGGTACGCGGCGGGGCTCCGTCAGGCGGCGGACGTGCCGGCATCCTATGAGCCCTTTCCACTACAAATGAGGCAGAGAAGGCCTCCCTGCCGTAGGACTTGAGGAGAAGGTTCTCCAAATACGTAACCGGGTCTGCGCCCTCTGAGCCCTCTGGTAGACCCACAAACCGTAGATTGGACCGACGGGCTCCATTTTATAGGTTGCCCTGCTTCTGGGCCAACTGATGCATTCTCCGTTGGATGTCCTCCTGCGCGTGCTGTAGCGGGAACAGGACATCCTCGGCCTGACCGATCCTGGTCTCCGTTTCCGTAACCCTGTCTCTCAGCTTGGATAGATCCTGGCGGATCAGGGAAATGTCCACCTTGACTTCCTCGATCTTGCAAGTGAGGACGGACTGGCAAGAGGAGATTGCCTCCAGCACCTTCGCCGTATCCGGCACAGCAGGCTCCGCTGGTGAATTTATCGAGCGCCGCAGCCGCTGCGGCACTTCTTTTTGGCGGGGACATGTCCACACTCAATGCGGGCACCGATGGGCACGGTAAGTCAGCACGGAGAGGCCTGCGGGCACTCAGGATAGACGCCAAGGATATCGGATGGTACGGAGCTCAGCTCACATGCGTCTCACTCCATCGTCGGCCAGGCCACGCCCCCAACCCCAGGTTCTTTAAGAGCAAAAGTTATCACAAATGGGCCGTTAGCACCTGTAGCAACTGGTGGTAAGACAGCACAGTTGTCCCCAGAAATCTCCAGGGAACTTCATGTATTGGAGTCGGAGGTTGCCTTGGACAGCGGCGAAGTCACTCTGGTGGGACAGGGTGGAACTGTACCGTGTAATGGTAATGTGTTAGTGCAAGCTGCTAGTACTAAAAATGTGTAGGTAAATGGTGGGTTAACACAACCTGTGAAAAAATGCAAAGGTGTGTGAGGTTTATGAAGTGCCAGCCGAGCAAGGTGGTGAATATGGTGTATTGCAACCTGTGTTAAAACCTGTGCTACCACAGTCTAACATGCTTTACAATGACTGGTGTAATGAGTCTGCAGCTAAGGCAGTCTGTTCTTATGTGTCTCCTTGGGCAGATGGCTCGGTGCTGAGGAGTACCGCTGAAGGGAGCGCACATACAATAAATTGGAAAAGTTGGGGTAAAAATCTTATCTCCCTGATAGATGAGGCTTTTATGCACAAAAATAAGGTGGACACGGTTTCTGCTGTGCCAACAGGAGGGACTGCAGAACAGCTTGTACCTGAGGGCACGGTGGCTGCTGCAGGGGTTAACCCTCGTGAGCAGGATGAACAAAATAAGGTCACAGCAGAGACATTGTCCGTGACCCACAATACTGATGTTGACTTGGAGTGACAAAATGACGTCACTGGCAATGTTATGGAGCATTTCACTGATGCTGAGCCTGAGAAGTTAGGTATGGGTCCAGCACCTGGCAGCGCTCTGGTGGAGCACCAGGCTGTGTTTGCCTCCAGCTGGGAGGAGGTTCCGGTAACCATTGCAACTTTCCAAGTCTCAGTAAGTGAGTCTCTCTGCATCCTCAGTGTTATGAAAGTCCCCAGGAAGGACTCGGGTCTGGAGTCAAGGGCCTGGTTTATAACCAAAGCATTAAAAGAGATGCTTGAACTTTGAGATGTACAGCCAATCTATACAAGTGTCTCCTCGATGGTCTGATGGTCTGGTACTGCGGAGTACCACTAGGTGGAGCACTGAATGGCAGGCTATACAGAACAAAGGACAGCACAGGAATGTTTTATTCCTGAATTTGTTACTTTTGTTAAAAGTTGCCACTGTGTGCTGCTGGATTACATCCAGAAGAAATAATATTTGAGAGAGAATTTGGAGAAATGGAAAATAAGTCTAAAATATCTGTGGTTTCTCCTCCTAACTGCCAGATAGGAAGCATTTCTGCTGCTATGGTTCAGGGTGGTGCTGGTCAGTTGTTGGTGGAGTGCGTGTATACTGCATCAGTGGAAAAACCACATGACGTGGAAGGGCCAAGTGTGGACCTGAAAGCAGCAAGATCCTGACCTGGGCTCAAACGAAGGTGATTAAAGAGACTGGGGTCCCCAGTCCAATGTTTGGTTTCGGTGACAAACCTAATAAGGTCCCTGAGACAGGGGAACGGATGAGTGCGGTAAAAATTTGTATGTGGATCAGATAAGAGCTTGCTTGTTCAGGTGGATAAAAATACAGATGGTAACAGAACAGGTCAAGTGGTAGGTCAGCTGCCTGCAGAGTGGGTGACATCCTGTGAGGTTCCTGTGGGTAATAGCGGCCCTCCGGTATGTGTGCCCTCTGCAGACTCTGCCCTAGCTAATGCTGGGAAAAAAAGGCATTGGTGACATGTGCAAATTTGAGAGGTCTAATGTTGGTTTGAATATGTCTGTCAATGATGAAACAAGTAATGTGTTCGTGGTACATGATACTGTGGTGTCCAAAGGTAAACCTGGTAAACAATTAGTGACTGCTGAGTCAGGTATCAGAAATAAGAGGGGTCCCATTATTAACACCATAGAAATAGGCCCGCTACAGTCTCAGAACAGTAATGCTGAGAGAGGTTTTGGGAAATCAGGAAACTTGAAGCATGGAGGCAGAAGGGTTGGTAGAAAGACCAGGGGTACCTTGTTAACATTTCAGGAGAGGAATTCCTTATGGAAATGCACCCAGACGAAGAGTCGGGAAGGTCACAAAGCCCATAGCAGAGTGACATGGGGGCAAAGAGAGACACCAATGGCAGTGGTGGGTTGAGTTCCCCTTTAGGAGAAGTGAGGTTGGACAGGATTTGACTTCCGTAAACTGTAGTTGGCACATAGGTGCCAAAAGGAAATAATGGGATTTTTATATACAGCTTACCTGTAAAATCCCTTTCTTGAGAGTACATCACGGGACACAGGAGCTTCATTACATAGTGGGTTATATAGGCACCTCTGGTGATTGGACACTGGTTAACCCCAATTAAGGAGAATTCCTCCCCTATATAACCCCTCCCATATGGGAGGCACCTCAGTTTTGTAGCAAAGCAATAAGAAACCACGTAAAACCCAAGAGGGGCGGGAGCTCTGTGTCCCGTGATGTACTCTCAAGAAAAGGATTTTACAGGTACACATCCAAAGTGTGCAAAGATTCTTCTTCTGCGGACTGTGGGTCCGGAAAAAAGGATGGTAGGATTATGTCTTGATTCAAGTGGAATCCCGAAACCACCTTGGGTAGAAAGGACCTGTTGGGACACATGGCCACCCGGTCGTTATGAATAATTAGATACGGCTCCTTGCTGGAAAGAGCTGCTAGCTCTGATACTCTTCTAGCCGTAGATATGGCTACCAAGAAGACCATTTTTTTTTAGTCAGGAGAACTAATGAAGCCAGATGCAAAGTTACAAATGGTTGCCCCTGCAAAGCCGAGAGAACCAAATTCAGATCCCATGGGCATACTGAAGGTTTGACTGGCGGTCTTATCCGCATGGCCCCCTGGATGAAAGCCCGCAGCAGGGAATGCGATGCAAGTGGCTTCTGAAAAAACACTGACGGGGCCGAAATCTGCACCTTGATAGTGCTTATGGCCAAATTCATTTCTAGGCCTGACTGGAGAAAGGGCAAGATCCTGCTAATGACATACTTTCTAGGATGCCATTTCCTGAGTTCACACCAGGAAACATATGCCCTCTAGATTTTGTAATAAATAAGCCTGGAGGCCGGCTTTCTGGCATTGACCAGAGTAGAAAGGACTGGCCCGAAAGGCCACAGTCTCTCAGAATGTGGGTCTCAGCAGCCAAACCGTCAAATTCAGACTGCGTAAAGCAGGATGGTAAATTGGACCCTGTGAGAGCAGATCTGTCCGGAGAGGGAGGATCCATGGCCTGCCTACTGCCAACTTCATTATCTCTGCATACCATGGTCGCCTGGGCCAAGCCGGGGCCACCAAAAGGACCGATTTTTGTCTCCCTCTTGACTCTTCCCAGGAACCGCGACAGAAGCGGGCTTGGGGGGGAGGCATAGATCAGATTGTACTGATCCCAGGGAACTGTCAGAGCATCTGACCCCTGAGCAAGTGTATCTCTTGTCCTTGACACAAAATTGTCCAGTTTCCTGTTGAACCTGGATGCAAACAGATCTACGTCTGGAGTACCCCACCTGTGACATATGTTCCAAAACACGTCGGGTGCAGAGCCCATTCTCCTGGGCACAACTGCTGGCGGCTCAGAAAATCCGCCTGCCAATTTTCCACTCCTGGAATGAAGACTGCAGAAAGACACAGAACATGCTTTTCTGCCCAGACAAGTATGCGATTCACCTCTTTTTGGGCCACCAGACTCCTGGTACCACCCTGGTGATTGATATAAGCCACTGCTGTGGCATTGTCGGACTGAACCCGAACAGGGAGACCTCGTAGTCTGTAAGACCACTTTATGAGAGCCATATAAATTGCCCGGATCTCCAGGACATTTATGGGCAATAGCTTCTCGATCGCAGACCATTTCCCCTGCGAGCACGTCTCCTCCAACACTGCTCCCCAGCCTGTCAGGCTGGCATCTGTCGTGATAATCTTCCATGGAAGAGGAAGAAAAGTTTTGCCCTTCAGCAAATTCTTGCTTTGTAACCACCAGATGAGACTCCTGCGTTTGGGGCTTCCTGTTCCAAGCCGCAAGGATGCATCTTTGCAGAGGCCTTGAGCGGAACTGGGTGAATAGGACGGCCTCGAAGGAGGCTACCATTTTCCCTAACAGTCTCATGCACAATCGAATGTGGGAAGATCTCCTGCCCAGAATTAGGCGCACCAGATCCCCAATGGCCAAGGCCTTTGGCCTTGGAAGAAACACCTTGCCCTGAGCGGTGTCCATGATCATACCCAGGTATTCCAACCTGGTGGCAGGCTGTAGGGATGACTTTTCTAGGTTTATGATCCAACCTAGGCGTTCCAGGTGTTCTAGCGTTCTGGTGACGCTGTGGTTCAGGAACGCTACTGTTTTCTCCATGAGAAGCAAATCGTCTAGATAAGCCATGACGGCCATACCCTGAGCTCTTAGGTTTGCCAAGAGAGGGTCCAGAATCTTTGTGAAGACTCGAGGGGCCGTAGCAAGCCCGAACGGCAAGGCCACAAATTGAAAATGGCACAGCTCTACCGCGAACCTTAGAAATTTTTGGTGTGCGGGAAAAATTGGCACATGGAGATATGCATCCTTGATATCTATTGATGCCATAAACTCTCCCCCTTGCAGGGAGGAGACCACAGTGCGGATTGACTGCATTCGGAAGGACCGGATTCGTAAAAACCGGTTCAGATCCTTTAGATCTAGGATAGGTCTGACACTTCCATTTGGCTTCGGAACCGTGAAGAGATTTGAGTAAAACTCTGAACCCTGTTCTTTTGGGTCCACTTCTACTATCACCCCCTGGGATAGTAAGTGATCTAAGGCCAGAAATAGCATTTTTTTCTTTACTGGATCCCTGGGGATCCTTGACCTTTAGAAAGCGAGAAGGTGGAATCTCCTGAAACTCTAGCCTGTAGCCCAGAGATACCGAAGAGATCACCCACTTGTCCCGGATCTCTTCCTGCCAGGCTTCTGCAAACTGCAGGAGCCTCCCCCCCCCCCCCCCCCCACTCAGCCGAGCAGGGGCGCCCCTTCACAAGGAGGCTTTTGGACTCTTGGTAGGCTTTCGCCCGCAAGTCTTTTTCTGCCCCTGGGCCCGGCGCTGAGCCTTTCCTGTAGAGGAGGGTTGAGAAGGCCGTTGCCACTGCTTAGAGCTTGATGCTCCGGGAGAGAGAGCATGCCTGAATGAAGGACGCTTGCTCCTTTTGACTGGAAGGAGAGTAGATTTACCCCCCTGAAATTTTTTGGACGAATTGTCTAATTCTTCTCCAAACAAACGTTCCCCTTTAAACGGGAACCCAATCAAATGCTTCTTGCATGACAGCTCAGC
Organism: Lithobates pipiens; assembly: GCF_037356315.1. Lineage (NCBI taxonomy): Eukaryota > Metazoa > Chordata > Amphibia > Anura > Ranidae > Lithobates > Lithobates pipiens. The sequence goes on along the minus strand of NW_027507785.1, from coordinate 258,873,441 downwards.
TGCCCAATTCTTTAGCCATAGGGCCCTTCACATGTTTACCAACATGAGGGACAAACGTGATGCTTGTTGGACAGAATACAAAATCGCATCAATCATGAAACACAGAATATGAGGCATTTCTGCATACTTCTCTACTTCCTCGCTGGGAAGGAGCCCAAGCATCTGCTTAACCTGTTCCTTGAGGAACTGGCACAACCCCACGGCTGTGACTGTAGGTTGCACTACAGCGCTAGTCATGGAAAAGGAGGCTTTTAATAAGGTTTCCAGCTTCTTATCAGTTGGATCTTTAAATACCTGTGCATTATCCAAGGGACAAGTCAGGTTTTTATTCACGCAAAAGAAACAGCCACATCAACAGATGGGACCCCCCACTTCTTGGTGAAACTTTCCTTCAGAGGATAATGCATAGAAAATCTTTTAGGAGGAGCAAACAGTTTATTGGGATGTCCCCAATCCTCATACAACAATTCATCCATTAAGGGATGAATTGGAAAGGAATAGGCAGTCTGTGGGGCATTCCTGACTCCCAGGGAAGAAACAGAGGACGTAGCAACTTCAGCAGCAGGCATTCTGAATGTGGTACGCACCAATTCAGTATAATACTGCACCTGTTTTCTGAGCGCCTGGGAGGAGGGGACTCTCTCCTCTTCCTCTGATTCCTCCGACTGCTCAAGATCCATGTCCCAAGACAGGGATCTCTCCTCATTTTCAGAAGAATCATCTGAGGAATTTCAGCAGAGGGAGGGGATCTACCCCTTTTCCTGCTATCTTTCAGGGAAGCAGAAATAAAATTCTTTATTTTCCCTTCAAAACCCTCCAATGTAGCCCTAAGGGAGTCCACAGTGACATAAACCGGGGCTGGAACATTAGGAGAGGCTGCAAAACCTGACATGGGCACTGACTCGTCTTGAGAGGCAGGCTCCAGTCTTGCAGGGGGGGATGGTAACTTACAGGCACTTTTAGAACCCCTGGACCTAGGCGGTGATTTACTAGTGCCTTTGCTACCTCCCCCTGAGACCCTCTTACGAGGAGACATAGTCCTAAGCTACAAAGCAGAGGTACTAGTACAAGTGCGATCACTGTTGTGCTTAAAGTCTCACAATAAATATATATGCTTAAACTGCACAACCTGATGCTGAGTAGGTGTCTAAGGTTTGCCTGGATCCAATCCCTCGGATGCTTGCTGCCCACAGCTCCTGTGTCTACACTTACAGCCCCCTGATGCTCTGGGCTTTTTAAATCTGGCACCTGCGCAGTACAGCGCCCACCACACTCCCCCCTCCTCCATTAGGCCGGGAACGCGCCCGGTGTGCATGCACGAGGACCGCGGGATCCAGGGGGGGAAAGGAGAACTCCATCAGAGCTGCATGGGACCCCCAGACTACGTGGGACCCCTGTGTTACCTTGTTGTGGCAGGGACTGCAGTGGAGACGTGAGACAGCTGGAGAACCAGGCTTCACTGAGCGTGTGTACTGAAAGGCATGTAAGTATGCATCAGGCTGCTCTTACTCCTACTACTACTAAAAATGAAGAAATCCATCATATAATTACATATATAGGATTAACTTCCCTTACCTGTCCTCGCCGCAGGAATTGCTGAAACAGACAAATTCCAGCCTTCACCCATCACGGCGGGCAGTGTTAGCCAACCTTCAGATTTATCTGGGGCTCTTTCTCGGAAGAGCCTCCTACCTGGACCATGTAAAAGACTCTGCCAGAAACTTTCGTGCGCTCTGTATAAACAGTACACCAAGTCTGGTTTTCCCAGAGCCCAGTCTTCCAATAGGAGAGGACTTACAGGCCAAACCTTGTTTCTTCGGCTGACAAGGCCCAGGTACCATACCATCTTGGGAGTCAAATATCGGCCCGAGGTATGGATCCGGTTTGTTGTAGCCCTTAGGCCCCCGCAGGGACCTGCACAGAGCTAAAGTTTTATGTGACCAACCACCATAGACACTGGTGAAAAAAACTGAGGTGCCTCCCATATGGGAGGGGTTATATAGGGGAGGAATTCTCCTTAATTGGGGTTAACCAGTGTCCAATCACCAGAGGTGCCAATATAACCCACTATGTAATGAAGCTCCTGTGTCCCGTGATGTATGATCAAGAAAATGTGTTTTTCCCTCTGGTTTGAAACAAGGGGGAGGGATATGTGACAGTACAGTTCCCTGTCCTAGTAATTGTCGCCCAGGTTTCTCAAATAGGCAAGTTGAGGGGCTTCAGGGGTATTTAATGTGGATGAATCTGTTTTGTCAGTTTCCTCCAAAGTTTGTAAAATCCAGTTGGGGACCTGGAGCCCAGAGATTCCATAGCGTTATGGGTGGGATGGAATCTCCAATCCTGGGACTGGGAACAGCCAGGAGTCTGGTTGATTGAGCAGGTGGGTCCTGGGCTTATAGCAGAGTCAGGATTAGAGTTCTGGGCTCCACCCAGAGAGACAGGAGGTCTCCAGAGAGTCCAGAGAGTGCAGGTGTACACCAGTGAAAGCCAGAGACCCAAGTCTGAGGATCAGCGCAGTGAGGGGCTGCTTTCTAGATAGACGCTGTGTGCATCTAAGGAGACAGATTAGAGCCTGAAGTGGAAGGCCTGAGCAGCAAGGAAGCTGAAAAGAGGTAGAGTAGTTGTACGGGAACCCTGTTATATGGCCAAGAGGGCTGAAGGGTAAAGCCTAAGTGGCAGCACTGCTGAAGAGAGCCAGGTGACTCTGCATTTTTCATTTATTGTTTTTGGGAGAAGAACCCCTGTGTGGGGAACCAAGTGCATGTATGAACTTTCATTTATTTTGTTCCTTTTAATAAAAGTGGGCTACCATGCCCTTAAACTAAAGTCAACATCCCCCAATGTCACAGTGCACACTGAGCAGATGACACAGTACACCAACTGTAATTACTGCAGCTGCCAGCGGTATAGGATCAGCAGAACACCAGCAATTGGGGTAGCTTTAGGTGCACACTGTGCAGATGACACAGTACATCAACTGTAATTACTGCAGCTGCCTGCCTGTTGTATAGGATCTGAAGAACACGAGCAATTAAGGTAGCTTTAGGTGTACACTGTGCAGGGGGCACAATACACCGACTGTAACTGCTGCAGCTGCCTGTGGTATAGGAACAGAACAACACCAGCAACTGGGGGTAGCTCCAGGTGTATACTGTGCAGGGGGCACAATACACAGACTGTAACTGCGCTAGGTTCAGTCACAAGAAATGTAGACACTGTCCCTGCCTATCCTTCTCTCTATGAATGCTGCAACACACTACACAAGGCCGCCACGCGGCCTTATATCGTGTGGGGGGTTTACTAGACCCCCTGAGCTATAATTGAGCTATATCCAGCCTGTGGCCAATTATAGCTCTCCTCGCTGCCGGCGCTGTGATTGGCCAAGCATGCGGGTCACTGTGCATGCTTGGCCAATCATCAACCAGCAATGCACTTCGATGCCACAGTGCATTGTGGGCTGTGTGCGGCACACGAATATGGCGCAAACGGCCCACAAAGTTCTGGCTTCGCCGGACGTGCTAACACCCGGTTTTCAAGTTGAACATGCATTCGACTCGAACACCAAGCTCATCCCTACCCACAATACATATGTCACTCTTCCTACATACTTCTTTTTTTTTTTGCTCTCTTTATTTGAAGATGTACTATATATTTGGCTAGATACTAGCCACTGTTTAAAAGTCCCTTGGGGTACATGTTCCTTGCTCTACTTGTTTTCCTACAAAAACTTTTTGAATACAATAAAAATGTATGAAACTATAAAAATAAGACAACATAGTCTTGGCACATTCACAGGAATCTAGAGATCAAATAAACCCAGTAATCTGTCCACATAGAAAACCTTAGCTTATATCCAAATCCAAATTCTACCTATGTTAACAGCAATTGTAAATGCCAATAAGGCTGATTAATAATGAAGCCCCTCGGAGGCTAAATTATATTAATAATCTATTATCTAGAGATAATGAAATAAACCATAATTATATAAGGTGATAACTGCTTAATGTTTATATAGTCCTATCACAGCAAAAGTAATGTCTTGTTTATGTTTGCAGTGACTTTTTATTGACTCAATGTTGTGCTATGCCACTTTAAAGTATCCACTTATAGAAGTTCAATATTGACTGTAATAAGTATGTGAGTACTTTTTAAGCTTTTATCCATGATGCTGCATGAAGATATTCTGAAGTAGGATTCTTGTATCTCTCCACTTTCCAAAGATGTATAAACATTGGCAGCATTAATTGGTATTATCCTTCAAGCAAAGCGTATGATAGTCTGAAATGGCAAAGCAGAGCAGGGCCAAGCGGAATATAGAAGAAGAGAATATGCAGTGCTAAAGTGCAATTATGTCTTGCCAGCCCGTACTTGTATGTACCATAGCTGGTATATCAAAAAGATCTTATGGCAGAAGCTTACCCAAGTATATATCACCTCTTCCTAAAGTGATATAAGTCCACCTGGAAAGTCCACTTATTCCATACCTGTCTGCCTGCCCATGCCCACAATCTGCAGATATTTATTTGCGTCCATTAGCATATCAGATGATTGTTCTGCTTTCCTTGCTACCGGCCGTAATGGAAAATCCACTTTTATTAATCTACTTCTGCATCTCTGAGAAAGAAGGGGGGAGTATAAGCTTAACGTTAGGTGTAACCTAGCAACATATCAACATGTTTCACCACTACTAAAGCGTCATCAGGATGTAGTGTCTTCTGGGTTGGAGTCAGTTTTATCTGTATTTATATCTGTATTTTGAGCCCACATTTAAAGGAGCCTTGCTGCACAAAATATATGTGTGTGTGTGTGTGTGTGTGTGTGTGTGTATGTGTATATATATATATATATATATATATATATATATATATATATATATATATATATATATATATATATATATATATATATATATATATATATATATATATATATATATATAAAAATAAAAATTGTTTTTTTATTAAAGATTCCACATAACATAGAAAAACAGGAATCTGAAACAGCTCTCATCTCTCTCCACAGTTGACCAGCTGTTTCTGATCCTGCTCGTCTGACCTGCCTACTTAAAGCTGTCCAGCTCACTTCATCTCTGCCTTTGTCTTGGTCACATCACAAGAAACCATCTCCTGCGGTCCTGTTTAACCACTTAAGCCCTGGACCATTTTGCAGCTAAAGGACCAAGCCCCTTTTTGCGATTCGGCACTGTTGTTTTAACTGACAATTGCGTGGTCGTGCGAAGTGGTTCCCAAACAAAATTGGCGTCCCCCCCCCCCCCCCCCCCAAATGGAGCTTTCTTTTGGTGGTATTTGATCACCTCTGCCGTTTTTATTTTTTGCACTATAAACAAAAATAGAGCGACAATTTTGAAAAAAATGCAATATTTTTAACTTTTTGCTATAATATCCCCCAAAAATATATAAATACTTTTTTTTTTCCTCAGTTTAGGCTGATTACTTATTCTTCTACATATTTTTGGTAAAAAAAAATCACAATAATAGGATTTTTATATACAGCTTTCCTGTAAAATCCTTTTCTTGAGAGTACATCACGGGACACAGGAGCTTCATTACATAGTGGGATGTCCCAAAGCAATGCTCAGTTTGAGGGGAGGGAGACGCAGATCAGAAATATAGACCACCATGGACCAGAGGATCTAAACTGCAGCCTGCAGTACACTGCGCCCAAAGGCGGTATCCTCTTGCCCTCTGACATCCACCTGATAAAATCTGGTGAATGTGTGGACTGATGACCAAGTTGCAGCCTTACAGATCTGAGCCAGGGAGGCCTGGTGATGCACTGCCCAAGAAGCACTTACAGCCCTAGTTGAGTGCGCTTTCACTTGAAAAGGAGGACTCTTCCCCTTTACACTATAGGCCTGAAGAATAACCTGTCTAATCCATCTTAAGAAAGTGGATTTTGATGCCGCTTGGCCCTTCTTAGGGCCTTCCGGCAAAATAAATAAGCAATCAGTCTTTCTTATCTGAGCAGTTGCCTGGAGATAGATACTGATTGCCCTTACTACATCTTGAGTGTGCAAAGACTCTTCTTCTGCAGACTGTGGATCCGGAAAAAAGGATGGTAGGATTACATCTTGATTCAAATGGAATTCTGAAACCACCTTAGGCAGAAAGGACCTATTAGGACGCATCGCTACCCGGTCCTTATGAATAATTAGATAAGGTTCCTTGCTCGAGAGAGCTGCCAGCTCTGACACTCTTCTAGCCGAGGATATGGCTATCAAGAAAACCATTTTTTAGTCAAAAGAACTAATGAAGCCTGATGCAAAGGTTCAAATGGTTGCCCCTGCAATGCCGAGAGAACCAAATTCAGATCCCATGGGCATACCGGAGGTTTGACTGGCGGCCTTAACCGCATGGCCCCCTGGATGAAAGCCTGCACAAGGGAATGTGATGCAAGTGGCTTCTGGAAAAATACTGATAAGGCCGAAATCTGCACCTTGCTAGTGCTTACGGCCAAATTTATTTCTAGGCTTGACTGGAGGAAAGCCAAGATCCTGCTAATGACATAATTTCTAGGATGCCATTCCCTGGGTTCACACCAGGAAACATATGCTTTCCAGATTTGTGTAGTAAAAAAGCCTGGAGGCTGGCTTTCTGGCATTGACCAGAGTAGAAAGGACTGTCTCCGAAAGTCCACGATCTCTAAGAATGTGGGTCTCAGCAGCCAAACCATTAAATTCAGACTGTGTAAAGCAGGATGGTAAATTGGACCCTGTGAGAGCAGATCTGGCTGGAGAGGAAGGAACCAAGGCCTGCCTACTGCCAACTTCATGATATCTGCGTACCAAGGTCGCCTGGGCCAAGCCGGGGCTACCAAAAGAACCGACTTTGTTTCCCTCTTGACTCTTCCCAGGAACCGCGACAGAAGCGGGTATGGTGGGAAGGCATAAATTAGATTGTACCAATCCCAGGGAATTGTCAGGGCATCTGACCCCTGAGCAAGTACATCTCTTGTCCTTGACACAAATTTGTCCAGATTCCTGTTGAATCTGGACGCAAACAGATCTACTTCTGAAGTGCCCCACTTTTGACATATGGTCTGAAATATGTCGGGGTGTAGAGCCCATTCTCCTGGGCATAACTGTTGGCGGCTTAGAAAGTCCGCCTGCCAATTTTCCACTCCTGGAATGAAGACTGCAGAAAGGCATGGAACATGAAGAACAAGAAGAAGATGAATGTTCTACCACGTATGCTATACCTCTTCCAAACCATTCCCATTAAGCTTCCGAAAACGTTCCTCCAATCGGCCACAAAAATAAGTAGAAACTACATTTGGAACCAAAAACACCCTAGAATCAATTACAATCAATTAATAAAACCCAAAGCCAAAGGGGGAACAGGCTTACCAGATATAACATACTATTACTGGACATGTCACCTCCAAAGAATAATAGACTGGCACACACATTTACAGACGAAAGACTGGGTCTCCCTTGAAAACTCATTTTCTGCATGCCCCATTAATAGAACACCCTGGCTCAAACAAAAGACCATACCAAACACCCTCATGAGTCACCCAACAATAGGTCCCACATTAGAATGTTTCGCACAAGCCAACCGAAAATTCAAACTTTCTAAAGTACCAGGACCCCTCTCCGATCCTACTCAACCCACAATTTCCGCCCGGGATGGAACATCACTCACTAACACGGAAGCAACCAGAAATAGGCATACGCGTACACCACATATTACAGAACGGTAAGTTACAAACCCACGAACTTATAAATACACATTGGGCCTCACCAAACCTAAACCCATTGGAATATATGCAGCTCAGACACTTCGTTAACAAGATACTAAATGAATCAGACTTCTCTAACACACTATCTGATTTTGAAGACCTATGCCTAAGTCAATCCCCGCAGCGACACACCATTTCTAAAATTTATAACATGTTGTGGGACAACACCCAAGCTGACGAGGGAACAATGTGCAAAGTGTGGGAAAGAGACCTCGCAAGAGAAATAACCAGCAACAATTGGGAAGACATATACAGAAATGCACATAAAAGCTCCATAAACGTTTCCATCCAAGAAACTTGTTACAAAATTACTACACGGTGGTACCGCACCCCCGCCACCCTCCACAAATTCAATTCTGCTCATCCAAACACATGCTGGCGGTGTCAAGAGACATCAGGTGACCTTCTACACATCTGGTGGACATGTCCGCTCATCCAAACCTTTTGGACTCAAGTCCATATATACATCAAGAATATTACCACAGATGTGCTAGAATACTCACCTGCACAATATCTTTTGCATCTTCAGAACCCAAGCGATAATTCCTACCTCAAATCATTAGCTGTGATGCTTGTCAATGCAGCCAAAATGTGCATACCCCCTCTATGGGGAACATCTAAAACACCCTCCATCACGGACTGGTTCAAAAGAATAAACAAAATAGCAGAAATGGAAGAACTCATAGCTATCTCACGAAACACCCCACACAAATTCTCCACACGCTGGGCTTGCTGGAACCATTTCAAATCCACTACAGAATACACTCAGAAGATGTACAGCTCAAGCAACGACCCAAACAGACCAATGTCCATAAAATACACGATCACGCTCAAGTCACAAGATACCCACCCGGATGAAGCATATAATGACATTATAATAGACATGTTATCTCATCACTAAGGGAAATTCTTTTATACACGACCCAATATTAAATGAACACAAAAGTTAACTACACAAATAAAAACCATCCATTCACAGCAAGTCTCTAGTAGCCTTGCTTACAAACTGAAACTGTTACCGAATAGATACACGCACCCAATCCCCACTTCCATATCCTATGTGTGACAACTGTTTTAACGTACTAAAGTATGGTGTGCTGGTCACACACATACTAATTACAGCAAACCAGTAATATACATATGTTTTGTATTAAGCATATCCTTCAGATTTCTCCCCCCCCTAACATCCCCCCCCCCTCCCCCACCCTACTTCCTCCTCCTTTCCACATTAGTGGTTGAGTATTGTTTCCCCTACCTTTTTTTTTTTAGTTATATAACTGTTCAACTCAATGTCATATGTATTTGTATATCTACTAAAGTACAAATATTACTTAAATTAGATCATATATTATGTGGAAATCTTTGTATGTTCTCATAAGTGTATTACGTTATGACTTTATCATTGTATCATTGAGAAAAAAAAAAACAAATAAAAATTTCTTTGGAAAAAAGAAAGTCTGCTTGCCAATTTTCCACTCCTGGAATAAAGACTGCAGAAAGGAATAGAACATGCCTCTCTGCCCAAGCAAGTATGCGATGCACCTCTCTTTGTGCAACCAGACTCCTGGTGCCACCCTGGTGATTGATATAGGCCACAGCTGTGGCATTGTCGGACTGAACTCGAACAGGGAGACCCTGTAGTCTGTAGGACCAGTTCATAAGGGCCATATAAACTGCCCCAATTTCCAGAATATTTATGGGCAGTAACTTTTTGGTCGTAGACCATTCCCTGCGTGCATACTTCCTCCAACACTGCTCCTCAGCCTGTCAGGCTGACATCTGTAGTTATAATCTTCCATGGAAGGGGAAGAAAAGTTTTGCCTTTCAGCAGATTCTTGGTCTGTAACCACCAAACGAGACTCTTGCATGTCCCTGGGGATAGACACATAGGAAGGTCCAAGGCCTGGGGCTTCTTGTTACAAGCCGAGAGGATGCATCTTTGCAAAGGCCTTGAGTGAAACTGGACGAATGGAACGGCCTCAAAGGAGTCGACCATTTTCCCTAACAGCCTCATACACAGCCAAATGGGGGAAGTTCTTCTGCCCAGAATTAGGCACACCAGAGCCCCTATAGCCATGGCCTTTGGCCTTGGTAGAAACACTCTGCCATGAGCGGTGTCGATGACCATGCCCAGATACTCCAACCTGGTAGCAGGCTGTAGGGACGACTTTTTTCTAGGTTTATAATCCAACCTAGGTGTTTCAGGTTTTGGTAACACTGTGGTTCAAGTGCGCTACTGTTTGCTCTATGAGTAGCAAATCGTCTAGATAAGCCATCACGATCCAGGATAGGTCTGACATCTCCATTTGGTTTTGGAACGTTGAAGAGATTTGAGTAAAAACCTGAACCCTGTTCTTTTGGGTCCACTTCCACTATCACCCTCTGGGATAGCAAGTGATCTAAGGCCAGAAGTAGCAATTTTTGCTTTACTGGATCCTTGGGATCCTTGACCTTAGGAAGCGAGGAGGTGGAATCTCCTGAAACTCTAGCTTGTAGCCCAGTGATATCGAGGCGGTTACCCACTTGTCCCAGATCTCTTCCCGCCAGGCTTCTGCAAACTGCAGAAGCCTTCCCACCACTCGGCCGAGTGGGGGGCTCCCCTTCACAAGGAAGCTTTTGGGCTCTGTTTGACAGGCTTTCGCCCCCAAGCCTTTTTCTGCCCCTGGGCATGACCTTGGGCCTTTCCTCTAGAGGGAGGCTGGGAAGGCCGTCACCACTGCTTGGAGCTAGACTCTCCGGGAGAAAGAAGGTCTAAATGATGGACTTTGCTCTTTTTGATTGGAAGGAGAGTAGATTTACCCCTGTAATCTTTTGGACGAATGTATCTAATTCCTCCCCAAATAAGCGTTCTCCTTTAAACGGAAACCCAGTCAAATACTTTTTACACGACAGCTCAGCTGCCCTATTTTTTAGCCATAGGGCCCTTCGCATGTGCACCAACAGGAGAGACAAACGAGATGCTTGTTGGACAGAATCCAAAATCGTATCAATCATAAAACACAGAATCTGAGGAATTTCTGCATAATTCTCCACTTCCTCACTGGGAAGTAGGCCATGCACTGCTTAACCTGTTCCTTGAGGAACTGACACAACCCCACAGTTGCGACTGTAGGCTGCACTACAGCGTCAGCCATGGAAAAGGAGGCTTTCAATAACGTTTCCAGCTTCTTATCAGTTCGATCCTTAAATACCTGAGCATTATCCAAAGGACAAGTCAGGTTTCTATTCACACAAGAAACAGCCGTATCGACAGATGGGACCCCCCATTTCTTGGTGAAACTTTCCTCCAGAGGATAAAGCATAGAAAACCTTTTAGGAGGAGCAAACAGTTTAACGGTATGTCCCCAATCCTCATACAACAATTTATCCATTAAGTATGAATTGGAAAGGGAAAGGCAGTCTGTGGGATTCTCATGACCCCCAGGGAAAAAACAGAGGATGTAGCGGCAGCGGGCATTCTGAAAGTGGTACGCATCAACTCAGTATAATATTAAACCTGCTTTCTAAGTGCCTGGGAGGAGGGGACTCTCTCCTCTTCCTCCGATTCATCTGACTGCTCTTGATTACTATCCCATGATAGGGATCTCTCCTCATTGTCAGAGGTGTCATCTGAAAGAGGAATTTCAGCAGAGGGAGGGGATCTACCCCTTTTTCTGCTATTTTTCAGGGAAGCTGAAATAAAATTCATAATTCTCCCTTTAAAACCCTCCAATGTAGCCTTAAGGGAGTCTTCAGTGACATACACTGGGGCTGAAACATTAGGAGAGGCTGCAAAACCTGACAGGGGCACTGACTCACCCTCTGAGGCTGGCTCCAGTCTTTCAGGGGGCGATGGTAATCTACAGGCATCTTTAGGACCCCTGTACCTAGGCGGTGATTTACCAGTGCCCTTGTTACCTCCCCCTGAGACCCTCTTACGAGGAGACATAGTCCTAAGCTACAAAGCAGAGGTACTAGTACAAAAGTGCAATCACTGTTGTGCTACAAGTCTCACAATAAACATATATGCTTAAACTGCACAACCTGATGCTGAGTAGGTGTCTTAGGTTTGCCTGGATCCAACCCCTTAGGATGCTTACCGCCCACAGCTCTGTGTCCTCCACTTACGGCCCCCTGGCGTTCTGGGCTTTTTAAAATTGCCGCTTTGGCGCCTGCGCAGCAAAGCGCTGTGCACGCTGGTGTGCACGGCCCGCAACCACACCCCCCTTCCATTAGTATGGGAGCGCACATGCGAGAGGACTGCCGGCGTCAGAGGGGGGGGGAAGAGGATCACCTACAAGGCCGTAGGGGACCCCCAGACTACATGGGACCTATTACCTTTATTGTGGCAGAGTCTGCAGCGGAAGATGTGAGCCATCCGGAGAATGGCTTCACTGAGCGTGTATATTTGAAAGGCATGTAAGTATGCATCAGGCTGCTCTTACTCCCTTTAGTGGCGGAAACCAGGTAAGACATACAACTACTCACATGAAGAAATCCATAATATATGATTTATATAGGATTAACTTTTCTCTTACCTGTCCCCGCTGCAGGAACTGCTGAAAACGGACAGATTCCAGCATTCACCCATCACGGCGGGCAGAGTTGTGCCAACCTTCAGGATCTTTTGGGTTCCTTCTCAGAGGAACCTCTTACTTGGCCCTTGTAAAAGACTCTGGCAGAAACTTTTGTGCCACTATGTAAATAGTACACCAAGTCTGGTTTTCCCAGAGCCCAGTCTTCCAAAAGGAGAGGACTTACAGGCAAAACCTTGTTTCTTTGGATGACGAGGCCCGGGTACCATATCATCTTGGGAGTCAAATATCGGCCCGAGATATGGATCAGGTTATCATAGCCCTTAGACCCCCGCAGGGACCTGCACAGAGCTTTCTTCATAGCACATGTTTTACGTGACCAAACACCTTAGACAATGGCAAAAAAACTGAGGTGCCTCCCATATGGGAGAGGTTATATAGGGGAGGAATTCTCGTTAATTGGGGGTTAGCCAGTGTCCAATCACCAGAGGTGCCTATATAACCCACTATGTAATGCAGCTCCTGTGTCCCGTGATGTATGATCAAGAAAAGCATTTATTGATTGGTTTGCACAAAAGCTATAGCGTCTACAAATTAGGGGATAGTTTATCGAATTTTTATTACAAATTTTTTATTTTTTACTAGTAATGGTGGCGATCAATGATTTTTATTGTGACTGCAACATTATAGCGGACACCTAGAACAAGCATTGGGACTTTATATGAGGCGGTGTAAAATCTATACATACACCTCCATCCCCAATATATTGATAAAGAAAAGAGAGATAGTGGGACTTTGTATGAAGCATGTCACTATATTAGATGAGCCACATACAATAGGTAGGTAGTACGTTATAAATTAATAGACAATTTGGTGTATGTATAGATTTTACACCGCCTCATATAATGTCCCAATGCTTGTTCTAGGTTTTCAATTTAACAGGGATGGAAGCATGTCACTAAATTATCATATTTATTTTTATTATAATATGTGACCTATTTTTCAGTTTTGGTATTATCAGCTCTTTATTGCAGGGGATCAGCTTCGGCAGTTGGGGTTAGGCTTGGCCGTGTTATCCCCGCAAGTTGCGTCCCGTACCGGGACCTCCCCCTTCCCTCCCCCTGTAGGGGCGGGCGGGAGCTCGCGGCGGGACGACGCCACGCCCACACTCGAGCGGATGATGTCATTACGACGCCGTCCCGCCGATGTGTTTTTCATTCTGCGTATTCCACGTGGGAGACGGGAGTGCCAGACGTTGAGCGATCCTTGCTCGGGTGGTGGCGCCGTCTCCTCTCACTACGCTGCGTGCTGTTGATGGTCACCCCCAATGCACGGCTATTGCACACATTGCACGGCCCTTTTGCCGACATTTTAGCTGGTTATATCTACCTAATAATACACCGTTGCACGATTTGGATTGTCTGCTTTCACTCAATCATTTAAAGTATTTATATTTTAGCACACACCAGTTGGACATTAAACTCCTAAATTTTTTTCAATCTAATTATTCCCTCCTTTTATTCACTCTAGCATCCTTCTTTCCTACTTTCTAATCTTTTGTAAGTCTTTATCAAGCCTCTCAGCTGTGGGAATAGGTTACATATACATATATTTTTTATTTTTTTATATTATTATTTTTTCTAATCCCCACAGATACCCCTGGGAAGTTGTTTTAATATGGACTGACTTCACCACCAATCACACACCTCACTGCTGCAACTGGATTCTCTATATGTACTTTTTCTGTTCCTTTTGGTTGTTGGTGTTTGCCGTGTATTCGAGGAGTTCCATCTCAGCTTCCGGGGATAACATGTTCTATAATGGTTCTCATTCTACTTTCTACCAACAAATGTACCTATATATTACAGATAGGTGAGAATGATTGGGACCCTATATGTCCCCCTTGCTCCCCCCTTCTCCTATATTTATATTATTTATATACTTTTTATTTATTTGGCTTTTTTATCTCATTATAGATACCCCTATTTTCTGCATCTGCTCCTGATGAGTGGTATATAACCACGAAACGCATATAGATTACCTTTGATGCGTTGTCACAGTATCTTTATTTACTATTAAGAATCTATTATATTTTTTATGAACCAATCTACCATTGAGGTCTATATGCTGTTATTATTACAATTCAGGTCTACATACTGAGGTTGAGTGTTATGCATATTATACTGAACTATCTATGCTACACTATGAATTATTTTGTTTTTATTAATTTATAATTACTAATTTATAATCAATATAATTTTTTATGAGATTATTATGTGTTCTATTGAATCAACTATGTACTAGGATTATGACCTATTAGCAAAATTGTCTATTAATTTATAACGTACTACCTACCTATTGTATGTATGGCTTGTATTAATAAATGGAATAATGTGTAAATTGAGTGGCTCATCTAATATAGTGACATGCTTCATACAAAGTCCCACTATCTCTCTTTTCTTTCTCATTATAGCGGACACGTCGGACAATTTTAACACATTTTTGGGACCATTGGAATTAATACAGCGATCAGTGTGATTAAAAATGCACTGATTACTGTAAAAATGTCACTGGCAGTGAAGGCAGTGAACCACTAGGGGGCAGTATAGGGGTTAAGTGTGTGTGTTTTTTTTTTTTTGTTTTTTACACTGTAGGGGGCATAGCTTGGCGTGTGACATCACTGATCGTCTTTCCCTATGACAGGGAACAGACGATCAGTGACGGGCTCACTAGGAAGCACGAGGAGAGGAGAGGTTTGTTTACACTTACCTCTCCTCGTTTTTCAGCTCTGTGACCAGATCGCGGGACCCCCGGACCCAATCGCCGCCACAGAGCTCAGGACCGGGTCGCGAGTGTGCCGCTGGCGGCACACACGCGACCCACGGCTGGGCACTTAAAGGGCAACGTACCTGTAAGTGCTTGTGCCCAGCCGTGCCATACTGCCGACGTATATCATCACGAAGCGGTCCTTATATGGTTAAAGACTGGCTTTGCTGACATCCCTTCTGGCTCCTAATCCTGCTTGCTGTTCATCTACTTGGATTACTGAACTCTGGCTTGATTGACTACCCAATCCGGTTACTGGACTCTGGCTATGCTTTGACTGCACTTATTCTATTTACCATTTTTATTAATAAACAAGTGTGATTTTACTGTACTTCTGTCTTGGTCTGGTTCATGGTTTCTGACAAGTAGAAAGGATTTATATAGTAGACAAGTAATCCAAGGTGATAAGTATAGTATATTAATTACTAATCATAGAATAATGCCCCGTACACAGGAGCGGACTTTTCAACATCAAAGGTCCGACGGAACGATTCCGGCGGACCATTCGATCGTGTGTGGGCTGCAACGGACTTTTGCTTTTCAAAAATCCGACAGACTTTAGAAATGGAACATGTTTCAAATTTTTCTGCCGTAACTCCGCCGGACCCAGTTCCGATGTAGAAATCCGCTCGTCTGTATGCTTTTCCGACAGACCAAAAACTACGCATGCTCTGAAGCAAGTACGAGACAGAAGTGCTCGGTCTTGTAAAACTCCAGTTCATATTGGAAGTAGCACATTCGCCATGCTGCAAATTCTGTGCTTGTTTAAATGCAGCGCATCTTCCTTATAATGCTAGAAGAACGAAGTTGCTTTGCTGCTCATATTCACTCAGACAGAGTTCTCACAAACACACATTTCTGGATTATTTCTCCTGATCTCATGAATGATATTGTTTTTAGTTTAAAGTCCCATCTCAGTAATAATGTATTTAAAAATATTTTTTGGTAGTCCTTTTTTTTTTTTTTTCATCCATATTTTTAGTATAATTATTTCAAAATAATTTTCTAGTGATCTCCATATTTAATTATTCTGTCAAGTTAACACAAAAAAACCTTTTCTTTTGATATTTTTTTTTTTGTGTGTCATTACCACAATAACCTTTTTATTTTTATTCTGGTGCCAAGTTACCACAATAACATAATTTTTTTTTTTGTTGTTGGAACCTCAAGGAGGTTGGTGTCCCTTGTTCATAGGGATGAGCCGAACACCCCCCGGTTCGGTTCGCACCAGAACTTTCGAACGGACCCCACGTTCGTTACGAACGTTAGAACCCCATTGAAGTCTATGGGACTCGAACGTTCGAAATGGAAAGTGCTAATTTTAACGGCTAATATGCAAGATACTGTCCTAAAAAGGGTTTGGGGACCTGACTCCTGCCTCAGGGGACATGGGTCAATGCAAAAAAAAGTTTTAAAAACGGCCGTTTTGGCAGGAGCACTGATTTTAATGACGATTAAAGTGAAAAAAAAAAGTGAAATATTCCTTTAAATATGGTGCCTGGGGGGTGTCTGTAGTATGCCTGTGAAGTGCCACGTGTTTCCCGTGTTTAGAACAGTCCCTGCACAAAATGACATTAAACGGAAATAACACCATTTAAAACTGCTTGCGGTTTTAATGTTATATCTGGTTCCTGCAATATGGTTGAAAATCATTGAGAAAAATGCATATTAAGGGGAACCCTGTACCCATATTAAAAAAAGGAAATGCGTGTGGCCCCCAGGCCCTATATACTCAGAACAGCAGTATACAGGCGGTGCAAACAAGACAGGGACTGTGTAGGTTTGTTGTGTTAAGTTGAATCTGTTTGTAATTTTCAACTGGTACATTTTTAAAGTGTAGCTCCAGTCAAAAAAACTATTTTTAAGCTTTTTGGAAAACATAGGGAAGGGTTATCACCCCTGTATAATTTGTTTTGTCGTCCATCTTTTTTCATCTCACTTGCTGCTGTCTCCTTGCGTTTGCAAGTAGGAGATGTTTGTAAGTTGGATGTTTGAAAGTAGGGGCCTGCCCTATATTATAGCGGTATGTACTGGGTACAGAGCACGCAGACAGCACGCACTATCTCCTAACACTACTGACTGCAAGCTCTATTATTAAAGATGAACCACTAGCTATATAGGTGAGGTGAATATCGCGGTGTATACTGCGGTCAGGGCACGCAGACAATAACCAGAAAACAGCAGAGATAAAGGGGTATATACAGATGTATACTGTACTGTGCTGGAGGCACACACAACTTCCAATAACTCCTGCAGATGGCAATTGGGCTCAAATAGAGAACAGCTATGTAGGTGGATTATAGCGGTATGTACTGGGTACAGAGCACGCAGACAGCACGCACTATCTCCTAACACTACTGACTGCAAGCTCTATTATTAAAGATAGATCACTAGCTATATAGGTGAGGTGAATATAGTGGTGTATACTGCGGTCAGGGCACAGACAATAACCACTACACATCAGCAAGATAGGAAATCAGCCAAAAACGATCGGTGTGTACTGTGTTGAAGGTACACAGAACACCCACTGCTTCAGACGCCAACACACTACACGAGGCCGCCTCAAAGGCGGCCTTATATAGTGTGGGGCGTGCACTACACAGCCTGAGCTATGATTGGCCACAGGCAGGATGCCTGTGGCCAATCATGGCTCTCCTCGCTGCTGGCGCTGCGATTGGCCAAGCATGCGGGGTCACAGTGCATGCTTGGCCAATCATGAGCCAGCAATGCCATCGCAGTGCATTGTGGGCCGTGCGTGCCACACGAATTTTGACGCGAATGGACCAAGAGTTCGGATTTTGCCGAACGGACGAACAGCCAATGTTCGAGTCGAACGTACGTTCGACTCGAACACGAAGCTCATCCCTACTTGTTCATTTCACATTGTCTTTTAGGAATGTATTTGACTAAAAACACATAGGCAAGTATATTTTCAAAATAAAATATACATTTATTCTGGTTAAAAAAATAAAGATGAAGGCAACACTGGAGAAACTTGAGCAATTTGTGTAGCCTTTTGGCCCCAGGGCAAACATTAAAGTCTGGAAAAGAAAATTGGGATATTGAGAAGTACATATAATGGGGAGCACAATCTGCTCCATGAATCCCAGAGATCAAGAGCAGCAGCAGATGGTATATATGTCCCCAGGCTGTGGTACAACAGGCTGCGTCTTTGGTCAGACCAGAGTGAAGCCAGGTCATCACTTTCTTCTCTTCGCTCCACCCTTCACTGCACCCTTCCCTGCAGACTTCCCTGCAGCCTTCCTGTGAGGCTGTGTCTCTGGTGGTGTACTTGTGGCAGGAGGAGGAGAAACAGGAGGAACTTGATCCAAGATTTCACTTGTGGCAGTTAACTTGCCACTCAGCCCCTTCTGAAAGGCAGAGAAAATGAGTCGCTCACATTGGAGGCGTTGGCCCCTCTCTAATTGCTGCAACCGGCTGGCTATATAGCAGCCATAGGCCTCTTCAGCTTCGGGGGGGCTCCTTTTGGACATTTGTAGCCTCTCAAATGAGGCGCAGTGATTCCTCCTGTGTGACCGTCCCCTTCTTGGGCCTTTTTGCCTGAAGACGGAGGGGAGGCACCTGCGACTGGGTGAGGCTCCTACTGGGCCCAGCCACCTCCTGGCTGACAATGGGCCCAGCCTCCTCCTGCCTGCCACTTTCCACAACTTCCTCCTGGCTGAGCTCATCCTGTGTATAAAAAATGGACATAGTTTTAGTTTTTTGTTCATCAATCATAAACATTTTTCAGCTCATGACTTTAAAATTCTGTTAATACATATAAAAGAGTATCATTCTGACCCCAGTATTTATTGTTTCTGCTGGTGACAAAAATTTTTGGCCACTACTGTAAATTGATATGTCTAATTCATTATTTTTTTGTAACATCAATAATATTGTTTAAATTATAACATCTAGTTAACATCATTAATATTATGACAATAAATATTTATTGTAACAATATACCTGGCTCAAGCTGGGTGCATCCGCTTCTTCCAGGATGGAAGGCCCAGGTTGCTCATCAGCCTCTGCTGGGGTGGAGGGAAGGGTGGAGGGAATGCTGCAGGGAAGGGTGGAGAGAAGGGTTGAAAGCGATTCCCTGGCCTCACTCTGGTCGTCAAAAAAAAGGAGTTTGTCAATGTACCCTAGCCTGGGTACATATACAGCATCTGCGGATGCTCCTGATCTCATGGATTTAATGATTTTATTATGCTCCTTTCTGTACATATTTCTCAATATGCCAATTTTCTTTTCCAGAAAGTCCAAGTTTGCCTCTGGGATCCAAGTCTGCACAAATGCCAGAAGTCTCTCCAGCATTGCCTTCCTTACTTGTTTATTATAGTAAGCACTGTGCTTTACTTCCCACAGATTTTTCAGCTCCTTGTACTTATCTATAAATAGGCTCAAAAATTCGGGATCTTTAAATGTCTTATTATTAATTTTTCTGAAAGACAATACACAAGACAAAAACAATAATGTTAGCCCAGACTCTCCTAATCTTAGCCCAATATAGACCTCAATCTATAAGCAGTATATGGCACTGATTTTGGGAGTTTTTTTTTAACTTACCTTCGTTTTCCTTGCTCACAACTTCCGTTCCTATTTTCTCCTTGCACGTACGACATGTGCATGTTGGCGTTATATACAGTGCGCGCGCATAAAACCCTGTCTGCATTGCCCGCCCATGACGTTCTTTTGGTCAACTCTTTTTTCCCGCCCCTTTGTGCGCACATAACGTACGTAAGCACGTATGACATGTGCATGTTGGCGTTATATACAGTGCACACGCGTAAAACCACGCCTGCGTTGCCCGCCCATGACGTTTCTTTTGGTCAACTCTTTTTTCCCGCCCTTTTGTGCACACATAACGTATGTAAGCATGTACGACATGTGGATGTTGGCGTTATATACAGGGTGCATGCGTGAACTCCACCTGCGGTGCCCGCCCATGACGTTCTTTTCCACGAATATTTCCCGCCCCTTTTACTCTACGGTGCGCAGTAGGAGAAACATGGCGGAAACACAACAGGTGCTTCATATTAATGACTCCAGTAGTCACGAATCCCCGGAGCCACAAACGTCCCGATCCGGGAACAGGAGATTTAAGGCCTCCAATATGGCTTTTGAAGAGATGGTGGAGATGGTGGCAATCTTGCGAAGTAAGGATTATGATGGGAAGCATGGACCATACACCCATCCGAACTTGCGCAAGGCCAGAATCATGGCCAAAGTTGTAAAGACCCTGCACAATCTTTTTGGGGTACGACGGTCAAAAGACCAATTGAGGAAACGGTGGTCCGACCTTAAATTGAGGGAGTCGGATCAGTACAGAAGAATAAAGAAAGTTCTGAAAAAAAGTAAGTACTTGTCGTGTGTTCCTATTATGATTATTGCATACTGATCCATATGCTTTTCTTTACCTTTGTACAATGTAAAATTGCTGCTTTCATGTTGGTGGATACAGTAATAGTATCGTTCATAACAACCCCTTGTTCGTTGTTCGTGTGAAACATTGTTTATGATACAGGGTTTAATCATCAATTTTTTTTCTTGGTAATTTGTCTTAATAAAAAAAAAGATTAGGGCATTGTTGTTTAGATGTGTTTGAAACTACAATGACTAGAAAACAACATTCAGTGGAATTGAAGGAGAGGACACTTGGCAGCTGGTTAACACATCTGCACTCATGAGCAAAAGTGTGGGACACCAGAGAACATTTATTAGGGCAAACCACACAGGGGTTCCTTGGTATACTTGGGGGACCACGCGCATCTGTGAAACTTGGCCCAAAAAGGTAAATATTGTAGTTGTTTGCAAAGTGAATTTATTAATCGTGTCTTCAACTTTTGCATCTCTTCTTAAACAGACAATTGTACAACACTTCTAATCAATGTTTCATCTTCCTAGTTCTGGCCTCAACTATCTGTGTGCTAAGTATACCTTTTGTTTTGTTTAATTCTCATAGGGGAGAAAAGACTCACAAAGCAGGATCCCAGAGACCGCCGACCTTGCCAGCATGAATGTGAGGTTAGCCCCAACCCCCCTGTGGATGTGCATGTGGAGGAAGGAGAGGCGATGGGCACCCCACCAGGTGAGTGTCTGACACCACAGCTTCAGGTAATCGATGTATGCCTGCATATTTCTAAACACATGTTTTTACATCTATTTTAGGTGATGTTCTGGTTGGGGAAAGGGACCCATTTGCAAGCACCAGTTAAAATAATAAAAAAAAAATGTATACCAAAAAGAGATATTTTACATATAAATATTAAAAGGCACATGTGAATGTGGCCAAATAAAAAATTGGAATAATCAACAATGTGTGGTGTCTTCTTTCAATGCTCAATACCAGTTTTGTAAAAGTGATTTTGTGTTTACAGTGACAATGGGCCTTATTTAATAAATTAAAATACACTTGGCACTACACGTGCACTAGGAGAACATAGGAGACAGCCCAAACAAAAAGCAAGCAATAAATACATTTCCTGATTTTATCTTCTTTTTTTTATTTTTATTTGGAAAAATTTAACATTGTGTGGCATTGCAATGGCCCCCCTACCGTTAAAATAAGTCACATATTTTTCCCGAACCTCACGGGCACTTTGGGGGGGCCAAGCCAGTACGGCCAGTATCCAGGCCTATCATATTTTCGCAAACAAGTCCAGCCTCAGGCCCAAATGAAGATATATAATTCGAAGAGTTCTTATTTAAATAATTGTGCAAGATGCAACATGTAAGGACAAGATGATTAAGTTTGTATTCTGCCATGGGTATGGGAGTTAGAAAAACGCGGAACCGGCTGGCCATTATTCCAAAGGCATTTTCCACAACTCTTCTCGCTCTGGCCAGCCGGTAGTTAAAAACCCTCCTCTCCGGGGTGAGGGTTCATTGGGGGAATGGCCTCATCACGTGCTCGCCCAGACTGAAAGCTTCATCAGCTATGAAGACGAAGGGGAGTCCTTCCACATTATCTGTATCAGGTGGCAATCCCAGGCCACCTGTCTGTAGACGCTGGTAGAACTCCGTCTGGGTGAAGACTCCTACATCCGACATCCGGCCATTCTTCCCCACGTCCACATACATAAATTCATATTGCGCCGACACCACCGCCATAAACACAATACTATGAAACCCCTTATAGTTGTAATAGTATGACCCTGAATGGGGTGGTGGCACGATGTGGACGTGCTTCCCATCTATCGCCCCACTGCAGTTGGCAAAGTCCCAATGGGTGGCAAAATGGGATGCCACAGTCTGCCATTCCTGTGGCGTTGAAGGAAACTGGGGAGGCAAAGCAGAAAAAAACTAAATAAGTACTTTTGCACATTAAACATTGTACATTACAACAAAAACATTCTTTAACAACATCAGTCTAACCTTTTTAATAAAAGCTTATTTAACCACTTGGCAATTGCTATCGGCAAATATATGTTGGCAGAATGGCTCGGCTCGGCAAATTAACGTCCCCATACATTACTTTGAAATGCATGCACGCCTGCCGCAAGCTCCGTGACCATGCTGTGGAACACGAGGACTCGATTGCCGCTGGGATACACACAATTGTTGTCACGGAGCTGAAGAACGGGGAGATGCCAATGTAAACAGCATCTCCCGCTTCTGCCTAGTGACCGGACACCGATCGTCTGCTCCCTGTCATCGGGAGCAGTGATCAGGGTCATGTCACTGCTAGCCCATCCCCCAGACAGTTATAAACACTCCCCCAGAACACACTTAACCATTCCTCCGCCCCCTTGTGGTTAACACCTTCACTGCATGTGAAATTTTTACAGTAATCAATACAATTTTCGAGCATTGATCGCTGTATTAATGACAATGGTCCCAAAAATGTATGGAAATTGTGCAATCTGTCCGCCATAATGTGGCAGTCACAATAAAATTCGGTGATCACCGCCATTACTAGTTCCAAAAATTGGAATATTAAAAATGCCATCAAACTAGACCATATTTTGTATACGCTATAACTTTTGCACAAACCAATCAATAAACGCTTATTGCGATTCATTTTATCACCAAATTTGTTTAAGAATACGTATCAGCATAAAATGATGTTAAAAAAATTCTGGTTAATATATTTTTGGGGGTATATTTCTTATAGCGAAAACTGAAAAATAATGCATATTTAGAAAAATGCGGTTTGGTTTTGTTGGTGGTTAATCGCCAAAACCAAAAAACCAGAGGTGATCAAAGACAACCAAATAAAACCTCTATTTGTGCTAATAAAATGACGATAATTTACTAGAGGAGCCATGTTACAAGGACACAAAATTGTCAATTCAAGCAACGCACTGCCAAATCGCCAAAAGTGCTGATGGTCAGGAAGGGGGTAAATCATTCCAGGGCTGAAGTGGTTTAAAAATACAATATATAATTCAACATTAATTTAAGGACACACAGACTATTTGGAATTATATTAGGGGGGGGGGGATTCAGTTAAGGACACACAGACCATTTGGAATACTATTAAGGGGGTGGGGGGTTCAGTTAAGGACACACAGACCATTTGGAATACTATTAAGGAGGGGGATCCAGTTAAGGACACACAGACCATTTGGAATAATATTAAAGGTTTTTCTTTAGGATAAAGCAATACAATGGAGCTAACAAAAGACATTTTAAGTGACTAGACTAGGTGGATATGGGCCCACCATAGCATGTTGGTGAGGTTTAATGAAGGCAAATATGCATGAAAGACAAAAAAGAGCATTGAAAGATTACAGCATGCATGAGGACAAAGGGGACATTCACAGCATGTTGCAATCATGGTAATTAGAGATTGAGGAAAGAAATACAATACATTAGCAAACATTAAAGACAATAAAATGTGATGTTAAATGATAAATCTTACCTTAATATAGTCCTCCTGCAGGACCTGTATGATGGCAGAACAGGTCTCTGGAATAATGATCCCCAGAGCCTGGGGGGAGATGCCTGTGGAGAACTTGAGGTCCTGAAGGCTTCTCCCTGTCACCAAGTAGAGCAACGTAGCGATGAGCCTCT
Organism: Lithobates pipiens; assembly: GCF_037356315.1. Lineage (NCBI taxonomy): Eukaryota > Metazoa > Chordata > Amphibia > Anura > Ranidae > Lithobates > Lithobates pipiens. Next base: position 258,849,322 of record NW_027507785.1, on the reverse strand, counting down.
GCTCCGGTGTGATGGCTTGCCGCATGCAGGTATCCTGCCTGCTGATATAAGGGGTCAGCAAAGCCAGCAGATGGTGAAAAATGGGGTCCGTCATCCGGAGATAATTCCTGAAATCATCAGGATTATTCTCCCGGATCTCACGAAGCAAAGGCATGTGAGAGAACTGGTCACGCTGGAGTAACCAATTCTTCGTCCATGAACTCCTCCCCACCCTGTTCACAAACTGGTCTTGGGTTGAAGAATGAACTGCAACACCAAGCCCAAGCAAAGCACGAACTCGACGACGAGTACGTACACGCAACATGGCTTCAAAACGGTCGGCTTGTCAGAACGAACTTAACAGAAGGCACTGGAGAACAGCAAGGCCTGTGAAGAGCGAGCTGAAAGTCAGCAATGAGCGCAGCAGATCGCACTGCAAAATACAGAGACGAACTGACTACACGCGCTAGAAAACAGATACAAACCTCACAAGCACAAACTGAAAAGCAGTTAAACGATCTGAAAAATACGAGTCTGAAAAGCATGAATCGTCTCTCACCAAACTTCTGCTAACATGAGGTAAACACGAAATTAGCAGAAGGAGCCCAAAGGGTGGCGCACTTGGTATTGAACTTCCGTTTTATAGTCTCATCAGACTTGGTGTACGTCACCGCGTACCAGACGGGTGGACTTTGTTATGATCGTGTGTAGGCAAGTCCGTTTCCGCGGAACTCTGTTGGAACTCCGGCGATACTCCGTTGGAAACTCCTTCGGAGTTCAGTCAGCTCGTGTGTACGTGGCATAAGTGTAATTCTGATAGGGGGATGTGTATTTAATAAAAATATTGAAATGGGATTACGCTATGGAGCTGTTTTTTCTTTCTCTTCTCCATGTGAATAAACTCATTTAGCAAGAGATCCGACCATTCTGTCAGCAACTATCCTTGTGTGCTGTATCCCATGGTGAGATCTGTAATCACATTCGATCCACTGGTATATGCCTATGATCCAGCTTGGTCTGGTAAGAATCCATTTTATAGGGGGATTTATCCTCCGTTATCCAGGATCATATATCGGTGGAAGGATTACTTTATGTGACTGTTCTTATGTCCGGGATTAATATTATACGTTTATTTTTGCACTTTGGACTTTAACATATACACATTTTTTGCATACAGAGAGACTATTTTAAATCATTTTATAATTCTTTGATGATTCATAGCTCATTATTGCAGTGGATTACGGTACATTCAATAAATTTTTCAACAACTAGTTAGATTGTGTGTAATCATCTGGTGCTGCTTACACAGATTAGGTTTTAAAATTAGTTTGGATCTATTTTCAATCTAATTTTGTGTATATTTTTCAATGTGTTGGCTTACCTTGAGTAAGTCATTTTAGTAGCAGCTGGTTGTGCCTTAAATTGGCAATTATAAACGTATTAATTTTATCCTACCTATTCCATAAGCACTTAATATTTGTAGAAGGAGTTTTTTAGGGCATCTACAATTTTGGGTTATTACATTTGTGGTAATGGTGGGATGTACGGCCAAAGCCTGACAGTGTTCCAAGACAAATGGGTTTGGTCAACAGAGCATATAATGCCTCTACCTCCCACCACAAGCCCAAATTTAGGTCAATTAAATCCATATACAATTAGAATATTCAACATCACAAAAGTCCTATGTATGTATTTGGAAATGCTGCCATCTACTGGTACAATGTATAATTCCTTTATTCATCATGTCCACCTATATGGTTACTCAAGATCGCCATCTTGTGTCTACATTCCAGAACATACCAAGAAGAAACTATAGTGTTCACAAACTCCCAAAGATTGGATATTCTAATGTATAAATACTAAACCATGTACAGACAGGAAAAAGAATGAATAGAAGAATATTCAACAAATTGTGAAAAGTATAAAAAAAAATCATCTTGGAATAAATATTGAATTTAAAGTAGAACTATCCCACCCCAAATCATTCTTTTATATTAATCAGCATCTTGCCAAAAGATGAAAAAAATATGGGCTCACATATTCAATGGCCTTTACTCTATGACTAACTCTGAACCCTCAAATTGTAAGGCAAAGAATGGAGGGTGTACCAAGCTGCTTATAAAGGGATTTTTTACTGCACAATTAATAAAGGAAATACTCCAGGGGGCGTGGCCGGATGAGAGAGTGAGCGAGTGAGAGCAGGGACGCTGGGCGCCCTGTCCTCGCCTCCCCTCGTTCCCCCGATAGAAGCCTGGATGTAGCTCTTAAATTAAAGAACATGCAACCCATACCGTGACTGCCCGACCCTTTTCCCCTACTAAATCTGTGGAAGCAGCCCGAGAGAAACAGTGCCTGTGTGTCCGAAGTCGGCCGAGGGAAATCGCGGGATCCCCTTGCAACGTTCCCGTGGAGCAGAGCAGAGCGAGCGGCGCACCCGAAGGTAGCCGAGGGAAAGCTACGCCGCTGGTCCGGGCTATCGCGAGACCGCACACGCGGTACAGCGCAGGGAAGGGCTTTTTGAATGCCGCAAGTGGAATGGAGATCTCGGAAGTCGAATCAGCGAAGTGGAGCTTCTTAGTAGCCTGTGGCAGCGGCCTGGGCTAAGCGGTAACACGGGTTGATGAGGGGGGGGGTGAGGAGGAAGAAATACAAGTGATATGCAAGTGACAAGATCTATCAGGCACGACCGCTGGTAACAAGTAGATCTATATGTAGTTGACACCCTCCCTCCACCTCTCTACTCTTCCCTGCTTTTTGACCAGCAAAACTCTAACCACTTGGTTTGATTGTTGAACTGCGGACTAAGGGAGTAAGAGACCAAAGGCACTGCATAATATAAGTTACCCAGCTTTACACTATAACTACACTGTATCAAAAACTGCAACCATATTGACCCTGGTGTGGGTAAGCAAGGACTGTTTGGCACTTGGATCAAGGATGCTGCACTAGTCGCACTGCACCGCTCTGAAATTATACAGAACGCAGGGGGACTAGAGGGCCCCGCCTACTATTGCTATATAACTGCCGCATCATTGCCATATTATCAGATAAGTTGCCCCTAGGTGAAGACCATGCTTAGTAAAAGGGCCACGGAGGATACACTGTATAGCGATGGGAATCAAAAAACCCGAGCGGGCAAAGAAAAAGCAAGTCAGGCCTCAGCGGCAGCAGCTGCAAAACTCGAACGCTATGCTCATGCAACTTCACCAACTAGGAAAGGACACCATCAGACAGCCGGGCAGGCAAGGCCACAAGGGGCGACTTTGGATAGGAGAAGTATTAGCCAACTAGCATCAAACCCTACTGCCTCACTTATCGGAAGTAAAGTAAATAACCCGGTGCTAGCAGAGGGCACGGTAATATGTAATGCAACAGAACCAGCAATACGTCCAGCAATAGGGGAAGGTGAACCCACGCTGCGAGACATATTGGTAGCAGTTAATGAATGTAAAGATTCTATCCGTGGCCTTGATAACCAGCTAAGTAGCATTAAAACTGAATTACACTCCATGGGTCAATTGTTGAGCAATACCGTGGAAAGAACCACAGTACTTGAGGAAAGACTAAGCACGGTTGAGGATGAGTTCCATCCACTCCAGCAAAAAATAATTGGGTTACAGAAAAAGATCACTATTCAGACATCAAAATTAGACGAAATTGAGAACAGAAATCGCAGGAACAACGTACGCTTGATCGGATTGCCAGAGGGGAGTGAGGGCTCTAACCCTATAGTCTTCTTGGAAAACTGGTTTAGAGAACTTCTGGGGGATGATTCTTTTACAGCACTCTTTGCTATAGAAAGGGCACATAGAGTGCCAATTAGAGCTAGGCCACCAGAGGGACGTACTAGGCCATTGATACTGAAATTTGTGAACTACAATGACCGAGTTATCCTGATGCGAAGGGTCAGAGAATTAAGGGACATCTTCTACAAGGGGACTACTCATTTTACCCAGATTTTTCACCAGACCTACAGAAGCAGAGGGCGGAATTCATCCCCATTAAGCGTATTCTTCAAGAACATAATATAGCTTATGCATTGTTATACCCTGCCCGACTACGAATGACCGCCCTGGGTTTAACCCTCTTTTTTAGCACCCCAAATGAGGTTAAGAGGTGGCTGGAGGAACATAGAGGGGATCTTTAGTGTTTCCCAGCGCTATTGTGCTTGAACAACTGGGGATCCCTCTTAACCCCCCCCCCCCCTCCCCCCTCCTCTCTTTTTTTTTGGGGGGGGGGGAAGGGGAGAGAAGCTTTTTGTTCTTTTTTTTTTTGTTTTTTTTTGTTTTTGTTAATATGTTAAGTCAATCTGAGACCTACATGAAGAAGCAATTAATTATTAATTAATAATATTGAATGCACAAATAGAATCACAAGCCTAGAAATGGTATGCTATGTAATTTGGGATATTGCAATATGTATAGTTAATACGAGGTTGGCACGAAGGAAAAATTTATCATTTAGCACACTGTATGCACATTATATGCACAAATGAAATTATAGCTTAGAGATGGAGTGATATGTAATAAATGGGACACTAGGGACACTAATGTGATATTTATCAGGAAGGTGGGGGTTATGTTAGGCCCCCCCCCCCTTCTTTTTCCTTTTTTTTTTTTTTTTTCTTTTTTTTTTCTTCTCTCACTATACTGGGGTGAATTGAATAATAGAGTAACTAGACTAGCATGTGTATATGACTTAGGGGATAAGAAGTATTAAGCAATGCTATTTGTATAGGGTGAAATAGTATATTTTTGTTGATGTTTTGCAGTTAAGGGTCCATCTATGTTGAACTAGTGAAGGAGTGCTATGGACGGGCTATTTGCTGGAGACTTTCTCAATGCAGGTTCCCTCCTCCCCTCCTCCCCCTCCCCCTCCCCCTTTTCTTTTTTTTTTTTTTCTCTGTGAGGAGATGGGTTTAATTGAATGATGGGCTAAGATTGTGTTATATAAATACTATGCTTGGAATTAGAAAGGGTGGGTCTCCAGGTAAATTGAGGGGTGGGGAGGTGAGGTGGGGCGCCCTGGGTCTTTGGGTGAATGAATAAGAGGGCCATCATAGAGACCCCTAGGGGACGCCCTGATGGGCAGAGGGGAGGCGGTAGGGGGATGGGGGGGGGGACGCTTTGAGGGGTGGGGATGGGTGGGCAGGGGCGGGAGGGAGGGCAGGAGGGATGGGGGAACTTCGAGCACACACTGCGGGTATGGGGGGCTGTGGGGGAGTATGGGGGGGAGCGGTGGGGGGGCCCGTCGTGGGAGGACGGGTCTCCCTCCCCCCTCTCCCCCTGCCCCCAGCTAACTTAGCAATTACCAATGACCATGAGTAGAGTAAGTATTATTTCGTGGAATGTGAGGGGGCTGGGAGATCTAAAGAAGAGAGCAGCGGTCATGTTGGAAACAGAGAGGGGAGGCCCCGGCTTACTCTTTCTGCAAGAGACGCACCTAACCCCTAGCACAGCTCCACAGCTAAATAATCGGAAGTTCCAGGCATATTACCACTCCTTCCATACATCATACTCAAGAGGAGTGAGTGTCTTAGTTAGGAGGGGCACGGATTTCCTATGTAAGGAGTCCTCTATTGACGAGGTGGGGAGAATTGTTTTTCTATATGGTCTGATGAGAGGGCAACACTATATTCTAGCCAACATCTATACACCCCCTCCCTTTAAGTTGGAGGTTATGTATAAACTGCTGGCGTTCTGCTTGGACAAGCCGGGAGTCCCGTGGATAGTATTAGGTGACTTTAACGAAACACTAGACGGGAGCCTGGATAGATTTCCTAAACCTGACGGGGTTAGAGCAGGGCGACTGCAGGGATTTTTATCCAAAATAGGACTGAGCGACCTATGGCGAATGCGACACCCTCAGGAGAGACAGTATTCTTGTTTTTCTAGGACCTATTATACGTTATCAAGAATTGATATGGTCTTTGGTAATAAAGAGGCAGCAGAGGTGGTACAGGATATAGAATACGGGGCAAGGGGGATTTCAGATCATTCCCCCCTGTCCATTATTGTGACTTTGGGAGCTAGAACAGGCTCAGGGGAGTGGAGGATAAACCCTGGCTGGTTGGAGTTAATGGACAGATCCAGCCCCTTTCTGGACAAGATAAGGGAATTTCTCCAAATAAACAAGGGCACAGCTCCACCCGGAATAGTCTGGGACTCCCTAAAAGCCTATATTAGAGGCATATTAATTCAACAAATTGCAATAATTAAAAGGAAAGCCCGAGAACAGGAGTCAGCAATAAGAAATATTGTTACTCTGGCGGAGAGCGCATATATGGAAGCTCCATCACCCGAAAGCCAGAAGGCATGGCTGGATAGCCAACAAGTTTATAAAATGGCTCTTTTAAAAAAGGCAGAGAACAGGCAAATATTTCAACGTCAGCACTATTTTGGCGAAGGGGAGAGGGTGGGTCAAGCCCTCTCCCTTTTGGTCCAAACTAACAGTTCTCCTACAACAGTTCAGGTTTCTAGTCCCCCTGCGATCATGAGAGTACTCCATGATTACTATAACAACTTATATAAATCAGCATCGCGGGGTCAAGGTAGCCTTGTCACTGACTTCTTACTTCAAGCAGCAATTCCAACATTACCAGAACAGGACAAATTGAGTCTTGATTCACCACTTACGTTGGAGGAGCTAAAAAATGCAGTAGCTGCAATGCCCAACTATAAATCCCCAGGCCCAGACGGGTTGCCAGCAGAAATATACAAGCGCTATGGCGAAGCGCTACTCCCGGAACTCTTGGAGACATTGAACCATGCACTAGAGGTGGGTGAACTTCCCGCCTCGATGCTGGAAGCTAATATAACTTTAATACTCAAGGAGGGGAAGGATCAACAGGAAGTTTCATCATATCGGCCAATATCCCTGCTGTGTTCGGACATTAAAATTTTAGCTAAGGCCCTAGCAACCCGTTTAAATAAATATATTCATAAACTAATACATCCAGACCAGTCGGGTTTTATTCCGGGTAGGACAACCAGCACCAATATCAGAAGAGTTTTCCTTAATATTCAAACACCCAGGGACAATGACGGGCCGGGAGCTATTCTGGCCTTAGAAGCGACTAAGGCTTTCGACAGCCTGGAATGGGGCTACTTGTGGGGAGTGTTGGAGAGGTTTGGCTTTGGCCCTCAATTTATCCAATGGATAAAATTACTCTATAATAGGCCCAGGGCAAAAATCAAGATGGGAACTGAATTTTCTGAGGTTTTCCAGCTGGAGAGAGGTACAAGACAGGGGTGCCCACTGTCTCCCCTCTTGTTTGTATTAGCCATAGAGCCCCTGGCTGTCCTGGCAAGATCATGCCCGGACATCCAGGGATTCCGGCGCGGAGCAGGGGAAGATAAAATCGCCCTGTTCGCGGATGATGTCCTGTTCTTTATTGGGGACATGGATTCAACCCTGAACAGGGTAGTGCAGATGATGGGGGAGTTTGGTCAACAATCTGGTCTTGTAATTAACTGGAGCAAATCAGCTCTCCTGCCATTGACCAGACCTGGGGATCAACGGGCGTCGCCGGCGATTACAGGCCTAGAGACAGTGCCCAGACTGAAGTACCTGGGCATCTGGATCTCTGGGGAAGTGAATCAGTATGTTAATGAGAACTTAGTACCACTATTAACGAAATTGAAGCAGAAACTCAATAGGTGGTGTGGTCTTCCTCTCTCCGTGGTGGGACGCTGCAATCTAATAAAAATGATCTGGCAGCCACAAATATTATATATCCTACACAATTCCCCAATCTGGATTAACCAGAAATGGTTCCAAAGAATGGATTCTCTTATCCGAGACTTAATCTGGAAAAAGGGGCATGCCCGGATTGGGCTGCAGACGATGCAGCTTCCCATAGCGGAGGGAGGATTGGCCATACCCCATCTGAGAGCATATTTTTTAGCTGTCCAACTTCAGCATTTAGAAGGGGCAGGGCTCCAAGAGGGAGGGTCCCCGAACCATAAATTGATGATGGTCGGGGTACCCCATAAGTTACTGGCTGAAGCCTTGGAGGCTAACTCATTTGTCCATAGATGCCCTACTAATATACTAATGAGGAAGGTATGGCATAATGCAAAGCAAAGTATGCGATATGTGGGAGTAACTATCTACATGCCCCTATGGCACAACCGATACCTATGTGAACTAAACAATATAGATAGATCTCTAGAATGGGACAGGCAGGGAATTAATAGGTTGGTGCAACTATATGAAGGGAATGTAATGAAATCCTTTGAAGCCCTTAGACAGGAATTTGATGTCTCTAATAATACGTTTTACAAATATCTACAGCTGAGACATGGTATTCAAGCTCAATACGGGTCATTTGAGATTGAACGGACCGAAATTCCCCTACTCCAGGGACTCATGGACCGCAGGCAAGTAAAAGGTCAGATCTCCAGATTATACACAAAGATCAGGGGAAGGATCCTGAAGGGAGAGGGCCCGGATAAGAGCAGGAGGGGGTGGATAGGATATGTGGGCCCGATAACTCAGGAACAATGGGATAAGATTCTTGAACAGGGGAGATTGGTCTCTATATCTCCATCGCAGCGAGTGTCACATTTGTTCCTTATAATATAGGGCATATTATACCCCCTATAAGTTGTGGAAAATGGGCAGGAAATCTAGTGACAGTTGTCCCAGATGTGGGGCATCGGGGGACCTTTTTCATATGGTATGGAAATGCCCAAAATTGTATGGGTACTGGTTAGAAATAGTACTTAGAATAAATAGGATTTTTAAGATCACCCTGAAACCAGAGGCCAGGATTTGTTTATTGGGGATTTTTGAGGAGGATAGAATCTCTCCTCTAATCAAGCTGTCTGTCCTGAGAGAGCCCGCAGTGACGTGTGGGTCGGGAGCGCCCTCGCCACTGTATTATTTATGTATGAAATGAAGATTTCTGTGAATTGTGGAAATTATTGTTATTTTGTACTGGGAAAATTTTTCTAATAAAGATGAATCAGTTAAAAAAAATAAAATAAAGGAAATACTCCAGGGATGACAATTTTTTTTCACCGAGAAGCATGACGGATGTCTGGTAGATTCAGAGGTTACTCTCATAAAGTCCTTAAAAGGGAGCGGAGAAAGGACTGGATAAAAGATAGGAGGGACCTTCTGGCTAAGAAGCAGGAAACTTAAAACACACTATGTAAAGAACCCCCTCTAAGGATGATCACTACCTATGGGGCACAATGGGAACAAGTGGGAAATTTACTCCAAAAACATTGGGGAATTCTTACAAAATCCCCTGCTTTAACTGATATTGTAGGTTCCTCATACCTCCCAACATTTTGAGATGGGAATGGGGGACACTTACTTGCAAATGTATGTAGGCATAGGACACGCCCCCTGGCACACCCCCTTAAATGAGAATTAACCCAAAAAAAGGTTAATTAAATCCACAGGGACTTTTTTTGACACTTCTATTCCTTTATATTGGCTTTTAACATTTACAAATGCAGCAATTTAGAATTTAGGTGAAAGGTTTAGCACTGGGAAACACTTTTTGAAACATAAAAAGTGTATTTTATATACAAATATATGGATCAGACCAAAATTAGGTACATTGGGACAGAGGGACATTGCTCCAAATCAGGGACAGCTGGGAGCTATGGGTCCCTAGCCCCAGCTAGTCGCCAGAAGGGTCCGTAATCTTAAGGATACCTTAGTTCACTCTGAATACACTAGGGGCAGGACCACAAACAGGCTGAATGATCTCCCTCCTCTCAAAGTAATGTATGCATGCGGGCACTGCCAAATGTGTAGATTTGTTGAAAAAATTTCAAGCTTCACTGATGCGCATCAGAGTGTGGCATTTCAAATTAAAAATGTCATCAATTGTGCAACCTCCAGAGTAATTTATGTGCTGGAGTGTCCATGTAAGAAGTACATTTTGCAGATTTTCATGGAGGCAGCATGGCTGGTATCAATATTAAGGGGATTTATACCCTGAACCTGCCATCACGTAAAGGTGATTTCAATACCATCCTGCTGCAAAAAGAAAAAAATTGGATATTTAGACTTAAAATGCTTGTGCCCCTGGCCTTGAACACTGAATCCAGTTTTCAGCCCTTTCTTGAACACTAATCGGGGCTAGAGCACACTATATGTGCAAGGGACATAAAACTCTGGCTTGGAGGGCAAAAATGTTTCCTCTTTGATTGCTGATAGGGTATGCCAATAGAATATCCAGTCTCTGACTAGTATATTATGGAACATTACCGCTTCTATATTGTCTCTAACTGCTTCATCACCATGGGAACCCTGTTACTTTGGCCTGGCTCCTGCTCATCATCCAGGATAATGTCGTCCTCTTCATTCTCCTCTCCCCATCCACGCACAACAGGGATCCCAGAAAGGTTTAAAGCATGCTCTTCTTGCTCCTCCTCATCCGCCCCGGCACCATCCTCCTCTGACTCCTCTTCAGACTCCTGTTGTTCACTTGTCTCAGATAGCGTAGCCCCCCCGGGAATTCATCCAGCATTGCGACTTCCTCACCTTCCGGCTCCTGCTCCTCCACAGCTTGATCAATGACACGACGCAATGCATGCTCCATAAAGAAGGCATAAGGTACCATGTCACTGATGGCGCCATGGCTGAGACTGACCAGTTTGATCTCCTCAAATGGACGCAGAAGTCTGCATGCGCTGCGCATGAGCAGCCACTGGCGCGGTGAAAAAAACCATAGCTCCCCAGAACCTGTTCTGCCGCAGAGTTCATACAGGTAGACATTAACTGCACGTTTCTGCTGGGGCAGCCTATCAAGCATATAGAAGGTTGAGTTCCATCGCGTCGGGCAATCGCAAATAAGCCGTGTAAGATCTTCTGAAATGGGCCGAGATTTTCCTTGCCTTCCGCAAGATGTCCTGGACCCCAGGGTATTTGACAACGAATCGCTGCACGACCAAGTTTAAGACATGTGCCATGCATGGCACGTGCGTGATTTTGCCCTGTTTCAATGCGCTAAGCAGATTGGCGCCGTTGTCACACACCACTTTACCACAGTGTTAGCCACTGATCTGCCTGTGAACGCAAAGCTGAAAGGAGTGCCGGGCCCGTGTGGCTCTTGGCTTCCAGGCACAACAGACGCAGCACAGCATGGCAACATCTCACCTGGCATGTCGAATAGGTTCTCGGGAGCTTGGGCGGCACAGCGGAAGAGACGCTAGCAGCGGAAAAGGAGGAGTCAGCCGAGGAGGAGAGGGAGGAGGATGGAGTGGGAGGAGGAGGAGAAGAAGAGTCAGGCCTGCATGCAATTCGTGGCGGTAAAACCAAATCTACACGGGTGCCACGGGTTACATGCTTGACGGCCGTCAGAAGGTTCACCCAGTGGGCAGTAAAAGTTATATACCTTCCCTGCCCGTGTTTGCTAGACCACGTGTCTGTGGTCAGATGTATCTTGGCACGACACTGTGCCAGAGATACATTCACTTGCCGCTGAACATGGCCATATAGCTCTGGGATGCCCTTCTCTGAGAAATACTTCCTTCCTGGGACCTTCCATTGTGGTGTTCCAATGGGCACAAATTTGCGAAAGGCCTCCGAGTCCACCAGTTTATATGGCAGTAGTTGGCGGGCTATGAGTTCTGACAAGCCAGCCGTCAACCGTTGGGCAAGAGGGTTATCCGGCGTCATCATTTTTTTACGCTCGAACATTAGGCCCACGGAAGCCTGCCTTTTTGCAGAAAAACGTGAGCTTGGCGTGATGGAAGGTAGAGTGGAGGACAATTGTGAGGAGAGAGGAGAAGGAGAAGTAGAAGACGAGGCTGGACGGTGAGAGCCTGCAGTGTGGCTTTGTGTGTTCCATTGCTCCCACTCGGCTCGGTGATGGCTGCTCATGGGCCTTCTTAAGGCGGTCATCCCTAGGTGAGTGTTGGGCTTATCGCGACTAATGCGTTGACTGCAAAGATTGCAGATGGCAACACTATTGTCAGCAGCGGACACGTTAAAAAAAGCCCACACTGCGGAGCCATGTGCCGGTGTCCTGGGAGCGGCAGATGTGACCGTACATGGTCGATGACTCACTACTGATACATTTGCAGTCTGCTTTGTCCCTCCTGTGCAATGTAAGTTATTCCTGCTTCTCCTCCCTATCTGCTGGTCCATATCTCCCTCTGAACTCCCCTCCTCTTCCTCTCTTGTGGACACCCACGTGACATCATTAGACACGTCAGCGTCGACGTCACCTTCTCCACCGCTATAAGTAGAGATCTCGGAGTAGGCAGCAACACCGGGGACCAACCTCCTCCTTGGGCTGATCTGGGTACTGTCGTCAGACTGCTGAGTAGCGGTTGTTGCTACCTCCTCTTCCTGATCCAATATCAAGAGTGGCTGTGCATCAGAAATGTCTTGATATGGATCGGAAAATAATTCCTGTGACTCAAGCGGAAGGTATGTGGTGGTGGTGGTGGTGGTGGTGGTGTTGTTGGTGGTGGTGTCTTTGGGGGTGCACATAGCAGAGAGTGAAGAAGAGGGTGCAGATCGAGAGGATGAGGAGGGTGCAGAAGAGTAAGGCTGAGTGAGCCACTCAACCAAGTCTGGTGCGTCCTTTAAAGTAATTGAACGCACCTTCTGCAACTTCCCACTTTGGCTCAAGCCTATTGCTCCTGCCCTACCCCTACCACCCCTGTGGAAGGGCCTGCCTCTTCCTCTGCCTGTCATTTTTTAAATGACCCTGTGACAAAACTCTCAGTCCCTATACCGATGAAGGACTGCTGCAGTATAGGGCAGCGGTCAGCAGTAGTGCACCTCAACCCTATGTATTGTGGACCTATACCAGTTCTTATAGAATGGCAGACTGTACCTCACTCAACCCTATGTACTGTAGTACCCTATACCTTACCAGTCCTTATAAGGACCTTTGTGGACCAAGTAGGTTGTGTGTGAGTGATTAGCAGACTGTACGTCAGTCCCTATACCGATGAAGGACTGCTGCAGTATAGGGCAGCGGTCAGCAGTAGTGCACTTCAACCCTATGTATTGTGGACCTATACCAGTCCTTATAGAATGGCAGACTGTACCTCACTCAACCCTATGTACTATAGCACCCTACACCAGGTTATTACCAGTCCTTATAAGAAGCTTTGTGGAACAAGTAGGTTGTGAATGATTAGCAGACTGCAGCAGAAGGGCAGCAGTCAAGTATAATATTCTTTCTATATTTGGAAGAAAGAATATTATACGTGTACAAGCCTATTACCATACCACTGATACCAGTCCTGAAAACAACCTTTGTGGACCTAATATAGTAACAGCTACTGATTAAACTGACCCTCACTGCCTCACACACTGCTTCCTGCCTGTCCCTATATAAACTGACAAAACAGAGGCTACTGGAACAATAACTGGAATAGCACTTTTGTGGACCTGATAGTAACAGCTAATGACTAAACTGACTGTCCCTACAGCAGACACACCGTCCTGTCCCTTTCTCTAAACTGACAAAAGATACTCAGGCTGCTGCAACAATCAGTAGCACAGCAAACCTATATACACCTAACACCTATACCAGTCCTGAAAATAACTTTTGTGTACCAAACAGCTAGCGATTTGGGTCACTGCAATCTCTCCCTGCTCCACACAGCAACCTCTCCCTATAGTGACAGAAGAAAGAATGTAAAATGGCCGCCGGATCGGGTCTATTTATAAGTTAGGGGGAATGTCCAAGTGTCCATGTGCTGTAATGTCTCAATTGGCTGTCCTGTACCCCATGATGGATGTGTTATCATAGGTCAAAGTTCTTTTACACAGTAAACATGGAAGTCCGCCGGGCGAATGGCGCCAATAGTCCACCGAACAGGCGGACCGCGAACAGCCGAAATTCCCCGCGAAGCGACCGCCGGGCGAACCGTTCGGCCACCACTAAAGCTATCTGTTTGCTATGATATGCCTTATGTGAGACATTCTGGCCAGCAGCAGAATGAATGTGAGGTGTTTAATTAGGAGGTTGACATTCAGTGGTCGCTGTGGGAACTGCAGCCTTCAAGCATTGAAAAATTAAAAAATGTGTATAAATGGACAGCTGTTTCTGATCCCTCCCATCCTTGAAAAAACCAAGTGACTGGGTGAAACATTTCGATAAAGACACCACAGCATTGGCGCTTTAGACATCAGGGATGACGCACTGTGTCACATCAGCACAAGCGCACTACACACCATGAGGATAGTGGGAGCCATCTCTAGCTGAGGCATCAGGACGGTGTGCTTAGACGGCCTCACAACGCTATAGTGCTATCAGTGGATCTATACTGTAAAGCTCCCTTGACTTCCATGTGGCAATTGAGCACCCTGAACGACAGGATTTGTGAAGTGCCAGATCCCCCAATAGACAGAAAATTACTAAGATACCTGGGACATTTGTGTCAGGAAATGTTCCATCCGCTGATAATATCTGTCTTTTGTCGTGTAGTACTGAGGTCCACCAGCAGGTGTCTCCTGTCAGTTTTGAGCTGTCAGGAGAGCTTTTCCCTGCTGATGTTATATCATCTTTGGGCTGCAGTACTGGCGTCCACCAGCGTGGCAGTATGGAGCAGGCAGAACCTCCTGCAATCAGGTGTCACTTGAGGCCAATCACAGGCTTATAAATAGCTGGCAAGCACTCATATGTTTGCCTTGGTATTTTCCTTGTGCCCTGACCTGCTGCTTGTGATCCTGATCCTGATCCTGATCCTGATCCTGATCCTGATCCTGACTCTGACTCTGAACCTGTTCCTGCGCCCTGAACCTGTGACCCGTGGTTCTGATCCTGTTTCCCTGTCCTGTTCCCTACCCTGTCCCACCTGTTACCATCATCCCTGTCCTGCAGTCTGATCCGTCCATCCTCTCCCTGTCCTGTGTTCCTTACCCCATCTGCTGATCTCCCCGTGTATGACCTTGGCCTGGCTTGTATCTCTGATTCTGGACTGTCTGTTGTTGTTTGGGGGTTTCTGTTGGTTGACTTATTGCACTGTGTGGTTGTATTTATATTATTCACTTTCCTCAATAAATCATTATATTTCACTTATACACGTTTTGGGTTTCCTCTGTTGCAGTCCACACAGTTCTGGTCTTATCCGATACTTAACAGAATACCAAGGCCATCCCTGACCAGAAGTGGCTACACAGAGGAACCATCTTGGTTCAGGTTGCTTACTGAAATTAATTTAGAGGTGATTCGTTATTATGCTTTGTTGGCGTCTGAGAGTAGTGACTATCTCCGCCAGATACTGAAAGAGTGGACCAGTGATCAGCTGTTGGAAACCATTCGTTTAGCTCACTCCTGGGTTGATCAGGGCTGTATGCTGTTTGGGGATGTTCAGCCGTTAATTCAAATCTACACAGAGCTGGCCCTGCCCTGCATCCCGGGGGGCCATGATGATTTTTCTCCCCCTTTCAGTATTAATCAAGTCACATCACTGGTATGGCTTCTGGAAGATGATTCCCCTTACTTTTTTGAGCATTACACAGCCTGTTCCCAACAGATGATAATAGAATGTGTTGATTCCGTACAATCCCTTGTTAGACAGGCAGTATGTAACCCGCAGTTTGTACAACCACTACTTTTAGCTTGGTCTGGTATTTTGCAATCAGCCACAGCCAGCCCACACCAAACCATCTCTGCTACCAAACACCTTCCTGCCCAAGAGTCTCTTCCTCCATCACCTATGGCAACCTCAGTTTCAGCCCAATATACTCTACTCCCCACCAAATATCAATACCCTGTTTCTTCCTGCTGCACATATCCTGCCTTTAATCCAACTGCCTCTTTCCCATGGCCCACTATCCCTCAAGAACTTCCCCCAGCCACTGTTACCTCTTCCCTGCCATATTCCAACCCTTCTCTCCAGTCTGCTTCATCCCCTACCTATAGATCTGCAGCTACCTACAGGACTTCAATAACTAAATCTAAAAAGAGACGGAAGTTCTTTCCTACCCATTTGATCCTGCCAGTAACGCAACCTGCCTCCACACCAACCAACCTGCTCCAGTCTGCCTGCATGCCAGCTGAACCTGATCACCCACCTGATTCTGCCAAACATCTGCCTGCTATCCAGCCAGTGTCTCCGTCTGGAGTTCCTGTGCTCCAGCCTGACGCCTTCCAGCCTGATGTCCCGGCCTTCCAGCCTGACGCCTTCCGGCCTAATGTCCCAGCCTTCCGACCTGATGTCCCGGCCTTCCAGCCTGATGTCCCGGCCTTCCAGCCTGATGTCCCGGCCTTCCAGCCTGACGCCTTCCAGCCTGATGTCCCGGCCTTGCAGTCTGATGTCCCGGCCTTGCAGCCTGATGTCCCGGCCTTGCAGTCCGATGCCTTGCAGCCTGATGTCCCGGCCTTGCAGTCCGATGCCTTGCAGCCTGATGTCCCGGCCTTGCAGTCCGATGCCTTGCAGTCCGATGCCTTGCAGTCTGATGTCCCGGCCTTGCAGTCTGATGCCTTGCAGTCTGATGTCCCGGCCTTGCAGTCTGATGCCTTGCAGTCTGATGTGCCGGCCTTGCAGTCTGATGTCCCGGCCTTGCAGTCTGATGCCTTGCAGTCTGATGCCTTGCAGTCTGATGTCCCGGCCTTGCAGTCTGATGTCCCGGCCTTGCAGTCTGATGTCTTGCAGTCTGATGTCCCGGCCTTGCAGTCTGATGTCTTGCAGTCTGACGCCTTCCAGCCTGATGTCCCGGCCTTCCGACCTGATGTCCCGGCCTTCCAGCCTGATGTCCCGGCCTTCCAGCCTGACGCCTTCCAGCCTGATGTCCCGGCCTTGCAGCCTGATGCCTTGCAGTCTGATGTCCCGGCCTTGCAGCCTGATGTCCCGGCCTTGCAGTCCGATGCCTTGCAGTCTAATGCCTTGCAGTCTGATGTCCCGGCCTTGCAGTCTGATGCCTTGCAGTCTGATGTCCCGGCCTTGCAGTCTGATGTCCCGGCCTTACAGTCTAATGTCCCGGCCTTGCAGTCTGATGCCTTGCAGTCTGATGTGCCGGCCTTGCAGTCTGATGCCTTGCAGTCTGATGTCCCGGCCTTGCAGTCTGATGTCCCGGCCTTGCAGTCTGATGTCCCGGCCTTGCAGTCTGATGTCTTGCAGTCTGATGCCCTGGGCCTTCCAGTCTGATGTCTTGCAGTCTGATGTCCCTGCCTTCCAGTCTGATGTCCCGGCCTTCCAGTCTGATGTCCCGGCCTTCCAGTCTGATGTCCCGGCCTTCCAGTCTAATGTCCTGGCCTTCCAGTCTAATGTCCCGGCCTTCCAGTCTGATGCCTTCCAGTCTGATGTCCCGGCCTTCCAGTCTGATGCCTTCCAGTCTGATGTCCCGGCCTTCCAGTCTGATGTCTTTCAGTCTGCCTTCCAGTCTGATGTCCCAGCCTTCCAGTCTGATGCCTTCCAGTCTGATGTCCCAGCCTTCCAGTCTGATTCCTTCCAGTCTGATGTCTCAGCCTTCCAGTCTGATGTCTTTCAGTCTGCCTTCCAGTCTGATGTCCCAGCCTTCCAGTCTGATGCCTTCCAGTCTGATGTCCCGGCCTTCCAGTCTGATGCCTTCCAGTCTGATGTCCCGGCCTTCCAGTCTAATGTCCCGGCCTTCCAGTCTGATGTCCCGGTCTTCCAGTCTGATGCCTTCCAGTCTGATGTTCCGGCCTTCCAGTCTGATGCCTTCCAGTCTGATGTCCCGGCCTTCCAGTCTGATGCCTTCCAGTCTGATGTCCCGGCCTTCCAGTCCGATGTCCCGGCCTTCCAGTCTGATGCCTTCCAGTCTGATGTCCCGGCCTTCCAGTCTGATGCCTTCCAGTCTGATGTCCCGGCCTTCCAGTCTGATGCCTTCCAGTCTGACGTCCCGGCCTTCCAGTCTGATGCCTTCCAGTCTGATGTCCCGGCCTTCCAGTCTGATGCCTTCCAGTCTGATGTCCCGGCCTTCCAGTCCGATGCCTTCCAGTCTGATGTCCCGGCCTTCCAGTCCGATGCCTTCCAGTCTGATGTCCCGGCCTTCCAGTCCGATGCCTTCCAGTCTGATGTCCCGGCCTTCCAGCCCGATGCCTTCCAGCCCGATGCCTTCCAGCCCGATGCCTTCCAGTCTGAGGCCTTCCAGTCTGATGTGCCTGCCTTCCAGCCTGCCGTGCCGCTGCCTGCCTTCCAGCCTGCCGTGCCACTGCCTGCCTTCCAGCCTCCCGGTCTGATGTGCCAGCCACCTGGCCTGAGGTGTTCCTGTCTGCTGTCCAGCCTGAAGTGCCGGTGCCCGCTGCTCAGCTTGAAATGCCCGCTGTTTAGCTTGAAGCTCCTGTGCCCTCTGCCCAGCTTGCGGGGCCTTCTGCCCAGCTTGATGTACCCGCTGCCCGCTTGATGTGCCTGTGCCAGCTACCCAGCCTGATGTGCCTGTTGCACAGTTCAAGGTGACTGCTGCCCAGTCCGACAATCCGGACCCTGACGATGACCTGGAGCCTGCCGCCCAACCCAACGACCCGAAGCCTGCCGCCCAGTTCGATGTGCCTGCTGCTAAACCTGTTATGTCTTCACCTACTGTCCAGCTTGAGATGCCCATTGCCTGGTTTAATGTTTTAGACTGTCTTCATATCCAGCTTAATGTGACTCTGCCTGCTGCCCAGCTTGATGCCAGGGACTTGTCCCAGCAGCAGCTAGTTGGAGTGTCCAGAGGCCGCTCCTTTGAGGGGGGGTACTGTCAGGACATGTTCAATCCGCTGATAATATCTGTCTTTTGGCGTGCAGTACTGAGGTCCACCAGCAGGTGTCTCCTGTCAGTTTTGAGCTGTCAGGAGAGCTTTTCCCTGCTGATGTTATATCATCTTTGGGCTGCAGTACTGGCGTCCACTAGCAGATGGATCCTGGCAGTATGGAGCAGGCAGCACCTCCTGCAATCAGGTGTCACTTGAGGCCAATCACAGGTCTATAAATAGCTGGCAAGCACTCATATGTTTGCCTTGGTATTTTCCTTGTGCCCTGACCTGCTGCTTGTGATCCTGAGCCTGACTCTGACTCTGAACCTGTTCCTGCGCCCTGAACCTGTGACCCGTGGTTCTGATCCTGTTTCCCTGTCCCTACCCTGTCCCACCTGTTACCATCATCCCTGTCCTGCAGTCTGATCCGTCCATCCTCTCCCTGTCCTGTGTTCCTTACCCCATCTGCTGATCTCCCCGTGTATGACCTTGGCCTGGCTTGTATCTCTGATTCTGGACTGTCTGATGTTGTTTGGGGGTTTCTGTTGGTTGACTTATTGCACTGTGTGGTTGTATTTATATTATTCACTTTCCTCAATAAATCATTATATTTCACTTATACACATTTGGGTTTCCTCTGTTGCAGTCCACACAGTTCTGGTCTTCTCCGATACTTAACAATTTGTCAGAGATCAGAGACTCCTGTCCATAACTGTCGGGTGAGCGGACCATTGGTCCTTTGACTGTTTATGCTCTTGCACAAATACCTCTGTCCTGACCTGCAGCTAAGCTCTACCCACTGTCCTAGCTAATAAACCTCAGGCCGCGTACACACGGGCGGACTGTTCGCCCAACCTTGTCCGCTGAACAGTGTTTGGGCGGACAGTCCGCTCGTGTGTGGGCTTTCAGCGGACAGTTTCAGCGGACAGTTGGACGGACAAAGTCTTTCGGAAATTCCGAAAAACTGTCCGCTGAAACTGTGTTTGAGCGAACAGTCCGCCCGTGTGTGGGCCTGTCCGCTGTACTTTCGAAATGAGCGGACTGTTCCCGCTCGGAAAGTCCGCCCATTTCGAGCGCGTGTACAGGTAGGCGGGGCCCGCGAAGGAGACGTCGCGGGCTCCGCCGCCTGGAATGGGCTTAAAGGGGAACCCCAACGCCGAAAAAAATCGGCGTGGGGGTTCCCCCAAAGTCCACACCAGACCCTTGTCCGAGCACGCTACCCGGCCGGCCAGGAAAGGGGGGCGAGCGAGCGCGCCCCCCCTCCTGAGCCGTACCAGGCCGCGTGCCCTCAACATGGGGGGGTGCCTTGGGGAAGGGGGGGCCGCGCGGCCCCCCCACCCCAAAGCACCTTGTCCCCATGTTGATGAGGACAAGGGCCTCTTCCCGACAACCCTGGCCGTTGGTTGTCGGGGTCTGCGGGCGGGGGGCTTATCGGAATCCGGGAGCCCCCTTTAAGAAGGGGGCCCCCGGATACCGGCCCCCCACCCTATGTGAATGAGTATGGGGTACAATGTACCCCTACCCATTCACCTGTGAAATAAAGTACAAAAAAAAACACAACACAGGGAAAAAATATTTTATTGCACAGCTCCGGGGGTCTTCCGTCTTCGGGGGTCTTCTCGCCGGACTCCTCCGCTATCTGTGTGTAGCTCTTTTACTAGCGGAGGAGTCCGGCTTTCTTCCTCCCCGCCGCCGGCCTCTTCTCCCGACTTCGGGGGTCTTGTCCCCCTCTTCGGTTCTTCTGCCGGGCCACCGCGCCTTCTTGTAGCTCTTTTGCAGGCGGTGGCCCGGTCTTCTGTCGCCGCTGCCTTCCGTTCTTCTGTCGCCGCCTTCGGTTCTTCTGCCGGGCCACCGCGCCTTCTTGTAGCTCTTTTACAGGCGGTGGCCCGGTCTTCTGTCGCCGCTGTCGTCGCCGCCGCCTTCCGTTCTTGTTCTTCTTCTTGTTCTTCTTCTTCTCCTGGAGATGTTGACTTGACGAGCTCTCCGGCCGGAATGCCAGGGACACGCTCCGCTGCCACTTATATAGTGACAATGGGGCAGTGTCACATGGTATATGTCACATGGGTTGGTCACATGGTGACCCCGCCCCCTTACGATGTCATAGTCCCCATGTGACATCAACCCATGTGACCAACCCATGTGACATATACCATGTGACACCGCCCCATTGTCACTATATAAGTGACCGCACAGCGCGGCTCTGGCATTCCGGCCGGAGAGCTCGTCGAGTCAATATCTCCAGGAGAAGAAGAAGAAGAACAAGAAGAAGAACAAGAACGGAAGGCGGCGGCGACGACAGCGGCGACAGAAGACCGGGCCACCGCCTGTAAAAGAGCTACAAGAAGGCGCGGTGGCCCGGCAGAAGAACCGAAGGCGGCGACAGAAGAACGGAAGGCAGCGGCGACAGAAGACCGGGCCACCGCCTGCAAAAGAGCTACAAGAAGGCGCGGTGGCCCGGCAGAAGAACCGAAGAGGGGGACAAGACCCCCGAAGTCGGGAGAAGAGGCCGGCGGCGGGGAGGAAGAAAGCCGGACTCCTCCGCTAGTAAAAGAGCTACACACAGATAGCGGAGGAGTCCGGCGAGAAGACCCCCGAAGACGGAAGACCCCCGGAGCTGTGCAATAAAATATTTTTTCCCTGTGTTGTGTTTTTTTTTGTACTTTATTTCACAGGTGAATGGGTAGGGGTACATTGTACCCCATACTCATTCACATAGGGTGGGGGGCCGGTATCCGGGGGCCCCCTTCTTAAAGGGGGCTCCCGGATTCCGATAAGCCCCCCGCCCGCAGACCCCGACAACCAACGGCCAGGGTTGTCGGGAAGAGGCCCTTGTCCTCATCAACATGGGGACAAGGTGCTTTGGGGTGGGGGGGCCGCGCGGCCCCCCCTTCCCCAAGGCACCCCCCCATGTTGAGGGCACGCGGCCTGGTACGGCTCAGGAGGGGGGGCGCGCTCGCTCGCCCCCCTTTCCTGGCCGGCCGGGTAGTGTGCTCGGACAAGGGTCTGGTGTGGACTTTGGGGGAACCCCCACGCCGATTTTTTTCGGCGTTGGGGTTCCCCTTTAAGCCCATTCCAGGCGGCGGAGCCCGCGACGTCTCCTTCGCGGGCCCCGCCTACCTGTACACACGCTCGAAATGGGCGGATTTGCCTCCTCCTTACGTGGGCGAGTCCGTTCATTTAAAAAGTTGAGCGAACTGTTTGGCAAACAGTTTGCTGAAACAGTCCGCTCGTGTGTGGGCAAGTCCGCTCATGCAAATTTTGAGCGGACTGTTTGCCGAAACTGTTTGACGAACAAGGTTGGGCAAACAGTCCGCGCGTGTGTACGCGGCCTCACACTGGTTTACTTCAACTAATACCCTTTAGTCTGAAGCTGAAAATCTGAATGAATTATTGACTGTCAGTGGCTAAATGCCGCCCTCTATATAGTATATATCAACAGTTGAATCAGAGTCAATTCAGTTAACCCAGTGGTATTGGTTTGTATAGGTTCTATTTCTTAAATATGTGGACTCCCAATATAATACCCTTGTATCCTCCTGGCGGGGCCTGATGGTCAACAGTGACGGGACATTCACGTTTAGTGATGGTGTCAGTCACCAAGATTTATGTGCCCATTTAACCGCCTCTGTACCTTAAATTTATTTGGGTGTATATGATGTGTGCTTGGTGTATACCTGACGCAGCTGCTTTTATATAGACAACGTTGTCTTATTTTAAGATTAGTCTAGGTCAGGGGTGCCAAACCAGTGGCCCGGGGGCCACATGTGGCCCACATAACCCTCTGATGTGGCCCGCAACCTCCGTCTGTGGGATGGCAGATTGGCATCATGGGTTGCAGACCCGCTATCCCCCCAGATCATGGGTTGCAGACCCGCTATCCCAGAGTATCTGTGTTGTTAATGAAGCTGGCAAAGCAAGCAGCTGTGGAGCAGAGCTGTATAAGCTGATGCTTTCTGTATAGTCCCATCTCTTGCCACAGGCGGAGTGATACCAAATGCACTCTGCCGGGGACAGCAACAGCAGGCGATACCTGAATGGAAGACTGTTATTAAAGGTCAGTTTATTACTAAAATTGCAGTGTATATATGGGCATACAGTATCTCTGCAGTGGTTACTGGCTGGTTACCTGCACTGAGGCATAGACTTCTGTTATTACCTGCGGGTTTGGTAAGTTTTCGGAAAGTGCACCACATCTTCAGGATATAATAGAAGTATATAGCAAAGTGTAACTAACCCGCAGGAAAGACACAGGTGCACTGAGCTGCATTAGTGTGAAAGGCCCCTTAGCCTAGCCTACAAAAATTCAAACTCTGGATCAATATTCATACTCATGGGTTATTTTCTTTCTTCATTTATACAATGCCAAAAAAAGGTCAACTGAAATACAAAATATTTTATTAAAGTCATTTTCTATATGGAAATGTATTCAGTTGAAAATCAACACCACATCCCAGGGAAGAAATTTGCACAAAGAGGAAAATGTTGGGACTTTAAAAGTGCTGAAAACCTCCCTTTGGAATAACTAGTTGTATACCATATAAAACATATAACATTCTTTTTTATTATTTTTTATTTATGTAGTCCAGAAAAGACAAGACCCATAAGGCCAACATAAAAAAGAGTAATACAAAAACATAGTGTATGAAGACATATGGAACAACATGTCACATCAGTATACATGTCCCTATGGGAGGGGAGAGCCCACCTTGAAATTCAGGTATCTGTGCCATTACCCAGGAGGGTCTGGCCCTCGTCCAAGAACACAAATAGGTTCCACAGTGTTCAGGTTTTGGAGTATTGGTCTTGCTGGAGTCTGGCCATGAGTATGAGGTCCTCCATCTTGTTTATGCCTGCAACTTTTCTAAGCCATATTGAATTGGTTAAAATGTGTCTCAAAAAACATAAGACACTACATTAAAACATAATGTACCAGCATCATACTACTAAGCCCCATACACTCCCCCTTGTCTCCAAAAGGTGTAAACATTCTAGTAACTGATTAGATATCAAGAGTTGTATCAGTTGGAGAAAATTGAAACCAAGGAGACAACCTCACCCCAGCGCCCAATGTGTTTCACCTTGTCTGCTTCTTCAGGGGGTTTTAATGGAGGGCAGATGGATAGGTAGAGATGCTGTAAAAGAAATAGACATACATAATATGCATTCATAGATATACAAATTTGTCTATTGAAAATCATGGCATACGTATAATATAAACACTTACATTTAATGTGTACTGATTCTGGGGTACCCATAAACACACTTCCACCAAAGCACTATATGCGAATCAGGTGTCTGTCCAAAATCAAACATGCAAAATCAGCCAAGAAGAGGTCCAATGCTTAAGGATAGACAATTTTTTATAATACCATTAAAAAAAATGTCCATTGCATACTAGCTCCTTATGAATTACTTACCTTAAAACAAAGCTGTTGCAGCGGTCAACGTACACTGCTGTTATGATCGACATCTTTTCCGAAGCTTCTTCCAGGTTTGTGGGCTCCGGCACTGTGATTGGCTGGAGCCACAATGACGTCACTCCTGCACATGCATGCAGGATCCACCGTTTATAGCTTGGAAGGAACACCACCCATGGGTTGTTCCTTCAGAGTGCATGCACCAGTGATGTCACTGGCTGCATGCACTGGAAATATCTCCTAAACTGTACAGGTTTAGGCAATATTTTCTTTATTTTTTTTTTAAGATTTAACATCTTTAATGAGTACAAAGCACAGACAGTGTTTAGTTCTTGTATCCTCTGCTTGCTCTGCGACCTCTAGCGTGCTCAAACTTTCTACCCTTAGAAAGAATGTAGGACTTGGTGTGACTACCAGGTGCCTTTCCAAAGTATTTGTACACCTCCCGTCCCTTACGAGGACCTGAAAGCTGAACAGTGTTCTGGCCTTTATGGGCAGCGAGAGCCAACTGATCAAATGTCAAAATTTGTCCACCAGTTTAAGGAATTCTTCTGCGTGCTCCAGACATTTTAAGCCCACACACCTTGAGTTTGGGGATATCTTGAATTCTGACATCATCTGTGATGCATCCAACCACCACAATAGTTTTGCTTTCACATCCAGGAAGCTTCATCTTGTGAATTCAATAGGATAGAGAGAGGTGTGGCTCATGAACAGATGTCTTAAAACCACTTTGTTGAAGGTGGCATTTGTACGATGAGCCAAGAAATGGTATAACTTAACTAGAAGTCTCGGGTAGATATCCAGACTTTTGGGCTCTTTTCATCGCACTTTGCGGTCTTTGTTGTGATGGATATCTACTCCCATGACGGCGGCTTTTGCAGCAAAGGCTTCTCGGAGAGGAAAGGAGGAGATATTTTCAATACCTATAGGTAAGCCTTATGTAGCCATGGTGATAGCACTACTGACAAACAATCCGCCAAATCACCCCACTGCCAGAATTCATGCATCCTTTCCAGAGAAAATGAACAGTCATTTGCAAGCTTTGTTTTTGTTGTTGTATTGGGGGGTACAACTTGGATAGGGATTTGGACATGGGATGCCCATAGAATTAATCATTGCCATCATATTTACAGGTTTCAATATACTTTGAACTAAGTATAAATCTTCTCCTGCAGCTCCCTGCAGATTGTTACTCCCTCTGCATCTCCTATGCAGACTATTGCTCCCCATATCTGCATGCAGACTGCTGTTACCGTGTGAGGGACAGAAACATCACTTTTGATTGTGTAAGGCTCCTTTCCCATGTGCGGACTGTTCAGATCCACTTGTCAGTTTTTTAGGAGTATCTGAATGGTCGCTCCATATAGCTCTATGGAGCGACGGATGTCAGCAGTGACATGTCCACTGACATCCGATCCGCCCCGATCCGATCCTCTCCCCAAAATCCAGACGGATGCAAACCCTATTTTTCATCCGTCTGGTGGATCGGATTGGATGAAAACGGACAGGCGGTCCATAATTATCCGATCTCACCATACTGGAGAGCGGGCTGTCTAACAGGTCTGTCCCTGCACAGAGTACAGAGATGGACTTCTCATCCTCCGGCTCAGCGGGGATCAACAGAGCGATCCCCGCTGAGCAAGCAGAGGACTAAATACGGACAGCCCCGTGTGAAAGAGGCCTTAAAGTAATGGTCTTAGTTCTCTTCATCACCTGCCCAAACTTGCTTCTCCTTGCACACTTGGTTCCCCTCCTGCACAACTTGTAGTTACATTAGGGTACAACACATCCTCTTCTAATGGGTATGAAGAACTCTGAATAAGCCCCTCTACTGGCTCTGGTGACTCGCTGCTACTCGGCCTAGGCCTGCAGAACCTCTCCCCAGAGGCCTAGTAGGTTAAAGTCTATCTGCTAGGAAATGGACTACTGCTCCCAGCCAGTCCAACTTGAAAATCATGTGTTCCCCGGCCCCACTGATTTGACACATCCCCACAGTCTCTTCTCTGATCCAGTATTCTTTACCATCCACCATGTGCATGATGAAGACTCTGTTAGTGGCCCTGTAGAAGCAGAGTTCCCTTACAGATTCCCTGGCACATCCTTCAGCCATACACTCTGGTAACACTCACTGACCTTCCAACCTTCCAGCCCTGAGTCCTTGATGAGGAACTTTCCCGAACCATGCGTTCTGACAGCTTCTCCTGCCCCTTCTGCTCCAGGAGCTCCCTTCATTGAGAACATTCAAACTGAATTGTCATTTTCCCCAATATATGGTGATATTCAGAATTAGAAACAAAGGAGAAGATTAATGAGGAAACAAAGCATCACATGCTGACCTAACTAGGCCCATATATGGTTTTGATTCCTCATATGGATTATTAGGTATAGTACAGCAGTGTCGCACCATTCCCACCATAGAAGAGTTGGTAAATTTTTACTACATATCGCAATCAGCATAGTTAGGTTTCAAGGAATAACTGTAAACTTAACTCAGTATTTTACCCCTTTGGGATCATAGTCTGTAACCGGAAGATCCACTCCTTTTCCTTCTGCAGAAGAACTATATCATAGACTCCTCTGTGGTTTGGTAAGGATAGAGCAAAGAAGCCCTGTACTTTTAGTCCATTAATAGAGGAGTTATGGAACTTTTCAAAGTGTTGTGCAATAGGGCCGCGTGTCAATTTCCTACGACTGATACAACTCTTGATATCTATGCTATATGTGATCAGTTACTAGAGGGTTTACACCTTTTGGAGATGGGGGTGGGGGGGGGGGGTGTATGGGGCTTAGCAGTTTGATGCTGGTGCATTATGTTTTAATGAATAGTTTGGTCGATGGATTGCAACTTCTATAAAATATATTACCACTCCTAAAACATAAAACAATATATATATAGCAGGGGAAGTGGGTAGCGCCAGCTCCTGAAGAGCATGTGCTATATGTTTTGAAAGTTAATGTTACACCTGAACTGCAGTTTGGTTTGGGCATGATTGTTCCAAATTTGGACCTTAGCATCAGTCTGACTGGACTATAGGGTGTTCAGCCTGGCCATAGGGGGCACTGCCTCTTCTGGCAGGCATGGAATAACAGTCTGGTTGGGTGCTTTAAGGTTACTTTCTCTCGGAGCCAGCCCAGTGGGAGTGTCACTCTTGCTGTGCTTTCTGGGAGAGGGTACTTAAGATGTGGATGTCCCATGGTTTGGGGTTCCGGTCCAGAAGTATGTTCTGACTCCATGGTCCTGGTCCTCCTGACCAGCCCCCAGGAAGGCTGTGGCCTGGGGTGCGGATTCACCCGACTGTGTCTCAGGGCTGGCTAGCCCGAGGCAAGGAAACTAAAGAGAGGATTCTGAGGTGTTTGGGTGCCATCTCCGGTCGTGGAGAGGCCCAGTAACTTCGTAGCTATCCAGGGGAGGACTCTTCAGAAGAAGGCCACGTACGGGTTAGCTTCTTAGCAAGAGCCTGGTGGGGCTGAAGTACCTAAGGGAATGCAATCTCGTGGGTATCAGTGAACTGGCTGAGAGATCCAGGTGTCACACGAGTGTTCTACAAGTTTTAGTTTCCTGCATGTTCTACAAAAACGTCTGTGGCAGAGACTTGTTCCTGAATTAAGCACCTTGTTGACTGCTAGGCCTTGTGAGAGAGGGACTATCCAACTTGAGTAAACATCCAGTTGTGAATGGCTATTCTCTAGATTTAGTCAAAGTAAGCAAGTTCTTCATTATTGACTTTGACTATAGGAGTACCTGTAGTACTCTTTGTTGACTACATTTTTGCAAATAAAAATTCCTTTATGCGGATCTGTCGTCAGTCTCTGAATTTACTGGGCCATCTACCATGGGAACTCCTAGACACAAATCGAGGAGAAAAAGGTAATGGTAAGCCCAATCAAACCAGCAGCTCCTTCGGGGGTTGGTGCTACATATAAATGTTAGTGAGGTGGATTCACTGTTGCACCTTATATGTTTTATTATTTTATTTTTTGAGTGTTCTAGGTAGCGCCGCATTTTTCTGTATTTTTATATTTCTTTTGGTGTTGAGATCACTATTTTTTGCTGGCAGCTTCCTACATATATACACGTATTAGTTTAATTTTTTTAGGTGTACATTTACATATATATATATATTTAGATTTTTCACAGATTTAATACTAGCTAGGTGGAGCGCATTAGTTTCGTGCATTCATACATATAAATGAAGAGATTTTTGGTTGCAGCAAACTAGGTTGTTGATTTCACATTTTTCGTTTTTTTTTTGTGCCGGTAGCATACCTTTTCGGACCTTATGTTTTAATGTCGTGTCTTATGTTTTTTTGTTTTTTGAGACACATTTTAACCAATTAAATAAAGGAATGTAATATTTGTATATGGTATACGACTATTACTTTTTCCAAATGGAGGTTTTCAGCACTTTTAAAGTCCCAACATTTTCCTTTTTGTGCATAACTCGTGTACTGTCTTTATTCACTTTTTACACTTTTTTTGGTCAATGGGTAGGGGTACTATGTTCACCTATACTAATTCACATAGGGGAGGTGGTCAGGATCTGGGGACCCCTTGGTAAATGCCAGATTAAGGAGCATGCATGCTCCGAATGCAAGCGCTCAAGCCACAAGCCCTGTTCTCAAGCGTCTGATGATTCCTGTTGATGTGCCCTGCTGACGTGACCTGGTCATGAAGGAGGGTAATCATTCTGAAGCTGCAGAGAATACATTAAAGTAAAAAACATTTAGCCTTTAGTACTACTTTAACCAGTTCTAGACTGCCCCACATGCATATACTACAGCAGGGCAGCCCGGCTGCACAAAGGAAAGTATAGGTGTGTCACCACAGCGATCAGATTAGTTTCAGAACCGATCACTCAACATGTCCAGGCCAATTATTTATGGCCTGGACCTGCTGACCTGTTCTGATCAATGGACAAACTTCCTATGCCTGTGTAATGTAAACACAGGCACATGCAGTGATGCAATCTCCCCTCCTGGAGCCCTTTTGGTTCCAGCATGAGGAAAAGAAGCATCTCATTGTGAGTACACCAAACACTACACTAACACTAGTACACGTAGGCACATATTTCACTCCCTGATCATTAACCCTGTCACAGTGTCACCAAGCGGAGTGTTCATGTTTTTTACTGATCACTGTATTGGTGTCACTTGTGACGCTAAACAGCGTTAGGGCAGTTAGTGGTAGGCCCAGATAGGTTTAGGGAACCCCCTATATATCCCCTAATAAAGGTTTAACCCCTTGATTATGCCCTGTCAAGGTGCCATAAGTATAATGTACAGATTTTATTTTCTGATGACTGTATCAGTGTCATTAGTGTCAGTATCAGTTAGATGTTAGCATCAGTTAGTAACAATCCCAGACAGTGTCAGATGTTAACCCTTTAATTGGCAGTAGCGCTAACACACATGCATACACCTCCATTACTAAATAGTGTCTGGACAGACCAATAGCTTTAATTTTATCAGATCTACACTAGCGTCCCCAGTAGTATAGTGTTCCCAAAAATGCAGGATCAGCCCAGACACCTGCCAGCACCTGCGTTTAGCCCCTCTGCCCAGCCCAGCTCACCCAAGTGCAGTATCAGAAGATTACTGTCTGGCCT
This sequence comes from Lithobates pipiens, assembly GCF_037356315.1. Lineage (NCBI taxonomy): Eukaryota > Metazoa > Chordata > Amphibia > Anura > Ranidae > Lithobates > Lithobates pipiens. The sequence continues at coordinate 258,819,686 of NW_027507785.1, read as the reverse complement.
GATCCCTGCTAGTGCTAGCAGTTCATTTTTTGTAGCAGTACAAACAGTCCTCTGACAACCTGGTGCTTTTTTTACCCGTGAGTCACACTAGTTACCTATAAATGTTTTGACAAAAATGTCAAACGAAAGGTACACTAGTGAAGAGGCCTATAGGATGCTGTGTATGACAGATGAGAGCGTGGAGTCCTCACTGTCTGATTCAGGCTCAGTATTTGAACCTGTAGCGAGCGGTACCCCGACAGATAGCTCTGATGATGGAGTAGTGGTCCCTGCTAAGGTCAGGGATACCCGACCCTGTTCTTGAGGTGCAACGCTGAGGTGCAAAAACCACATGATACTCAAATGAAGCAGAGTGTCAGTGTCTAATGCCGCTCATCTTCAGGCAGTGGATTGTTGTGTCAGAGGGTAGAGCAAAAAAGGGGACAGGAAAATTAAGGGATTAATGGACTGTATGGTATCAAGTAGTACACAAACTAAAAGTATCTTTACATATATTTTGATATACTTTTTCAACATTTGATTTTGTATAAATGACTTTTTACAGTCGAATATGGAATATATTTATGTATATATTTCTTGCAGAAAATCATCTTTTTTCTATTTTACTAATATTTTAATGTTTGATACTCAATAAATCTTAATCCTTTTTTTATAGATACATTTAATTTCTGTATCACTTGGTACCCTACAGTCCGGTCCCCCATTTTCCGGTCCCCTTTTTACTCTCAAGTAATATTGGGATGTGGTACCACCTTAGATCAATTGGGATTCAGGACCATTGGTTATTTATTTGTTTTTTTTTGTTTAATTTATGTTTATTGAAAAAGAAGATAACAGAGAAACAATACCAGAAAGCTTGGCACGTACAGTATTTAGTGCAAAGTAAGACAGGGATTGCAGAAGTTATAGTACACGGCAAATGACATCGAAGTACTAGCAACTCACAAGTAAATAACCGTTTATGTTCTAAGCTTACCAGCTTAACAAGAAGAGCAGCGACCCTCCCACAAATGGGACTGCGACTGCTAGGCTGCAAAGTCCCTAGATGCGTCAATCAGACAACGTTGTACCAAGCAAGTAGAAAGGAAGCGGGGGAAGAAAAAGATTGGATAGAAAAGAGTGAGAGAAGAAGGTCAGGAACCAGGGAGAGTAGGGGAGGGAAGGGAGGAGAGAGAAAGGGTCTGCCTCGGCCCTATCCCCGCCAGTGAGACGGGACACCTGAAAGTACACTCACTTATCCAACCTGTGATATAATGTCCGTATACCCCTTTGTACACTTGAAGGCTAACCAGCAGGACCAAATCCTTTTCCCCAGGTCCGATTTATTCTGTAAGGAGTAGGTAAGATCCTCTAAATAATACATGCGATCTACCTCCATCAACCACTGCCGTAAAGAGGGGGCCGTGGGCTGCTTCCAACTACGGGGAATAAGTGCCTTTGCAGTATTAAGCAAATGAGGAGTCAAGGATTTTCTGTATGATCCTGCTGGAGAGCCTGTGCCATGAAAAAGTATGACCCATGGGTCATTGGGTAACTCATAACCTAAAATGACTTTCATCCAATGTAGAATAGCCAGCCAGTATGGCCGTATGAGTGGGCAGAACCACCATATATGAGCATGTGTGGCACGTTCCCCACAGCCTCGCCAACAGAGAGACGATGCCTGAGGGAACAACTTATGTAGGACAGCTGGGGTGTAATGCCATCGCGTCAATAATTTATAGTTCACTTCTGCCGTTTGGGAGGCCGTGGATGTTAGATGAGCCATCGATAATATAGTAGATTTTTGTGCCTCCGAAACCTCGCTGCGCAGGTCTTTCTCCCAATTGGACAAAAAGGAGGGGAAGCTCTTAATCAACAGAAGCTGCAAAGCGTGATAAAAAAAGGATAAAGGCCTCTCCACCGGCTGGGCCTCCGTGAAGGCCGATTCAACCGGCGTTAAATCAGCCAGTGAGCGCAAAGGTTTCGGCAGGGAGTGTACAAAGGCAGCCAGTTGACGGTAGGTCCAGTGATCCATGGGTGTTGCCCGTGCGGGAGGAATTAGTTGAGATAAAGGCACAATGCCATCCTGGCTGGCGACGTGGTGCAGCAGAGGTGTATCACCCAGGTTCCAGGAGTGAATTCTGGGGTCAATGTTGCCTGGTGGGAAGTAATTATGACCCGTCAGGGGCATAATGGGAGAGTGATATAACCATTTGTGCTGTTTACAAATCGAGTCCCAGATCCGTAAAGTAGAATAGGTGAGCGGAGAGGAGCTAGATGCTAACGACCTATATTTCCTGGGAATCCATATTTGAGTGTAAAGATCCGTGTCACTGAGCGCCAAATTCAAGATCAACCCAAAGTTTAGAGTGTTTATGATATTTCCAGTCTGATATCCTGTTGAGAACAAAAGCTAAGAAATAAAGTTTCACATTAGGTAAAGCCAGGCCCCCCATCCGTTTAGGTCTGGATAGAAGGGCTCGGGACAGTCTCGGACGCTTTCTGTTCCAAACATATCTGCAGATCAGTGAATCTATGAGCGTAAAAAAACTAGCTGGAATACCCACCGGAATCATCTGAAATAAGAACAGGATTCGAGGTAGGATATTCATTTTAATCACACTGATTTTCCCTAACCACGAATGCGCGACTTGGGACTATCTCTGTAAATCCATTCGAATTGCATTAAGGAGGGGTATATAGTTAACGCGGAATAGAGTCTGTGGTTTGGGCGTGAGGTATATGCCTAAATACTTCATTTTATGTGGTTGCCAGCTAAAAGGGAATGATTCTCTAAGATGAGCAACAGTTGCCCCGGGGATAGAGACGTTAAGAATCTTCGATTTGGACATGTTAATTTTAAAATTAGAGATAAGACCGAATTGTGAGAAGGCAGACATCAGATTGGGAAGGGAAATCAGGGGTTGTTGTACATAGAACAAAATATCATCCGCGTAAGCAGCGTATTTATGTTCTCGATCACCAACAGTGATCCCATGGATGTTTGGATTGTGTCTAATTGTAGAGAGGAAGGGCTCCAGGGATAGGGCAAATAAAATCGGTGAGATGGGGCAACCCTGACGTGTACCATTATGGAGTGTAAATGAATCGCTTAGGGTACCGTTAACACGAATTTGAGCTGTCGGGGAATGGTATAGTGCTGAAATATGGGATATAAAAGTCTGGCTGATTCCCAAGTGTGACAGGGTCACCATGAGATACTCCCAGTCCACCCTGTCAAACGCCTTTTCCGCGTCTGTAGAAAGTAACAGGGTGGGCTGGGCGGACCCCCTAGCACAAGCCATCAGGGACAGAGTGCGGAGAGCACTGTCGCGCGCCTCCCTACCCGGGATAAACCCAGTCTGGTCACTGGAAACCCAGCGTGGAAGTAGGGGAAGGAGCCTGTTCGCTATAACCTTGGCATACAGTTTAGCGTCTAAATTCAAGAGAGATATAGGTCGATAACTCCCACATAAACTAGGGTCCTTCCCCGATTTAGGGAGCACCGAGATGTGTGCATGCAGCGTCTCCGGACGGAGTGTTCCCCCCTGTGAGATCGTGTTAGCATAAGAGGTGAGGCGCGGCAACAGGGTCTCCGCGAAGGTCTTATAGTAAAGGGCCGTCAGGCCATCCGGTCCCGGGGCCTTGTCGCCAGCCATAGCCTTCAGAGCTACTTTGAACTCCTGGACGGAAAATTCTCCGTCCAATGAGGCGAGGGCCTCCGAGTTCAGTTTGGGCAAGTTGGCCTGCTCTAGATACTCTTGGATCAGAGTTCTCCTAACCACTAAGTCCGGCACAGCGGGAGGGACATGGTATAGGCGTTGGTAAAAAGTATGAAATTCCCTGGCTATAGTTGAGGTCTCATGAGTGAGGGTGTCAGAAGCTGTCTTAATTTTCTCAATGAAAGCCCTGGTTTTTGCTTGCTGTGGGGAAGGAGCCAAAAGCCTTCCCGGTTTATTACCCCATTCATGGAATTTTTGTGACACCCTACGGGCTTCCCGCTTCCATTGCTCATGGTACATGGCCTTCAACTCCTCCCTCTTAAGTGTTACGTTATGTAGTGTTGCGTGGGCGAGACTGGCCTTATGTTGCGATTTAAGGGAGCTAATTTCTAACAACAGATTAGATTGTTGTTGCGCGAATTCCTTTTTCCTTCTGGAGCCCAACTCCATGAATTTACCTCTCATATGGGCCTTATGGGCTTCCCACAATACTCCCGGGGAAATGTCCGGGTGGGTATTATCTATGAAATACTGATTTAGTTCTCCGTGTATGTATATTTTGTCTGCCTCCTCACTAATAAGGTTCTCATTTAACTTCCAGGTAGCTGGTTTACGGGGCAACGAGGAGATATTAATGGTGAGCAAAATGGGGGCATGATCAGATATAGTAGATGAAGCAATTTCTGAACGCGTTAACAGGGAAAGGTGGTGGTGGTCCAGAAAAAAAAAATCAATCCTGGAATAGGATTGATGGGCGCTTGAGTAATGCGTATAGTCTCTCGCTCGCGGGTGCATTATCCTCCATACGTCCATCAACTGGGCGTCAAACAAGCGTTTACGAATGTACGCAAGACGCTTACGAGGAACCGAAGACCTGCCCATGGACGTATCAAACGCTGGTTCCAAGGGGACATTGAAGTCTCCAGCCAGGATAACACATCCGCCAGCAAAATCCCGCAGCTTCCCAAGCGTAGCGGTAATAAAAGTGGCCTGATCTCTATTAGGGCATAGAGGGTCGCCAACGTGCATGGCATCCCGCCCAGGTTGCCCCTGAGGAACAGAAAGCGTCCGTGAGGGTCACTCAACATCTCAACCATATTAAAAGGGGTACCCCTACGGAACCCAATGGCCACACCCTTAGCCTTATGCACATCAGAGAGACTATAATACCAGATTGGGTATTGGGGGGAGAACAATTTCACCGAGGTGGTGTGGGTAAGGTGGGTCTCCTGCAAGAAGACAATATCCCCCCGCAGGCGACCCAGTTCCCGGTATAGGTTATGACGTTTACCAGGGGCATGGAGGCCCCGCACATTTAACGATAGTAATTCCACCGCGGCCATGGGGATCCGTCAGAGAACCCAAAATACAGCCCGTTACCCGGGAACAGGACCTGAGGCAGGGGAAGTAGAGTGCAGGGGGGAGAAAGAAAGAATGTGAAAAGAAGAGGAAAGAGAAGGAGAGCAAGGAGAAGGTAATAATTACAAGTTATGGCCTGCAATCCCTGCAACACACGCAGCCCAGATCCAATTGGGTCTGCCGCGGCATGCGCACACAGCAGATCGCAGTGCAATAAGGGGGCAATTGACCAGGCCCCCCCCCCCCCGGAGCCCCAGCCATCGAAACGGCCGAAGCCCGAGGGCCAAGACCCGCTCAACGCCCCCCGGAGGGAAAACACATGTGGCCAGGCAGCAGAAACCCGCAACCGTCCAAAACAGAAGTCGCAGGTCACAGCTCCGGTTCCAACCCCAAATTACACAATACCTAATAACACATAAATGAAAGAACTAGCACAGATATCATGTACAGTTATGCAAACACTAGAACCGAGAACACCAGCCACCAATGTTCACAATAGGGGGTCCAAGCGTCATGAGGCTGAGACAGTCAGAGGCATGACCCAAGTGTAACCGGTACAGGGCCGCCCGTGGGCACTCCAACATTTCGTTCCCATTAAATCAGGCACCCCGTAGGCAGCTGAGGGAGTATGGCGGTAAACATCAAAACAAAAGAAAAAATGAAAGATAACAGAAACAACTCGTTATACTTGCGGGACCGGGGAAGCCGCATCAACAGAGTGGAATATTGGGCCGAAGAGCATCATCCAAAGTGCCATCTATGCTTGCAAAGTAGCCAGGCTAGAGGAAGGGACGCGTTGTTTGCGAGACACTTTCTGCCACTGCTCCTCAGGGTTATTCGGTAAGGGTGGGATGCCTTCCTGCCAGCCAGGCAATTCCGGCGGGGATATGCTCACATCCATGCAGAATTTGTCCAGATCTTCTGGGAACCGCAGAACCGCCGTCTTCCCATCTCTGTGAGCAATCAGGGCGGCAGGGAAACTCCACCGGTAGCTGATGGAGGATAAGCGCAGTTTCTCCGTTAGGGGACGCAGGGCCCTGCGTCTTTCCAGAGTCTCCCTAGCCAAATCAGGAAAAAAAGAGAGTGAAGCCCCATCAAAGTCCAGGACCGGGGTCCCCTTGAGTTTTTTCATGATGCGTTCTTTCTCTTCAAAGTAGTGCACTCTGCAGATCACATCACGCGGAGTTTCCGCCGCCAGGTTGCGAGGGCGGAGGGCGCCCGGTGCACTCGATCAATTTTCAAAGGATGGTCCGCCGCATTCCCCAGGAGGCCATTAAAAATGCCCCTTACCGTTGGGAGGAGATCTTCATCTTCATCCCCGGTAGCCTCCGGGAGCCCCCGAATCCGGATGTTGTTCCGTCGATTACGGTTCTCCTGGTCCTCGATCTTATAGAGGGCGGACCGATGAGCGATAGCGAGAGAGCGGGTAGTAGCTTGCAAAGACCTAATGGCGGTAGCGTGCCTGTCCAGCCTCTGCTCGGACTCTTCCACTCGGTCCAAAACCTGCGCGAGATCCGAACGGATCGCGGACACTTCCCTCTTGATGGACTTCTCGAGCCCCAAGAGCATCGATGCCAGTTCAGATTTAGTAGGAAGTCCGCTCACCAGCGCCGCCACTTCCGACCGTCTTGGCTCACTCTCTTCCCCGTCAGTACCCACCGACGAGGCTGGGGACTGCGATCTGCGTTCAGGCCTGGGGCGGGGGGCGGGGCCCGCGGCCGCGCTCGTGGCAAGCGGAGAGCGGCCCATCCATGTCCCCCACCTCATCAGGCTCCGCCAGGAACCGTTTAATCGATCCCTTGGGCACGCTCTTCTTCGGCAGGGACTTGCCAGTTCTCCTCCCCATCGTTCCCGGGCGTGTGGAGTGGTTCATGCGGCAAATAAGTGCTAAAATACCGGGGTCAGCGCCGGAGCTCAGGGACAGTGCGTCCTCACCGCTGCATGCCGAGACCACGCCCCCCCATTAGTTATTTATTTGTGTCAGAGAATCATTGTTATTGGGGGTAATAGTGGGGGTTCTGTGTAATGATGAGGGTAGTATGGGGGTCCTGTGTAATTATGGAGGGAGGGGGTTCTGTGTAATGATGGGGGTAGTATGAAGTCAGGGGACCTGTGCAATGATGGGAGTGGTATTGGGGAGGGGTCCTGTGTAATTTATGGGGGTAGTACAGTGCTGTGTTTTGGCCTAGGCCGACAGGGCCCAGGCCTAGGGCAGCACTTTGCGGGGGTGGCAAAAAAGCCGCCCTCCCCCATGAAAAAGGCTCCCTGCACCCTCCTCCCGCACGCAGGGGAGTATGGCTGAGCTGAAGAGAGCAGTGACGTTGCGGGTGCGGTGGGGACCAAGAAGCAGTTTTAGTAGGTACCGCCCCCCAAAGCCATGACTCTCTCCCTGATTGGCCCTCTGCTGGGGCCAATCATGGGGAGGGAAACAGCGGCAGGAAGCTGGGCGGCGGCACAGCAAACCCAATTGGAGCCGCTCTCCCTCTTTTCCCTTTGGCTAACAAAAAGGGGAGGAGGGGTGAGCGGGGAGATACACAGACAGCCTGCAGCTCTCCTCTCCCTGTCACAGCGCTGCTGCAGAGTTCTCTGACAAATGGAGCAGCAGCGCTGTGACAGTGCTGCAGGCTGTCTGCGTATCTTCCCTGCTCACCCCCTCCCCTTCCTCCTGTCAGCCAAAGAGAAAAGAGAGAGAGAGAGCGGCTCTAATTGGGTTTGCCATGCCGCCATGATTGGCCACAGCAGAGGCCCAATCAAAAGACACTGGGGGGCATCATGGGAAATGTAGTTCCTGAAGATTGGTGGCCCCAGTGTGTCCACAGACACCATGCTACAGTCCCCAGCATGCATGCACTCTGCTGGGGGGGGGGGGGGGAGCCTGGAACTCAGAAAAAAAAGCAGAGGAATTGAGTGTTATAGGAAGAAAAAAAAAATGTGCTGGGGAAGCCAGAGAGTGAGCCACTCTGTACCCTTGTACCCGCACCACCAGAGAGAGAGCCACACTGTACCCACACCACCAGAAAGAGAGCCACGCTGTACCTGCACCACCAGAGAGGGAGCCACGCTGTACCTGCACCACCATAGTGGGAGCCACAATGTACACACACCACCAGAGAGGGAACCACAATGTACCCGCACCCCCCAGAGAGAGAGAGAGAGACACACACTGTACACTCACCAGAGAGGAAACCACTCTGAACCTGCACCACCAGAGAGAGAGACACACTGTACCCGCACCACCAGAGAGGGATCCACGCTGTACCCATACCACCATAGAGAGTGCTACACTGTAATTCCTTTTCTACCTACCTCTGCACACCCTACACTACACTCCCGCCTACCAATTTGATTACCTTTGCAGAACAGGCTGTGTTAGGCTGAATGACCACAGTTCCAGGCAGGATTTTTAAGCATGCCCCTTTATCTCCTCAGTGGGCAACATTCAGTATAGGTGATGGTGGAGGTGACCTCAGGGGGGCATGATATACATATGAATGCCACCTATATTTACATATGAATGCCGCCAGCCTGCTGGCTATTTACATATGAATGCAGTCGCTATTTACATATAAGTGCCAGTTATTTACATGTAAATACAGGGTCTGCAGGTGAGTCATCTGTACACAATGGGGCAGAGCTGGGCAGCATTAGTAGCAGCACTTCACACTGAGATATTGGGACACAGCATGGGACTAAAACTTCAAGGGACAAGGGAATTTAAACCGGGATAGTTGTCAAGTATGAGGTAGCTGATTTGGACCCCACAACAATGACAGGGCCCTGCCTTAAAGACAGCCCTGGAGTGAACACATTCACCAAAAGAAAGCTGTATTGGTGGGATAAAAGGATGTCAATTTTGCTTGGGTACAGCATCTCAAAAACGTGCAATTGTCAGTTAAAGCGATGAAGTGCCATATTGCAAAAAATGGCCTGGTCGTTAAGGGGGAAAATCTTCTGGGCTGAAGTGGTTTATGTGCTCCAAGATTAGAGTCAAAAGTATGAATAGATACTCAGGTACCCTGGGCTGGAGACAAGTACCCCGGTGCTCTTATTGGCTGCAGATAGGTAGTCGGGTACTCTGGGCTGGAGACAGGTACTTGGGTACTTTGATGGACTGAAGACAGGTACTCCGGTACTCCGATGACATGGAGACAGGTACTCGGGTACTCCGATGGGCTGCAGATAGGTACTTGGGTACTCTGGGCTGGTGACAGGTACTCTTTATTACTGGGGTAATCTGTGTGTTTTGTACTGTGCACTGTAAGTGGTAACGAGCTGTTACCACAATCTCCTCCTCATAGAGGATCGGTGTGTGAGGAGGAGAACCCGGTAACAGCTAGTTACCGCAGTTTGTTGAAATTTGTGGCCGGCTGTGATTGGACACAGCCGCTCATGTGGTAAAGAGCCAGTTATGCCTCAACCATGATCACTGTGCTGTGAGAGCGGCGAGAATGGACAGACATTATATAACACCAGCCCAGATGGAGAGAAGGTAACTGCTGGCGTCATTTTACAATGTGCCAGTAGGGAAGGGGTTAACAGAGTCTGGGACAAAGATGAAGGCTAGAAACACTGTTTGCAGGCTTCATTTACACAGGGGCAAAGGCACTATGCTCTTTCAAAAAAGTGAACTAAGGACATAGTTCCTACTGCTATTAGCTAATCTACTGTCACAAAGTTATGTGATACACATCACGGTATTGTGTAAAGCAGTCTTTTTAAAGAGGAAGTAAACCCTTATGGGTTTTACTTCCTCTTTATTTCCCTGCAAAGGGAAAGCATAATGGGCTACTATGCATCGCATAGTAGCCCATTATGTGTCACTTACCTGAAAATGAAGCCTGCAATGTCACTGCTGTCCCCGCTAGCAGCGAGCACCCATCTTCACTTCTCTTCCTTCCAGGGCCGCAAACTCCGGCTCTATTACTGGCTGGAGTCGCATGACATCACTGCCGGGCATGCACGCGGGAGCCGTCACAGCATGACCCCCTTTAGAAACAGCATGATCTGCCCTTTCTAAAGTGCGCATGCGCTGTAGGCATTGGTACACGGCTTTAATGTAAATATCTCCTAAACCTTGGAGGCTTAGGAGATATTTTCAGCACCTTAACATAGGCTTACCTGTAGGTAAAAGTGGATGTACTGTATGCTGAAAGCTGCCATTTTGCTGACGGCCCAGAGCCTCTGAACAGCACTAAAGCTTCAGACTTTCAGCAGATAGGCCTCTACAAATTCGGAACAGTGCCTATAATTAGCGAGAAACTGAGCATATGCAGAGCAGGGCGAGACAGCGTATTACTGGATTATAAACGGAATAGGCACTTTTAATGTTTTACAGTGCCTTTCAAAAGTATTCACCCCCTTGGCATTTTTCATGTTTTGTTGCCTCACAACCTGGTTGAATAAAGACACCAGTCCAACCTGAGTGAGTCTCTACAATTGTCCCTATCCCCACACATTGCACACTCTCATCAGTCCCTACCCTCAAGGAGCCCACAATCCAAGGTCCCCATTCATAAACTAGGGCCAATTTTGGACAGAAGCCAATTAACCTACCTGCATGTCTTTGGATTGTGTGAGGAAACCCATGCAGGCCCAGGGAAAACATGCAAACTCCAGGCAGGTAGTGTCACAGTTGGGATTTGAACCAGCGACCCTTCTTACTGCTAGGTGAGAGTGCTAACCACTACACCACCGTGCCACCCGTGTTTCATGTCTCCTTATTGAGATCTTTGGTCTGCAACCGCTTTACCACCTCGGTGCCACATCCTCACCCTATACAGGTTGAGAACCATGAGGAGTATGAAGTACAATCCATTGTTGACTCCCGTAGGTTCCATGGGCACATACAGTACCTGGTGCATTGGAAGGGGTACGGTCCGGAGGAACACTCTTGGGTCTCATCCTTGGATGTACATGCCCCTGTCTCCTCTCATCAGTCCTGCCTACTTAGAGCTGTCCAGATCACTTTTCATCTCTGCCTTCGCCTTTGGTCACATCTCAGAGACTTTTCTCCTGCGTTCCTGTTGATGACTTGCTCGACTGATGTCCCTTCTGGCTCCTAATCCTGCTTGCTGTACTACTATGTTGATCTCTGGCTCTCTGACATTGGCAGACTACCCGATCTGGTTACTGAACTCTGGCTAGTATTGACTACGCTTACTCTGTTTACCTTTTTATTATTATTAAACAAGTGTGATTAACTGTACGTTTTGTCTCGGTCTGATTCATGGTATCTGACAGTCACAATATATGTTGGCATTTGTGGTTCCCTCAATGAACTGTAGCTCCCCGGTACTCATGCAGCCCCAGACCATGACACTCCCACCACCGTGCTTGACTGTATGCAAGACACACTTGTACTTGTACTGGCAATCTGGTTGCCACCACACATGCTTGACACCATCTCAACCAAATACGTTTATCTTGGTCTCATCAGACCACAGGACATGGTTCCCATAATCCATGTCCTTAGTCTACTTGTTTTCAGCAAAATTTTTATGGGCTTTCTTGTGCACCATCTTTAGAAGAAGCTTTTTTCTGGGACACCAGCCGTGTAGACCAATTTAATGCAGTATGCGGCGTATGGTCTGAGTACTGACAGGCTGACCCCCCACCCCTTTAACCTCTGCAAGCAATGCTGGCAGCACTCATACATTAATTCCCCAAAGACTGGATATGATGCTGAGCACATGCACCAACTTCTTTGGTTGACCATGGCGAGGCCTATTCTGAGTGGAACCTGTCCTGTTAAACCACTGTATTGTCTTGGCGACCTTGCTGCAGCTCAGTTTCAGGGTCTTTTCAGTCTTCTTATAGCCTAGGCCATCTTTATGTGGAGCAACAATACTTTTTGTCAGATCCTCAGAGAGTTCTTTGCCATGAGGTGCCATGTTGAACTTCCAGTGACCAGTATGAGAAAGTGAGAGCGATAACACCAAGTTTAACACACCTGCTCCCCATTCACACCTGAGAAGTGTAATTTCTTCAGTGTTGTCACATGAAAAGATCTAATAAAACATTTACAAAAATGTGAGGGGTTTACTAATTTTTGTTAGTTTCTGTAGCTATACCAACAAAAGGGGCCAGCCTGAAGCGATCTAGCAGGACTTCATTTTCTTATACAGCTCCACTTTAAAGCACAATTGCACCTTCCAAAAAAAAAAAAACACAGCAGAGAGTGTGGACTTTCAACATTGTAGAGTTTCGGAGGGGGGGGGGGGGGGGGGGGGTTGATGGTGGACCACTGCAGTGAGTGCAATAGTCTGGAATGGCAACCTCTGCCAGGCTCTCGGGAAAGAGTTAACTAAAACATAGAAGAACAGCCATAAACTTGCTTGTATTGTCATGGAGCTGACAAAATACATTGCTAAGTGACTAGGCTATAGGTTTATGGGCCCAGAAGAGCATGCTGGGGAAGTTAGTGAAGGCAGCATGCATGAGGACAAAGGGCCACAGCATATCAATTACAGCATATTGCAATCATGGTAATTAGGGAATGAGGAAAGAAATACAATACATTAACAAACATTAAATACATAAAATGTAATGTTGAAGGAGAAAACTTACTTTAATATAGTCCTTCTGCAGGACATGTTGTATGATGGCAGAACAGGTCTCTGGAATAATGAGCCCCAGAGCCTGGGGGGAGATGCCTGTCGAGAACTTGAGGTCCTGAAGGCTTCTCCCTGTCGCCAAGTACCACAACGTGGCGATGAGCCTCTGCTCCGGAGTGATGGCTTGCCGAATGCAGGTATCCTGCCTGCTGATATAAGGGGACAGCAAAGCCAGCAGACAGTGAAAGACAGGGTCCTTCATCTGGAGATAATTCCTGAAATCATCAGGATTATTCTCCCGGATCTCACAAAGCAAAGGCATGTGCGAGAATTGGTCACGCTGGAGCAACCAATTCTTGCTCCATAAACTCCTCCTTGCCCTGTTCATGGACTGGGATTGTGTCAAAGCTAAAAGCCCAACACCAAGCCCCCACACAGCACGAACTCTACAACGAGTACGTACAGGAAAAATGGCTTCAAAAAGATCGTGCTGGTCAGAACGGACAACAGAAAGCACTGATAAACAGCAAAGCCTGAAAGAACGAACTGAACACCAGAAACGAGCAGACAATCAGCACTGAAAATCAAAGCCTACTATACCAAGATATAGTCCACAATGACCAACAAATGCGAACTGACTACACACACTGATAAATAGATATGCACCGACAAGCACAAACTGAAGAGCAGTAACGATCTGAAGCACAAATCTGAAAAGCGCAAATCGTCTCTCACCAAACTTCTGCTAATACGTGATAAACATGAGATCAGCAGAAGGAGCCCAAAGGGTGCCACACGTGGTGCTGAACTTCCATTTTCTAGACCCGTCATACGCGGTTTACGTCACCGCATTCTTGTTGACCGGGAATTCCAACAACGTTGTCCGACCGTGTATGCAACACCACTTCCGGACTAAATCCGTCGGAAATTATCCGACGGATTTGGTGATCGGAATGTCCGACCGTGTGTACAGGGGCTTAGCCATCACATGTTGTGTGCTGTTCATGCACCAGTGATGAAAATCAAACATTGCTGACAACTCTTCCTGATGACTTCTGTACCTAGTAAAGATGCTTTATTCCATTACTTTTGCCAAATGAATCCAGGCTATAGTCTTCCTTAATCGTCTGCCAATGCTTTCTTCCTTATTGCTCTCCTTGCACACAACCTTGTGTGCAGTAAATACTTCAAAACAAACACCAGATCCACCTGCTGTTCCCTTTGTGACTTGTATAGCTGTTTTTTTCCATAATATGGCTCAGTGTTCTGACCCATTTACAAGGAATTGAAAGGATCTAAACTTTGGAATAAGAAAGCACAATTTATGTACAACAATATATGGTGTAAATTGCAGTTTCTATTTATCTGTAAAATGTCATCATTGATAAGGTGCTACTCCGCCATCTTGTGGATTTTTAGCAAAATGCATGTACTGAAAAAAATTAAAACCAATCACAGATCAGCTTGTATCCCCTCTGTTCATCCGTGACAATACAAGCAAGTTTATGGTTGTTCTTCTATGTTTTAGTTAAAGAGAAAGTAAACCCTGATGGGTTTACTTCCTCTTTGATTCCCTGCAAAGGTAAAGCATAATGGACTACTATGCATCGCATAGTAGTCCATTATGTGTCACTTACCTGACACAGGAGCCAGCGAAGTCACCGCTGTCCCCTGTAGTCCGGAGCATCCATCTTCTCAGTGGGTCTCGCTGCTCCGCCGCTGTCATTTGGCGAAGCAGCGATGACGTCACTCCCGTGCATGCGCACCGGAGCCGCCACTCGCGGCATATCACCGTTGACAGCGGCACGCTCAGTGCGCTTGTGCGCCGCTGTCTACGGCGCATGCGCTGTAGACAGCGATGCCTATATTTCGGCAAATATCTCCTAAACCGTGTAGGTTTAGGAGATATTTCTTGGACCTACAGGTAAGCCTTAATCTAGGCTTACCTGTAGGCCAAAGTTGGTTGTAAGAGTTTACAACCACTTTAACTCTTTCCTGAGAGCCTGGCAGAGGTTGCCATTCCAGACTATTGCACTCACTGCAGTGTTCCACCATCACGTCCGCATTGTCCCTCCCCCCCAACTCTGGGTCCTACTATTATAATTAAAAGGGGTATAATAGTGTTGTGATATTGGCGGTGGTGTCAGCGACATATGACTTCCTGTATGTGGACATGGGGAAAAATGGGCAGATGTCGGATGGTGGAGTGTTCGCGCAGATGGAGTTCTACTGGCGTCTCCAGAGTGGCAGTCTGGGCTTGCCACCTCCAGAGGAGAATGTGGAAGGACTCCCCTTCGTTTTCATCGCGGATGAGACGTTTTCTCTGGCAAACCATCTGATGCGGCCTTTCCTGATGAGGACCCTCACCCCGGACCAGAGGATCTTTAATTTCCGGCTGGCCAGAGCCAGAAGAGTAGTGGAGAACACTTTTGGGATAATGGCCAGCCGGTTCTGCCTATTTTTGACTCCAATCCACATTGCGGAATATAAACTCAATCATATTGTGCTTTCGTGCTGAAAAAACACTTGGCAAACTATGTGGGCTCAGTTGGGCCTGATGCAGACTTACCTGAAAATGCCAACCTGAGGGCCCTTAAAGCTTTGGATTTTGTTTTCATTTACTGCTTGGCTTTGTTTTAGGTGTCTCCTAGGTTTTTTTTTTGGGGCCTTTTTCTACAACAGTGCAAACCCAATTTTAGAGTGAGATGAGGTGACAGTCTCTTCTTCAGATAATCTTATTTATTATACTTATTTTGTGCATAATAATACTTATGTTGTGGGTCTGCTACACGCACACCTTGTTTTTGTTGTTAATGTATGCAGGGCTGGACTGGCCTACTGGGATACCGGGAGATTTCCAGGTAGGCCGCCTGACTTGAGGCCGCTTTTATTTGTGGCTGCATTTGTGATTTCTACTGCGGATCACAGCGCTGGCTGGCTCTGTGTTCGGCGGGCGCTCTGTAACACGGCCCCGCCCCCCAAGACCAGCTCGTGTGATAGTAGATAGAATCAACTTTCCGCCTATCACACGAGCCGGTCAGGGGGGGGGGGTGGGGCCAAACACAGAGCCAGCCAGTGCTGTGATCAAGAGGAGGAGATATTGCCCGTACAGCCTGCTCTGTGTGCATGGATAGGAGGATCGGCAGGGGGGGCTACATATAGAGGAGATGAGCCTTCTATATTCCTCCATGCAGCCACTGAATGCTTGCAGGAGTGAGGGGAGGAGAATCAAGCATTCAGCGGCTGCATGGCGGAATATAGAAAGATATATCCTCCTATCCAACTTCTTTTACTGCCCCCCAGTTCAGCTTGTGCCCCCCCCCCAGTTCTCTCCACCCCTGTTTTTTCTGCCCCCCCCCAACCTGTTCTCCAGTTCTCCCCATCCTTCTCTAGCCACCATCCCAGTGCTCTCCACTCTCCCCAGTGCTCTTAATCCCCCCAGTGCTCCCCCTAGTGCATTTCACCCCCTCCCCGTAGTGCACTTCTCCCCCCCTGCTCTCCCCCTGTCCTTCCCCCCCAGTGCACTCCACTCCCCCCAGTGCTCTCCCCCCTGTTCTCCCCCCCAGTGCTCTCCTCCCCCGAGTGCTCTCCCCCGCTGTTCTCCCCCCAGTGCTCTCCACTCCCCCCAGTGCTCTCCCCCCGTTCTTCCCCCCCAGTGCTCCCCCCGTTCTTCCCCCCAGTGCTCTCCCCCCTGTTCATTTCTCCGAAGTGCTCTCCCCCCTGTTCTTTTCCCCCCAGTGCTCTCCCCCCCGTTCTTTAACCCCCCCCCCCAGTGCTCTCCAGCTCTCCCCATTAATCTCCAGCCCCCACCCCAGTGCTCTCCAGCCCTCCATTCTCCCCACCCTTGTTCTTTCTGGCCCCCTGGTGCTCTCAAGTTCCACCCATCACTCTCCAGCCCCCCCCAGTGCTCTATACCCCCTGTGCTCTCCACTCCTGTTCTTTTTGACTCCCCCAGCACTCTCCACTCCCACCCCTGTACTCTCCACTCAACCCTGCGTTTTGCCCCCACCCATGTGCTCTCCAACCCTGCCAATGCTCTCCACCTCCCATAATGCTCTCCAGTCCACCGTGCTTTCCCCCCTTTTATTTCTGGCCCCCACTGGTGCTCTCAAGCTCTCCCCCCTACTCTTTGTACCACCCCAGTACTCTCCAGCCCCTGCGCTCTCCACCCCTGTTTTTTTGCCCCTTCCAGTGCTCTTTGCCACCCCACACTCTTAGCCCCCTCAGTGCTCTCAGCCTACCATGCTCTCCACCCCTGTTCTTTTTGGCCCCCCCAGTACTCTCAAGTTCCCCCCAGCGCTCTCTGCTCCCCACCCCTATGACCTCCACTACCCCCTGCTCTTTGACCCCACCCATGTGTTCTCCAACCCCACCAGTACTTTCTGCTCCCCCTTCTCTCCAGCTCCCACCCAGTGCTCTCCACTTCCCCAAGACCAGAGGACAGGCTGACTGCGGCCGGAAAATGAGGATGGCTGAAGGTGCAGGTGGCCAAGGACCACTTCATCTCACAGCAAACAGATCCTCTGGAAAGATCCCGTCCCCATCCAAAATGAGAACAGACCCTGCCTGCTGCTGCCCGTCATGGATATCCTGCTGGCATGCATGGTACCGTACCGAGCAACAACAACACACCTTCCCACAGACATGGGACTGCAGACTGGGACATGGGGCACAGGAGGGGCTGCATTCACGGGGACAGTGAGGCTGCATTCATGGGCACAGTGAGGCTGAAATGGTGGGCACTGTGAGGCTGCATTTGTGGGAACAGTGAGACTGCATTCACGGGCAGAGTAAATCTGCATTTGGTGGGCACCCACCCCCCTTACCTTAATGTATTCTTTCTGTGGAAGGTGGCCCCCCCCCCCACGTTCTGAGTTCACTGGGGTCCCCCTTGATGATTGTCCACTTACCACTTTTAACTGGAATTTGCATATATATATACAGTGGTGTGAAAAAGTGTTTGCCCCCTTCCTCATTTCCTGTTCCTTTGCATGTTTGTCACACTTAAGTGTTTCGGAACATCAAACCAATTTAAACAATAGTCAAGGACAACACAAGTAAACACAAAATGCAATTTGTAAATGAAGGTGTTTATTATTAAAGGTGAAAAAAAATCCAAACCATCATGGCCCTGTGTGAAAAAGTGATTGCCCCCCTTGTTAAAACATACTATAACTGTGGTTGTCCACACCTGAGTTAAATTTCTCTAGCCACACCCAGGCCTGATTATTGCCACACCTGTTCACAATCAAGGCATCACTTAAATAGGAGCTGCTTGACACAGTAAGGTCCACCAGAAGATCCTTAAAAGCTACACATCATGCCGAGACCCAAAGAAATTCAGCAACAATTGAGAAAGAAAGTAATTGAGATCTATCAGTCTGGAAAGGGTTATAAAGCCATTTCCAAAGCTTTGGGAATCCAGCGAACCACAGTGAGAGCCATTATCCACAAATGGCGAAGACATGGAACAGTGGTGAACCTTCCCAGGAGTGGCCGGCCGCCCAAAATTACCCCAAGAGCGCAGCGACGACTCATCCAAGAGGTCACAAAAGACCCCACAACAACGTCCAAGGAACTGCAGGCCTCACTTGCCTCAGTTAAGGTCAGCGTTCATGCCTCCACCATCAGGAAAAGACTGGGCAAAAATGGCCTGCATGGCAGAGTTCCAAGGAGAAAACCACTGCTGAGCAAAAAGAACATCAAAGCTCGTCTCAATTTCTCCACAACACATCTTGATGATCCCAAAGACTTTTGGGACAACATTCTGTGGACCGATGAGACAAAAGTGGAACTCTTTGGAAGGTGTGTGTCCAAGTATATCTGGCGTAGAAGGAACACTGCATTTCATAAAAAGAACATTATACCAACAGTAAAATATGGTGGTGGTAGTGTGATGGTCTGGGGCTGTTTTGCTGCTTCAGGACCTGGAAGACTTGCCGTGATAAAAGGAACTATGAATTCTGCTGTCTACCAAGAGATCCTGAAGGAGAATGTCCGACCATCTGTTCGTGTACTCAATCTGAAACGAACTTGGGTTCTGCAGCAGGACAATGATCCTAAACACACCAGCAAGTCCACCACCGAATGGCTGAAGAAAAACAAAATGAAGACTTTGGAGTGGCCTAGCCAAAGTCCTGACCTGAATCCTATTGAGATGTTGTGGTATGACCTTAAAAAGGCCGTTCATGCTCGAAAACCCTCTAATGTAACTGAATTAGGACAATTCTGCAAAGATGAGTGGGCCAAAATTCCTCCAGGACGCTGTAAAAGCCTCATTGCACGTTATCGCAAACGCTTGGTTGCAGTTGTTGCTGCTAAGGGTGGCCCAACCAGTTATTAGGTTTAGGGGGCAATCACTTTTTCACACAGGGCCATGATGGTTTGGATTTTTTTTCACCTTTAATAATAAACACCTTCATTTACAAATTGCATTTTGTGTTTACTTGTGTTGTCCTTGACTATTGTTTAAATTGGTTTGATGTTCCGAAACACTTAGGCCGCGTACACACGGGCGGACTGTTCGCCCAACTTTGTCCGCTGAACAGTGTTTGGGCGGACAGTCCGCTCGTGTGTGGGCTTTCAGCGGACAGTTTCAGCGGACAGTTTGACGGACAAGGTTTTTCGGAATTTCCGAAAAACTGTCCGCTGAAACCTTGTTTCAGCGAACAGTCCGCTCGTGTGTAGGCTTGTTCGTCAAACAAAGTTGCGCGCATGCTCAGAAAGGATTTTCACGCCGAAAGCTATAATGCAGTGTATAGGACGTCGTATTTTTCGTCCCGTCGTACGTGCCGTTCACGTCATCGCGCACGGTTTCAGCAAACTGTTCGTCCGTCGTGTGTGGCCATGTCCGTCCATGCTAAGTTTGAGCGGACTGTTTGCCGAAACTGTTTGACGGACAAAGTTGGGCGAACAGTCCCCGCGTGTGTACGCGGCCTTAAGTGTGACAAACATGCAAAGGAACAGGAAATGAGGAAGGGGCAAACACTTTTTCACACCACTGTATATATATATATATATATATATATATATATATATATATATATATATATATATATCCCTATGTGTTTTTATATCTATATATACTATACTCTTCATCAAATGTGCTTTAAAATGTATGGTTTTCCCTTTCATGAACAAGAAAATAATGACGTTATGCTGTGGGGCTGGTATGAAATTTTTTCCAGGGCTGGTTTTTATTCCCAGTCCAGCCCTGAATGTATGTAGTGCATTACTGACAAACATATTGCTCATTTTCAGCACCATGGCAGAAATATGTGGGGTCATGAAAATGGCATGGTTGGGGAAATTTAAAAAGCACTGTGGGTGTTATTTACTAAAGGCAAATCCACTATGCACTACAAGTGCACTGCAAAAGTTCACCTGAAACTGCACTTGGAGTGCAAAGTTGATTTGCCTTTAGTAAATAACACCCATTGACACAGAATACAACAACTTTACTACAAATACTGCTTTTGCATATTGAAAAAGGAAGCCACACATTGTTGATAATTACACCTTTTACTCAAAGCACATTCACATGTGTGTTTAGAAAAGGGTTTTACAACAAACCAACATATTTGGTATATAAAACATTATTTTTGGTAACATTTTTCTAACTTGCTGTTTTTGTGTAAACAGGCATGTATCAAAGCATAACATACAGAACACAGGAACTTACAAAGTTTAACTTTGAAAGTTAAGACATTATCAGACATGATTATTTACAAACTGTGCTGATATTGCCTTCATCAGATGGGGTGTCACCCCCTGGAAAAGCCAAATTTCGAAGATGCACACAAATTGTGAATCAAAAAGTTGCCAGTTTCCTCCTGATCCCATGCCTAATGTCAACATATGCTATCTCCCATCATGGGGTATCAATGTACGTGTTTTAGGGGTGCAACCCCTTAATCTCAGCCACTTTAGTAGCAAGGAAGGGGTTGCACCCACAAAACACATACATTGATCCCCCATGATGGGAGATAACAAATGTTGACACACTGTGTGCATCTTCCAAATTTGGCTTCTCGAAAAATATAAAAGTGTTTTGGAAAAATTTAAATGGATGCTAGCTAGTTTTGGGTGTTTCAGATACTCCCTTAACCCCCCTGACGGTATTCCCGAGTCTGACTCGGGGTGGATTTTTTATACCAAAATCGGTATCCCCGAGTCAGACTCGGGACAGCGTCGCTGGATCCAGGAGGAGGTTTCCTTACCTTCTCCTTCGAATCCAGCGATGTCTCCCCGCTGTACGAGCGAGCCGTGCCTCGCTCGATCTATCACATCGGCGATCTCCGTGCCCTGCGAGCGTTGCGACGCACGGGCACGGAGATCGGCGCCAAATTCAAAAAGTGAAATAAACAGTATACATACAGTATAATGTAATCTTACAGATTACATTGCTGTATGTAAATATTTCACATCCCCTTTGTCCCTAGTGGTCTGCCCAGTGTCCTGCATGCAGTTTTATATTGTAAAAACTGTTCTTTATGCCTGGAAACTGGAGATTGTCCATAGCAACCAAAACTGTCACTGTACATCAAAAATGATTTTAGACCAGCTAGAAAACAGCGATAATAAATTAGAATGACTCGCAGAATTGAGCGATAGCGATTTGTGGGGAGATCCGTCATCAAATACTGAAAAGTAATGACAGTGACAATTCTGCAACTCAGCAAATTTCAGTGTTTTTGATTAGATTACATTATTGAATAATTTTTATTATTGTTATATTATTATTTGGTACAATTATTTATAATTATTTATTATATTATAATTTATGATTTAATTTTTCAAACTTTATCATACCTGGGATGTCTGCTAGACTCTGGTTTGGACAGATTTAAGAGAGTTATTCCTAAGAATTGCAGGACTACAATATAAAACGCCAAATTTTCATGCAAAATAATGGTACCGCTTTTAGCACCTAAAATCCGAAATAATGGTACCGCCAGGGAGGTTAAACATCAATGACCTTCTTCATTTTTTGCTGAACATCATTGATGTTTTTCTGGATATTCTCTAAATCGCGATTGCACTCCATTATCTCTTCATTGAGGATCTGGGCACTTTCACTGGTAAAATGCGATTCTTCTTCCACAATATCCACATCACCTAAAAATAAACCAAAAAAAAACACTGTATTATAAATATGCAGGCATACATTGATTAGCTTACCAGAAGTCCCTGTTCTCCCCCCCAGTGCTCTCCTCCCCTGAGTGCTCTCCCCCGCTGTTCTCCCCCCAGTGCTCTCCACTCCCCCCAGTGCTCTCCCCCCGTTCTTCCCCCCAGTGCTCTCCACTCCCCCCAGTGCTCTCCCCCCTGTTCATTTCTCCCCAGTGCTCTCCCCCCTGTTCTTTCCCCCCCAGTGCTCTCCCCCCGTTCTTTATCACCCCCCCAGTGCTCTCCAGCTCTCCCCATTAATCTCCAGCCCCCCACCCCAGTGCTCTCCAGCCCTCCATTCTCCCCACCCTTGTTCTTTCTGGCCCCCTGGTGCTCTCAAGTTCCACCCATCACTCTCCAGCCCCCCCAGTGCTCTATACCCCCCGTGCTCTCCACTCCTGTTCTTTTTGGCTCCCCCAGCACTCTCCACTCCCACCCCTGTACTCTCCACTCAACCCTGCATTTTGCCCCCACCCATGTGCTCTCCAACCCTGCCAATGCTCTCCACCTCCCATAATGCTCTCCAGTCCACCGTGCTTTCCCCCCTTTTATTTCTGGCCCCCACTGGTGCTCTCAAGCTCTGCCC
The DNA here is from genome assembly GCF_037356315.1 of Lithobates pipiens. Taxonomy (NCBI): domain Eukaryota; kingdom Metazoa; phylum Chordata; class Amphibia; order Anura; family Ranidae; genus Lithobates; species Lithobates pipiens. Next base: position 258,797,319 of record NW_027507785.1, on the reverse strand, counting down.
CCTACTCTTTGTACCACCCCAGTACTCTCCAGCCCCTGCGCTCTCCACCCCTGTCTTTTTGGCCCCCCCAGTACTCTCAAGTTCCACCCAGCGCTCTCTGCTCCCCACCCCTATGACCTCCACTACCCCCTGCTCTTTGACCCCACCCATGTGTTCTCCAACCCCACCAGTACTTTCTGCTCCCCCTTCTCTCCAGCTCCCACCCAGTGCTCTCCACTTCCCCAAGACCAGAGGACAGGCTGACTGGGGCCGGAAAATGAGGATGGCTGAAGGTGCAGGTGGCCAGGGACCACTTCATCTCACAGCAAACAGATCTTCTGGAAAGATCCCGTCCCCATCCAAAATTAGAACAGACCCTGCCTGCTGCTGCCCGTCATGGATATCCTGCTGGCATGCATGGTACCGTACCGAGCATCAACAACACACCTTCCCACAGACATGGGACTGCAGACTTGGACATGGGGCACAGGAGGGGCTGCATTCATGGGCACAGTGAGGCTGCATTCATGGGCACAGTGAGGCTGCAATGGTGGGCACTGTGAGGCTGCATTTGTGGGAACAGTGAGACTGCATTCACGGGCAGAGTAAATCTGCATTTGGTGGGCACCCACCCCCCTTACATTAATGTATTCTTTCTGTGGAAGGTGGTTCCCCCCCCCCCCACGTTCTGAGTTCACTGGGGTCCCCCTTGATGATTGTCCACTTACCACTTTTAACTGGAATTTGCATATATATATATATATATATATATATATATATATATATATATATATATATATATCCCTATGTGTTTTTATATCTATATATACCATACTCTTCATCAAATGTGCTTTAAAATGTATGGTTTTCCCTTTCATGAACAAGAAAATAATGACGTTATGCTGTGGGGCTGGTATGAAATTTTTTCCAGGGCTGGTTTTTATTCCCAGTCCAGCCCTGAATGTATGTAGTGCATTACTGACAAACATATTGCTCATTTTCAGCACCATGGCAGAAATATGTGGGGTCATGAAAATGGCATGGTTGGGGAAATTTAAAAAGCACTGTGGGTGTTATTTACTAAAGGCAAATCCACTATGCACTACAAGTGCACTGCAAAAGTTCACCTGAAACTGCACTTGGAGTGCAAAGTGGATTTGCCTTTAGTAAATAACACCCATTGACACAGAATACAACAACTTTACTACAAATACTGCTTTTGCATATTGAAAAAGGAAGCCACACATTGTTGATAATTTAACTTTTTACTCAAAGCACATTCACATGTGTGTTTAGAAAAGGGTTTTACAACAAACCAACATATTTGGTATATAAAACATTATTTTTGGTAACATTTTTCTAACTTGCTGTTTTTGTGTAAACAGGCATGTATCAAAGCATAACATACAGAACACAGGAACTTACAAAGTTTAACTTTGAAAGTTAAGACAATATCAGACATGATTATGTACAAACTGTGCTGATATTGCCTTCATCAGATGGGGTGTCACCCCCTCGAAAAGCCAAATTTCGAAGATGCACACAAATTGTGAATCAAAAAGTTGCCAGTTTCCTCCTGATCCCATGCCTAATGTCAACATGTGCTATCTCCCATCATGGGGTATCAATGTACATGTTTTGGCGGTGCAACCCCTTCATCTCAGCCACTTTAGTAGCAAGGAAGGGGTTGCACCCACAAAACACATACATTGATCCTTAATAATGGGAGATAGCACATGTTGACACACTGTGTGCATCTTCCAAATTTGGCTTCTCGAAAAATATAAAAGTGTTTTTGAAAAAATTAAAATGGATGCTAGCTAGTTTTGGGTGTTTCAGATTCTCCCTAAAACATCAATGACCTTCTTCATTTTTTGCTGAACATCATTGATGTTTTTCTGGATATTCTCTAAATCGCGATTGCACTCCATTATCTCTTCATTGAGGATCTGGGCACTTTCACTGGTAAAATGCGAATCTTCTTCCACAATATCCACATCATCTAAAAATAAACCAAAAAAAAAACACTGTATTATAAATATGCAGGCATACATTGATTAGCTTACCAGAAGTCTCAGACACTCACCTGTTGTGGTGCCAATTTCGTCAATCTCTACAATCTCTCCTCCTCTGCTTCTGGTGTTGGTATTTCCCCTTCTTTGGGAGGTGTGGGGTCCCTGGTGTACTCAGACGTCCCGAGTCTTCTCTCCCCTATGAGAATGTAAAAAAGGAATAACTGAGTTAAAGTTAACGGCGTTACTTAACATACTTAACGCCGTTACTTTAGAGGGTAAAGCGTAATTGAATTGATTACTCTTCCCCTCATGGTAAATCCGTTCCCATTACTTGGGCGCCATTACCGCAATTAAATCTACGGCCACGGGGGGCGGTAGATGTAATTGCCGTAAATCCGCAATTACATCTATCGCCACTAGGGGCGCAACGGGCCACGATCTGGAGCGCTTCGCGGCCTCGGCCTTAGGAAAGGCCGCAGCTTCGGTCTAGCTCCGGAGCGGCAGCCATCTTGGTGCACCCGTCGGCCATTTACAATGTGATTGCTCTGTCAAATGACGGAGCGATCACTTGTAAGCCAACCGGTGTCATGATGACGCCAGTTTTTCTCTCCCTCTGTGTACAGATATGTACAGTGGAGCGGAGAAATCGTATGGCAGCAGCGCTGTGGGCTGCATCTGTAGTACCCACAGCACTGCTCTGTGACAATTGCAGTCACAGCCATCCCTCCATACCCTGCCAATACTCTGAAATTCCCTGCCAATACGCTGCAGTACCCTGCCAATACCCTGACAATACTCTGCAATTCCCAGCCAATACTCTGCAATTCCCTGCCAATACTCTGCAGTACCCTGCCAATACCCTGCCAATACTCTGCAGTACCCTGCCAATACTCTGCAGTACCCTGCCAATTCCCAGCCAATACTCTGCAATAATCTGCCAATACTCTGCAATACCCCGCCAATACCATGCAATACTCTGCAATACCCTGCCAATACTCTGCAATACCCTGCCAATATCCTGCCAATACTCTGCCACACCCTGCCATAACCTGCCATACCCTGCCATACTCTGCCATACCCTGCCATACTCGGTAATACCCAGCCATATCCTGCCATACTCGGTAATGCCCAGCCATACTCTGCAATACTCGGTAATACCCAGCCATACCCAGCCATGCTCAGCCGTACCCAGCCATACTCAGCCAATATTACAGTGGGGGAGATGACGTGGATATTACAGTGGGGAGATTGTGGATATTACAGTGAGGACTATATGGTGGTGGCATTTTCACAGGTTTTTGCGAATTCAATTATTAGCTGCTGATCTGAAAAATGATCCGATCTGTGACTCTGATCCGAGGAATGATCCGATCCCTGAGTTTGGGGGGGACAGATGTACCGAGGGGAAACAGATATATGTTTTTGGGGGGGGGTGACAGACGTGTAGTGGGGTACAGAGGGGGAACAAATATATGTGTGCAGGGGGGGGGGGCAGACGTGCAGGGGGGTAAAGAGGGGAAATAGCCATGCAGGGGGGTACAGAGGGGAAAAAGACGTGCAGGGAGGAACGCGCCCCTTGCTTACAGTAATACTAGACTATTAGAATATTTAAAAAAAAGTCACAGTTACTTTGCTGAGTAACTAATTACTTTTGTAATGTAATAACTGAGTTACTAATGCAATTACTTTTTGGGAGAAGTAATTTGTAACTTAACGAATTACTTTTTTAAAGTGAGATGACCAACACTGCTTATCACACAGATATTTGAGGGCAGAAATAGGAATATGAAACATTGCTTGGAAGTGTCGTACAATTGTGTTTTTTGGCAGAGTTCAAAGGTGAAAACATTATTTTTTACACTTTCTAAAGTTGGAATACTTACCTGTTGTGTGAACAAATGTAGTCAAGTGCAACTTGCCAAAACATCGTCTTTGGAGTGGGCTAAGGAACAATGTTTATTACGAACGATTGAACCCATGAACATGAAAGTGACCATTTTAAACTGTACAACATTAAATCAAAGCACATGGAGCAGAATGCAAGCAATAATAATAATATGAACACACGACAACTACTTACTTTTTTGAAGAACTTGCTTGATCCTTCTGTACTGATCATGCTCCCTCAGTTTCAGGTCTGACCAGCGTTTTCTCAGTTGATCCTTGGATCGTCGTACCCCAAAATTCTTCTGAAGACTCTTCACAACTTTAGTCATGATCTTGGCCTTTCTGACATTTTGGTTTGGGTAAGGTCCATACTTCCCATCATAGTCGTTCCTCTATGTCCACCATCTCCAACATCTCTCCAAAAGACATATTTGAGGCCTTAAATCTTCTCCTCCAGGATCGGGACGTTTCTGGCTTCCGGCTTTCCTCGTCCTCCTCCTCATTCGTGGAATTATTATCATGCCCCTGGTGTGTCTCCGCCATGTGCTCTCCCCACTGCGCCGAAAGAGAAGGGGTGGGGAATAGACTAGAAAGAACATCAGGGGCGGGCGGAGTTTCACGCATGCGCACTGTATATAAAACGCAACACGCGTGTGTCGTACGTAGGATCTGTGAGCAGAGTGAGGAGCTGATGCGCCGATCGTTCAAACAAAGGTACAATTCAGGGGCAGATCCAGAGCCTAGTCTCAGGATGGGCGCTTGCAAAAAATTTTTTGGGTAAATTTATCAGGGAAATGGCTGGTGTTAGCGCTTAAATCATCACGACGCCATGGTAGTTATGGTGTCAGGAAGATTGAAACGCATTACTATTATTACATTGTTATAAAAAATTAAATGGTTCAACTCACCATAATGCAGAATCAGTGGGAGCCCTGAGCGTGTCACCTGCCACACGTTGCAGATTGTCACTTGCCACGTCGCCTGTCACCAGATGCAGATGGTCACTTACCCCGTCCCATGCCACACGTTGCAGATTGCCACTTGCCACGTCCCATGCCACACGTTGCAGATTGTCACTTGCCACGTCCCATGTCACACATTGCAGATTGTCACTTGCCACGTCACCTGTCACCAGATGCAGATTGTCACTTGCCCCGTCCCATGCCACACGTTGTAGATTGTCATTTGCCACGTCTCATGCCACACGTTGCAGATTGTCACTTGCCACGTCACCTGTCACCAGATGCAGATTGTCACTTGCCATGTCACACGATGCAGAGTGTCACTTGCCACGTCCCGTGCCACGCATTGCAGATTGTCACTTGCCACGTCACCTGTCACCAGATGCAGATTGTCACGTGTCAAGTCCCATGCCACACGATGCAGATTGTCATTTGCCACGTCCCATGCCGCATGATGCAGATTGTCACTTGCTTGCTATAATTGTCTCTTGCTATAATTGCTATATAATTGTCTCTTGCTATAATTGTCCCAGGCAGCAGATTACCAGTAAAGCAGCAGAGAGATGAAGTAATCTCTCTGCTGCCGTGGCTGCCTGCACACTACACAGTGAGGTCAGAACTTCAGGGATACTGCTTCTAGATTGAGGCCTATATTGGGACAAGATTAGGAGAGTTTAGCCTGACATTATTAGAGTTTGTCTTGTGTTGTGTCTTGCAGAGAAGATGGATCCCTTCAAGGAACCACATTTTCTGGGGCTAATCATTGATATGCTCAGGGAGCTTCCCTGCCTGTGGCAGATGAACAACCCACTTTCTAAGGGCCGAAGAAAGAGGAAGGCAGCGCTGGAGAAACTGCTTGGTTTGGTGAAGATCATGCTCCCCACGGCAGACATCACCTATGTGATGGCCAAAATTGGTGCCCTGAGGAGTACATATCTGAGGGAGCACAAGAAGTTCCAGGAGTCCAATGCGATCAGGAGATCCAGATGACATTTGTGTACCCAGGATGTTGTACTACGAGAGGCTGCATTTTCTGGCAGACCAGAGGGAACCCAGGCCACCACTCTACCATCTTCCTTCAAGGCTTCCTTCACCCCCAGCTGAGGCTTCCAATGTCCAACCTGGGCCTTCCAGGCAGCAACATGTCGAGGGGCCCAGCTTGAGATAGGTATAGCATTGTTCAACATATTTTTTGTCGTACATTTAATGATATTAACTAGATATTATTATTGATCAGTAAGTTGTGATTTAACAAAGTGGTTTACATATCAATAGACAGTAGTGACCAAAAATGATTGGGACAAGAAGTAAAAATGCTGTGCTCAGAATGTTAGTCTATTCTATTTGGTAACATTCAATTTGCAACAGTCATGAGCACAAAATTGTGTGGTTGATGACCAAAAAACTAAAACTATGTCCCATTTTCATACACAGGAATACCTCAACCGGGAGGAGGCTGTGGCAAGTGTCAGCCGGGAGGAGGCTGTGGCAAGTGGCAGCCGGGAGGTCGACCATCGCCCTCCTGCTCCTCCACCTCCTGCCACAACTACAAGAGCAGAGCCACAGCCTGGAAGGAAGCCTGGAGGGAAGTGCCTAAGGAAGACCAGAGAGTGATGGCTTGGGTTCAGTCTGGTGTGACAGAAGATGCAGGCTCTTGTATGACCACAGCCTGGGGACATAGATGTCATCTGCTATAACTGATCTCTTGGACTTCTGGACCAGACTGTTATCCCTTTAGATATGTATTCCTCGGGCCACCAATTCTGCATTTAAAAAATAATTGATGTCTGCCCTGGGGACCAAAGGCTTTGCCAAATTGACCAGTTTCTCCAGCGTTGCCTTCCTGTTTTTGCTTATGACACCTGATTAAAGTTTTTTTTTGGTTCAAGAAATACTTGCCTATGTGTTTTACTTCAAAAAGGGCTGTTTATTTGTGAGTAGGCAGGTACATTTCAAAAATACAAAGTCAAATTAATAACAAGGGGCACCAACACCAAACCTCCTAGAGATTAAAAAAGAAAACAATAAAATAAATAGATAATAATGGTGTTGTGGTAAGTTGACACACAAAACATACCAAAAAAATTACAAAGATGAGCAAAATGTCATAAAAGGAGATCTTGATTAAAAAACCAACCACAAAATTTACCGAAAAAAAAAAAAAAATGATTGGGTAGATGTGACAAATTAAAATATTGTATTCATAAAATGAGGAAAAATAATAAAGAAATAAGTTTTGGAGAAGTGTGTGTGAATATGAGCAGCAAAACAACTTCATTCTTGTAACATTATAAAGAAAAAGACAATGCGCTGCATTAAACAATTTTAAACATTGCAGCATGACGAATGTGCTATATCGATTACGATCGGTAGTTTTACCTGACCGAGTGTTCCGTCTCAGAATTTATTCTGAGCATGCGTGGCACTTTGTTCATCGAACTAGGCTACCGAAATTGATGCGCATCGGATCATGTTGTCGGAAAATTGTATATCCAGCTCTCAAACTTTGTTGGTCGGACATTCCTACGGAAAAAGTCAGATGGATCCCACACACGGTCGTATTATCCGACAATGCGGTCCGATCAGACATTTTCCATCTGAATTTCCGACCGTGTGTACAAGGGCTAAGACAACACATCTCTGCTGGGACTTTGTAGAATATGCAGAACATTTTAATTGTATTATTGCTCCTTAACCTGGTTTAGAATAAACCTGTCACTGCACTTAAAAAAGTGCTGGTAAAGCACAGACAGATCAAAGATTTTAAATGCTAAAAGTATTTTTATTTTCCATAAACATTTTTCTTTCATTTGCAATATGCCTTTCAACTCATTGGATAATTAGATTTTTTTCAGGAAAAGACAATTCCTAGTATAGCCCCCGTTTCTCCTAGCCCTGGAGGGATTTGCCCCCTAATGACCAGGCCATATTTTTATGATACGGCACTGCGTTGCTTTAACTGACAATTGCGTGGTCGTGCAACTCTGTACCCAAACAAAATTGATGTTTTTTTTTTATCACTAATAGAGCTTTCTTTTGGTGGTATTTGATCACCTCTGCGGTTTTTATTTATTGCGCTATAAACAAAATTATCCGACGGATTTGGTGATCGGAATGTCCGACCGTGTATACAGGGGCTTAGCCATCACATGTTGTGTGCTGTTCATGCACCAGTGATGAAAATCAAACATTGCTGACAACTCTTCCTGATGACTTCTGTACCTAGTAAAGATGCTTTATTCCATTACTTTTGCCAAATGAATCCAGGCTATAGTCTTCCTTAATCGTCTGCCAATGCTTTCTTCCTTATTGCTCTCCTTGCACACAACCTTGTGTGCAGTAAATACTTCAAAACAAACACCAGATCCACCTGCTGTTCCCTTTGTGACTTGTATAGCTGTTTTTTTCCATAATATGGCTCAGTGTTCTGACCCATCTACAAGGCATTGAAAGGATCTAAACTTTGGAATAAGAAAGCACAATTTATGTACAACAATATATGGTGTAAATTGCAGTTTCTATTTATCTGTAAAATGTCATCATTGATAATGTGCTACTCCGCCATCTTGTGGATTTTTAGCAAAATGCATGTACTGAAAAAAATTAAAACCAATCACAGATCAGCTTGTATCCCCTCTGTTCATCCGTGACAATACAAGCAAGTTTATGGTTGTTCTTCTATGTTTTAGTTAAAGAGGAAGTAAACCCTGATGGGTTTACTTCCTCTTTGATTCCCTGCAAAGGTAAAGCATAATGGACTACTATGCATCGCATAGTAGTCCATTATGTGTCACTTACCTGACACAGGAGCCAGCGAAGTCACCGCTGTCCCCTGTAGTCCGGAGCATCCATCTTCTCAGTGGGTCTCGCTGCTCCGCCGCTGTCATTTGGCGAAGCCGCGATGACGTCACTCCCGTGCATGCGCACGGGAGCCGCCACTCGCGGCATATCGCCGTTGACAGCGGCACGCTCAGTGCGCTTGTGCGCCGCTGTCTGCCTGCCTGTCTTTCAGCAAATATCTCCTAAACTGTGTAGGTTAAGGAGATATTTCTTGGACCTACAGGTAAGCCTTAATCTAGGCTTACCTGTAGGCCAAAGTTGGTTGTAAGGGTTTACAACCACTTTAACTCTTTCCCGAGAGCCTGGCAGAGGTTGCCATTCCAGACTATTGCACTCACTGCAGTGGTCCACCATCACGTCCGCATTGTCCCTCCCCGTCGGAAGGTGGAGTGTTCGCGCAGACAGAGTTCTACTGGCGTCTCCAGAGTGGCAGTCTGGGCTTGCCACCTCCAGAGGAGAATGTGGAAGGACTCCCCTTCATTTTCATCACGGAAGAGACGTTTTCTCTGGCAAACCATCTGATGCGGCCTTACCCGATGAGGACCCTCACCCCGGACCAGAGGATCTTTAATTTCCGGCTGGCCAGAGCCAGAAGAGTAGTGGAGAACACTTTTGGGATAATGGCCAGCCGGTTCTGCCTATTTTTGACTCCAATCCACATGGCGGAATATAAACTCAATCATATTGTGCTTTCGTGCTGCATTCTGCACAATGTTTTGAAAAGACACTTGGCAAACTATGTGGGCTCAGTTGGGCCTGATGCAGACTTACCTGAAAATGCCAACCTGAGGGCCCTTAAAGCTTTGGATTTTGTTTTCATTTACTGCTTGGCTTTGTTTTAGGTGTCTCCTAGGTTTTTTTTAGTGGTTTTTTTTTGGGCCTTTTTCTACAACAGTGCAAACCCAATTTCAGAGCGAGATGAGGTGACAGTCTCTTCTTCAGATAATCTTATTTATTATACTTATTTTGTGCATAATAATACTTATGTTGTGGGTCTGCTACACACACACACCTTGTTTTTGTTGTTAATGTATGCAGGGCTAGACTGGCCTACTGGGATACTGGGAGATTTCCCGGTAGGCCGCCTGCCTTGAGGCCGCTTTTATTTGTGGCTGCATTTGTGATTTCTAATGCGGATCACAGCGCTGGCTGGCTCTGTGTTCGGCGGCTGCTCTGTAACATGGCCCCGCCCCCCCAGACCAGCTCGTGTGACAGTAGATAGAATCAACTTTCCGCCTATCACACGAGCCGGTCGGGGGGGGGGGGGTGGGGTCGTGTTACAGCGCAGCCGCCGAACACAGAGCCAGCCAGTGCTGTGATCAAGAGGAGGAGATATCTCCCGTACAGCCTGCTCTGTGTGCATGGATAGGAGGATCGGCAGGGGGGTCTACATATAGAGGAGATGAGCCTTCTATATTCCTCCATGCAGCCGCTGAATGCTTGCAGGAGTGAGAGGAGGAGAATCAAGCATTCAGCGGCTGCATGGAGGAATATAGAAAGATAATTTCCTCTATATGCAGCCACCCGCTGATCCTCCTATCCAACTTCTTTTACTGCCCCCCCAGTTCAGCTTGTGCTCCCCCCCAGTTCTCTCCACCCCTGTTTTTTCTGCCCCCCCAGTTCTCCCCATCCTTCTCTAGCCACCATCCCAGTGCTCTCCGCTCTCCCCCAGTGCTCTTAATCCCTCCAGTGCTCCCCCTAGTGCACTTCACCCCCTCCCCGTAGTGCTCTTCTCCCCCCCAGTGCTCTCCCCCCCGTTCTCCCCCCCCAGTGCGCTCCACTCCCCCCAGTGCTCTCCTCCCCCCAGTGCTCTTCACTCCCCCCAGGGCTCTCCCCCTCTGTTCTCCTCCCAGTGCTCTCCACTCCCCCCAGTGCTCCCCCCCGTTCTTCCCCCCCAGTGCTCTCCACTCCCCCCAGTGCTTCCCCCGTTCTTTCCCCCAGTGCTCTCCACTCCCCCAGTGCTCTCCCCCCTGTTCATTTCTCCCCAGTGCTCTCCCCCCTGTTCTTTTTCCCCCAGTGCTCCCCCCCGTTTTTCTCACCCCCCCAGTGCTCTCCAGCTCTCCCCATCAATCTCCAGCCCCCACCCCAGTGCTCTCCAGCCCTCCATTCTCCCCACCCTTGTTCTTTCTGGCCCCCTGGTGCTCTCAAGCTCCACCCATCGCTCTCCAGCCCCCCCAGTGCTCTATACCCCCGTGCTCTCCACTCCTGTTCTTTTTGGCTCCCCCCAGCACTCTCCACTCCCACCCCTGTACTCTCCACTCAACCCTGCATTTTGCCCCCACCCGTGTGCTCTCCAACCCTGCCAATGCTCTCTACCTCCCATAATGCTCTCCAGTCCACCGTGCTTTCCCCCCTGTTCTTTCTGGCCCCCACTGGTGCTCTCAAGCTCTCCCCCCTACTCTTTGTACCCCCCCAGTACTCTCCAGCCCCCGCACTCTCCACCCCTGTTTTTTTGCCCCCTCCAGTGCTCTTTGCCACCCCACACTCTTAGCCCCCTCAGTGCTCTCAGCCTACCATGCTCTCCACCCCTGTTCTTTTTGCCCCCCCCCAGTACTCTCAAGTTCCCCCCCAGCGCTCTCTGCTCCCCACCTCTGTGATCTCCACTACCCCCTGCTCTTTGACCCCACCCATGTGTTCACCAACCCCGCCAGTGCTTTCTGCTCCCGCTTCTCTCCAGCTCCCACCCAGTGCTCTCCACTTCCCCAGGACCAGAGGACAGGCTGACTGGGGCCGGAAAATGTGGATGGCTGAAGGTGCAGGTGGCCAGGGACCACTTCATCTCACAGAAAACAGATCCTCTGGAAAGATCCCCCTCCCCATCCAAAATGAGAACAGACCCTGCCTGCTGCTGCCCGTCATGGATATCCTGCTGGCATGCATGGTACCGTACCGAGCATCAACAACACACCTTCCCACAGACATGGGACTGCAGACTGGGACATGGGGCACAGGAGGGGCTGCATTCATGGGCACAGTGAGGCTGCATTCATGGGCACAGTGAGACTGCATTCATGGCACAGTAAAGCTGCATTTGATGGCCACAGTGAGGCTGCAATAATGGGCACAGTGAGGCTGCAATGGTGGGCACTGTGAGGCTGCATTTCTGGGCACAGTGAGACTGCATTCACGGGCAGAGTAAATCTGCATTTGGTGGGCACCCACCTCCCTTACCTTAATGCAGTGTTTCTCAAATCCAGTCCTCAGGCCCCCCCAACAGGTCATGTTTTCAGGTTTTCCATTATTTTTCACAGGTGATTTGATCAGTTTCACTGCCTTAGCAATTACCACAGCCGTTTCATCTGAGGGAAATCCTGAAAACATGACCTGTTGGGGGGGCCTGAGGACTGGATTTGAGAAACACTGCCTTAATGTATTCTTTCTGTGGAAGGTGGTCCCCCCCCCCCCACGTTCTGAGTTCACTGGGGTCCCCCTTGATGATTGTCCACTTACCACTTTTAACTGGAATTTGCATATATATATATATATATATCCCTATGTGATTTCATATCTATATATAATATACTCTTCATCAAATGTGCTTTAAAATGTATGGTTTTCCCTTTCATGAACAAGAAAATAATGACGTTATGCTGTGGGGCTGGTATGAAATTTTTTCCAGGGCTGGTTTTTATTCCCAGTCCAGCCCTGAATGTATGTAGTGCATTACTGACAAACATATTGCTCATTTTCAGCACCATGGCAGAAATATGTGGGGTCATGAAAATGGCGTGGTTGGGGAAATTTAAAAAGCACTGTGGGTGTTATTTACTAAAGGCAAATCCACTATGCACTACAAGTGCACTGCAAAAGTGCACCTGAAACTGCACTTGGAGTGCAAAGTAGATTTGCCTTTAGTAAATAACACCCATTGACACAGAATACAACAACTTTACTACAAATACTGCTTTTGCATATTGAAAAAGGAAGCCACACATTGTTGATAATTTAACTTTTTACTCAAAGCACATTCACATGTGTGTTTAGAAAAGGGTTTTACAACAAACCAACATATTTGATATATAAAACATTATTTTTGGTAACATTTTTCTAACTTGCTGTTTTTGTGTAAACAGGCATGTATCAAAGCATAACATACAGAACACAGGAACTTACAAAGTTCAACTTTGAAAGTTAAGACAATATCTGACAGGATTATGTACAAACTGTGCTGATATTGCCTTCATCAGATGGGGTGTCACCCCCTCGAAAAGCCAAATTTCGAAGATGCACACAAATTGTGAATCAAATAGTTGCCAGTTTCCTCCAGATCCCATGCCTAATGTCAACATGTGCTATCTCCCATCATGGGGTATCAATGTACATGTTTTGGCGGTGCAACCCCTTCATCTCAGCCACTTTAGTAGCAAGGAAGGGGTTGCACCCACAAAACACATACATTGATCCTTAACCCCCCTGACGGTATTCCCGAGTCTGACTCGGGGTGGATTTTTTATACCAAGAGCGGTATCCCCGAGTCAGACTCGGGACAGCATCGCTGGATCCAGGAGGAGGTTTACTTACCTTCTCCCTCGGATCCAGCGTTGTCTCCCCGCTGTACGAGCGAGCCGTGTCTCGCTCGATGCATTACATCGCCGATCTCCGTGCCCTGCGAGCGTTGCGACGCACGGGGACGGAGATCGGCGCCAAATTCAAAAAGTGAAACAAACAGTAAACATACAGTATAATGTAATCTTACAGATTACATTGCTGTATGTAAATATTTCACATCCCCGTTGCCCCTAGTGGTCTGCCCAGTGTCCTGCATGCAGTTTTACATAATAAAAACTGTTCTTTATGCCTGGAAACTGGAGATTGCCCATAGCAACCAAAACTGTCACTGTACATCAAAAATGATTTTAGACCAGCTAGAAAACAGCGATAATAAATTAGAATCACTCGCAGAATTGAGCGATAGCGATTTGTGGGGAGATCCGTCATCAAATACTGAAAAGTAATGACAGTGACAATTCTGCAACTGAGCAAATTTCAGTGTTTTTGATTTGATTACATTATTGAATAATTTTTATTATTGTTATATTATTATTTGGTACAATTATTTATAATTATTTATTATATTATAATTTATGATTTAATTTTTCAAACTTTATCATCCCCGGGATGTCTGCTAGACTCTGGTTTGGACAGATTTAAGAGAGTTATTCCTAAGAATTGCAGGACTACAATATAAAACGCCAAATTTTCATGCAAAATAATGGTACCGCTTTTAGCACCTAAAATCCGAAATAATCGTACCGCCAGGGAGGTTAATGATGGGAGATAGCACATGTTGACACACTGTGTGCATCTTCCAAATTTGGCTTCTCGAAAAATATAAAAGTGTTTTTGAAAAATTAAAATGGATGCTAGCTAGTTTTGGGTGTTTCAGATTCTCCCTAAAACATCAATGACCTTCTTCATTTTTTGCTGAACATCATTGATGTTTTTCTGGATATTCTCTAAATCGCGATTGCACTCCATTATCTCTTCATTGAGGATCTGGGCACTTTCACTGGTAAAATGCGAATCTTCTTCCACAATATCCACATCATCTAAAAATAAACCAAAAAAAAACACTGTATTATAAATATGCAGGCATACATTGATTAGCTTACCAGAAGTCTCAGACACTCACCTGTTGTGGTGCCAATTTCGCCAATCTCTACAATCTCTCCTCCTCTGCTTCTGGTGTTGGTATTTCCCCTTCTTTGGGAGGTGTGGGGTCCCTGGTGTACTCAGACGTCCCGAGTCTTCTCTCCCCTATGAGAATGTAAAAAAGGAATACTTAGCACCAGTGGTGGAAGTAACTGAGTTAAAGTAAACGGCGTTACTTAACGCTGTTACTTTAGAGGGTAACACGTAATCAAATTGATTACTCTTCCCCTCATGGTAAAACCGTTCCCATTACTTGGGCGGCATTACCGCAATTAAATCTACGGCCACGGAGGGCGGTAGATGTAATGCCGCAATTACATCTACCGCCACTAGGGGCGCAACGGGCCACGATCCAGAGCTCTTCGCGGCCTCGGCCTTAGGAAAGACCGCAGCTTCGGTCTAGCTCCGGAGCGGCAGCCATCTTGGTGCACCCGTCGGCCATTTACAATGTGATTGCTCTGTCAAATGACGGAGCGATCACTTGTAAGCAAACTGGTGTCATGATGACGCCGGTTTTTCTCTCCCTCTGTGTACAGATATGTGCAGTGGAGGGGAGAAAACGTATGGCAGCAGCGCTGTGGGCTGCATCTGTAGTGCCCACAGCACTGCTCTGTGACAATTGCAGTCACAGCCATCCCTCCATACCCTGCCAATACTCTGAAATTCCCTGCCAATACGCTGCATGACATGTGAAGGACCTAATCCACAGTCGGTTAAGCCACACGTTACACAAATGACATGACAAGATTTTTGGAGTAAATGGCCTTGACGGCCTTTTATTAACAATTACTTTAAACTTAAACAAATAACATTTTTTTAAATAAATCTTAACCCAACTTATGTCCTCTTGGGGTATTCAAGGGTAACACACATCACTGGTCACTGCGACAAACTTCTTTTAACTTTAGGCCTCCAGTCGCAAGCCCCCTGACCCGGAGACGGTACTCAACTTTCGCAGTGACCTACCTTTTACCCCTTCCAGGTTAACCCCTCATTAACCGGAAGGTACCTGATAACCCCATCCACAGATGGGTACCACCATGTTAATCCCATACCACAAATGGGTACCAACCATGTTAACCCCATACCACAGATGGGTACCAACCATGTTAACCCCATACTACAAGATGGGTACCAACCATGTTAACCCCATACTACAAGATGGGTACCAACCATGTTAACCCCATACCACATATGGGTACCAACCATGTTAACCCCATCCACAGATGGGTACCAACCATGTTAACCCCATGCCACAGATGGGTACCAACCATGTTAACCCCATACCACAGATGGGTACCAACCATGTTATATATGCATATAACATCCATATTCTCCTCCTCCAAAGACCCAACCACTGCCACAGGCTTTCCTTACCGCCCCTACTATAATGAACCATACTCGGGAGGGTGGGTGGGAATCTTCTCCACCGTCGCTCAGTGCTGATGTCACTCCCCCTCCTTCCTCCTAGCTTCCTAACCCAAGTGCCTCCCCTGCTCCGGCCACTCCCCTTTTCTTAAAGGGGAAACATTTTTCTTTCCCAATAGCCTGACTGTGCTGTCCACACCTGTCATGCCGTCCCTGCGCTAATTCTTTTCTCTCCTTCTGCTCCGGGACTCTCTGTACCCTGCCAATACCCTGACAATTCTCCAATTCCCAGCCAATACTCTGCAATTCCCTGCCAATACTCTGCAGTACCCTGCCAATACCCTGCCAATACTCTGCAGTACCCTGCCAATTCCCAGCCAATACTCTGCAATACTCTGCAATACCCCGCCAATACTCTGCAATACCCTGTCAATACTCTGCAATACCCTGCCAATATCCTGCCAATACTCTGCCATACCCAGCCAATACTCTGCCATACCCAGCCAATACTCTGCCATACCCTGCCATAACCTGCCATACCCTGCCATACTCTGCCATACCCTGCCATACTCGGTAATACCCAGCCATACTCTGCCATACTCGGTAATGCCCAGCCATACTCTGCAATACTTGGTAATACCCAGCCATACCCAGCCATGGTCAGCCGTACCCAGCCATACTCAGCCAATATTACAATGGGGGAGATGACGCGGATATTACAGTGGGGAGATTGTGGATATTACAGTGAGGACTATATGGTGGTGGAATTTTCACAGGTTTTTGCTAATTCAATTATTATCTGCTGATCCGAAAAAGGATCCGATCCGTGACTCTGATCCGAGGAACGATCCCATCCCTGAGTTTGGGGGGGACAGATGTACCGAGGGGAAACAGATATATGTTTGTGGGGGGGTGACAGACGTGTAGTGGGGTACAGAGCGGGAACAAATATATGTGTGTGGGGGGGGGAGGGGCAGACGTGCAAGGGGGTACAGAGGGGAAATAGCCATGCAGGGGGGTACAGAGGGAAAATAGACGTGCAGGGAGGAACGCGCCCCTTGCTTACAGTAATACTAGACTATTAGAATATTTAAAAAAAAGTCACAGTTACTTTGCTGAGTAACTAATTACTTTTGTAATGTAAAAACTGAGTTACTAATGCAATTACTTTTTGGGAGAAGTAATTTGTAACTTAACGAATTACTTTTTTAAAGTAAGATGACCAACACTGCTTAGCACACAGATATTTGAGGGCAGAAATAGGAATATGAAACATTGCTTGGAAGTGTCGTACAATTGTGTTTTTTGGCAGAGTTCAAAGGTGAAAACATTATTTTTTACACTTTCTAAGGCTGGGTTCACACTGCTGCGGGGGGAGATCCGGATGTGATTCGCACCGCAAATCACATCCGATCTCCGTAGCGATGCGAGTTCAGCCATACAGATAGTATGGCTGAATTCGCAGCGCTCCCGCAGCAAACTCGCACGGGACCCTTTTTTTGGTCCGCAACAGAATCGGATCGCATGGTGGTTCACACCATGCGATCCGATTCCTGTGCGAGTCGGCAGATCGCACTGCGATATGCGGACGGATCTGGGGGTGTCATTAACATAACATTGACACTCCCAGCCGTCCGCATAGGGCAGTGTGAACTGCCGGCGGGAGGTGTGCGATGCGGGAAAACGCCGCGGATTCGCGGCGTTCCCGCATCGCAGTGGTGTGAACCCGGCCTTAAGTTGGAATACTTACCTGTTGTGTGAACAAATGTAGTCAAATGCAACTTGCCAAAACATCGTCTTTGGAGTGGGCTAAGGAACGATGTTTATTACGAACGATTGAACCCATGAACATGAAAGTGACCATTTTAAACTGTAAAACATTAAATCAAAGCACATGGAGCAGAATGCAAGCAATAATAATAATATGAACACACGACAACTACTTACTTTTTTGAAGAACTTGCTTAATCCTTCTGTACTGATCATGCTCCCTCAGTTTCAGGTCTGACCAGCGTTTTCTCAGTTGATCCTTGGATCGTCGTACCCCAAAATTCTTCTGAAGACTCTTCACAACTTTAGTCATGATCTTGGCCTTTCTGACATTTTGGTTTGGGTAAGGTCCATACTTCCCATCTTAGGCCACGTACACACGGGCGGACTGTCTGACGGACTTGGTCCGCTGAAACGTGTTTCAGCGGACAATCCGCTCGTGTGTGGGCTTCAGCGGACTTTTTCAGCGGACAGTCTGGCGGACTAAGTCTTTCGGAATTTCCGTAATATTGTCCGTCCAACTTTGGTTTCAGCGGACAGTCCGCTCGTGAGTAGGCAAGTTGGACGGACTAAGTATGACGCATGCCCAGAAAGGATTTACAGGGCGGAAGCGCTCGGTCTTGTAAAACTAGTGCTCGTATTGAAGCTAGCATATTCGTCATGCTGCTAATTTTGTGTTTTTTTAATATAGCCCGTTCTTTTCTTCTTCATAATGCAAGAAAAGTGAAGTAGCTTTGCTGCTTATATTCACACAGAGTTATCCCAAATGTTTTTATTCATCCTCATCCTATGATTAATATTCCAATTTTATAAAAATATAAAAAAAAAATATATATATATATATATATATATATATATAAAAAAAAAATATATATATATATATATATATATATATATATATATATATATATATATTAAAAAAAATATAGAATTTATATATTACTATATATTTTTGGAACTACTATTGTCAGTTAAAAATTATTTATTTATTTATTTTTTTGTGGGGGGGGGGGGGGGGGGGGGTTTGAAACAAGATGGACTTGCGTTTTTTTTGGCCAAGCAGGACTATGTAAGTAGAGATAGATAGATAGATAGATAGATAGATAGATAGATAGATAGATAGATAGATAGATAGATAGATAGATAGATAGATAGATAGAAAGATAGATAGATAGATAGATAGATAGATAGATAGATAGATAGATAGATAGATAGATAGATAGATAGATAGATAGATAGATAGATAGATAGATAGATAGATAGATACCCAAACCAGCATTTTAGCTTACACATGATTGAATGTTCAAAATCAGCAGAGCTTCCACTCATTTCAAATGTTAAGCCTCAAATTTACAACGACTGCACTTCCAAGTGCACTTGCAGTGCTTTAAAAATTGCACTTGAAGTTAGCATATTTCTATTAACATGAACGTGTGTTTTGTAAATAACCCCCAGAGTCTTTTGACATGTACCTGCCTACTCACAAATAAACTCTGTTTTTTTAAGCCAAAATAACAAAAAAAAAACATACAATATTTTTGGAAATAATAAATATTTATTTTTCGTCAGAACAAAACTAAATCAAGAGGGAGGCAACACTGGAGACAACTTTGACGTTTGCGAAGCCTTTTGTCCCCCAGGCACACATCAAGTGAGTGGCCACCAAAATTCAGAACCTGTGTAACATGTAAATAGGGAGCACAACATGGTCCTAGAATCCCAAAGACCAGGAACAGCAGCAGATGAGATCTATGTCCCCAGACTGTGGTACTACAACAGCCTGCGTCTTTTTTCAGAGCAGACTGAAGCCAGGCAGTCACTTCCGACTCTTCCATCTAGTCTTCCCTCCACGCTTCGCTGGAGGCTGTGCCTCTGGTGGTGGACTTGTGGTAGGAGGAGGAAGAGGAGGAGGAGGAGCAGTAGGGTCTGTGTTATACAGTCTGGTGGTCGGTGTTAGCTCACCCTTCAGACCCCGTTGAATCGCATAAAAAAAATGGCTTTGCACAAGTTGCGCTGTGCCTTCTCCATTTCTAGCAACTTGCTTGCCAAGTATGTACCGTAGGCCTCCTCAGGATTGGGGGGTTTGCTCAGCACTTGGGTGGCTTGGCTTATAAGTGCCAATGACTCCTCCTCTGTCCGTGTCATCCTCCTGGGCCTTTTGCTGGCTAGGCGGAGGGGAGGGACCTGGCTTTCGGTCTGACTCCTGCTGGGCCCAGCTAGCTCCTGTGTGTGGCTGGTCCCGGCCTCCTCCTCCATACCACTGGTCCCGGCCTCCTCCTGGGTGAGCTCATCCTGTGTAAAAAACAAAGAAATCAATAACTAAAATATGTCTATATTTTGAAATCATCAATCACTAACAATTTTACAGTTCTCACTTGCAAATACATTTGTCTTGAAATACAAAAGGCTATCATTTTGACACCATCATTTTTCCATCAGTTCACCAAGATTTGAGCCACATTTGTGGAAACTACTGTATCCTTCTATCTAATTTAATTTGTGATGAAATCCTAGATTTGGAAGCAATTCAAACATTGAACTTTACATCATTAATATTTGAGCAATCCTAACTTTAGAAACTAAAATATACCTGGCTCCAGCTGGGCGCATCAACTTCGTCCAGCAAGGAAGGGTCTGGATCTTCCAGGGATGGCTCACCTGAGGTGGAGGGAAGGGTGGAGGGAAGGGTAGACGGAAGAGTAGAAAGTGACTGCCTGGCTTCTGACGTGTCATCCAGAAAACGCAGCCTGTCGTAATACCACAGCCTAGGTACATAGATCTGACCTGCTGCTGCTCCTGATGTTTGGGAGTCTAGGACCTTTTTGCGCTCCCGCCTATACACGTTACGCAGGTTCTGAATTTTGTTGCTCACAAAGTCAATGTCTGCCTGGGGGAGTCGGGTTTGCACAAACGTCAAAATTGTCCCCAGTGTCTTCCTCCGGCCAGGACGGCTGGAATATTGTGGGTGTTTGGAATCCCACAGGCTCCTGTGCGACTCTATTATATCGATAAATGTGGAGAGGAAGGCCTCCTCCTTAAAGGGGTCTGGGGTATACTTTTCATTTTGATTTCTGAAAAACAAAAAAAATAAAAAATAAAATAATGTCAGACCAAATGCACACTATTTATATTGTGACAATGTAGGCGAGACCCACACTACACCCACACACACACTACCACACACGCTACCCCCACACACACAAACTACCCCCCCACACATCCACACTACCCCCAAACACTACCCCACACACACACACACTACCCCCCCACACCCACACTACCCCCACACACTACCCCCCCACACACACACTACCCCCACACACTACCCCCCCCACACACACTACCCCCCCACACCCACACTACCCCCACACACTAACCCCCCCACACACACACACTACCCCCCACACCCACACTGCCCCCACACACTACCCCCCCACACACACACACTACCCCCCCACACCCACACTACCCCCCACACACACACTACCCCCCATACACACACACACTACCCCCACACACTACCCCCCCACACACACACACACTACCCCCCCACACACACACACTACCCCCCCACACCCACACTACCCCCACACACTACCCCCCACACACACACACTACCCCCCCACACCCACACTACCCCCACACACTACCCCCCCACACACACACACTACCCCCCCCACACCCACACTACCCACCCACACACACACTACCCCCCATACACACACACTACCCCCCCACACACACACACTACCCCCCCACACACACACTACCCCCCATAGACACACACACTACCCCCACACACTACCCCACCACACACACACTACCCCCCCACCCCACCCCCCCCCACACACACACACACACACTACCCCCCCATACACCCACCCCCACCCCCACACTACCACACAAAACACCAACCCCACTCAACCACCAACCCACATAAAAATCAATTAACCATCAACAAGGTGAAATCTCACTATATACATTCCTAACGCAGGCTTAAAATTAAAATAAAATAAAAAGATAACCATCTTACCGTCGCGTGTAGCACTCGCTGCTTCCGTTCGGACAAACGTACGGCCTTGCGGTAACGCTTTATATACAGCGCATGCGTTCAAGCTCCGCCTGCGTCGCCCACGTTGCCCGCCCCTGACGTTCCGTGTGACCGTATTTCCCCGCCCCTTTTACCCTCGTTCCGCTGTGGGAGATTGATAGGTGAAAATGGCGGACGGAATTTCAGTGAGCAGCGCGGAGGAAAGCCCTCAACCACATGCTTCCGGAGCAAGGAAGAGATATAGGGCCACAAACATGGCCTTTGAAGAGATGGTGGAGATGGTGGATATATTGAGAAGGGAGGATTACGATGGGGAAAATGGCCCGTATCCCAAACCCAATATCCGCAAAAACTGCATCATGGATATAGTTGCCGAAACTTTGCACAGCAAATTTGAGGTCCGAAGAGGCAAGGATCAGCTCCGGAAACGATGGCCCGACATCAAATCCAGGGAGCCGGACCAATACCATCGAATCAAAAAGGCCCTGAAAAAAAGTGAGTAAACTCCACGTTTATCGTGACTGTCGGACATAATCGTTCGTATAGGTATACGATATATTTGTAAATCTGGCGAATTTGATCGTTCGTGTGGTTAATAGTTCATGTAATGAGTGAATATGCTTGTTCGTATATGTGGACGTAAATAGCATGGATTTGTATATGGTGTACATTTATCTGGTGTTTGATTAGATTTTAATTAGTTATTAATTTTTTGATATTGTTCATGATAAACTGAATTGTCACACTCAGTTTAGGATATCAATTTTTAATAAAGTTTCATAAATTTATTCAGTGTAATGTAGTCTCCATAAAAAATGAGATAGATAGATAGATAGATAGATAGATAGATAGATAGATAGATAGATAGATAGATAGATAGATAGATAGATAAAATGCTGGTTCAACATCTGGACTGGGAATCATTTAGTGTAGTTTGGGACATCATAGAACATTTTTTGACATAATCACACACAGGTACTCCAGGGAATGATTTGAGTGTGTCCGTCTGTGAAATTTGGACAAAAGATATAAAGTATCACAGTTTGGTTAAAGGCTAGGTTCACATTGCTGCAATGTACGAGATCGAATGTGATTTGCACCGCACTGCAGTGCAAATCACATGTGATCTCTGTGTGATGCGATTTCAGCCATACATATAGCTTTTTTAGTCATTAAAATGTCATTTTAATGATGTATTAAACTAGGATCTTGTAATAACCAGCTAATAATTGTACACCACTTCAAACCAATGTTTCAGATTCCAATTTCTGAACTCAAATATCACTATGCTTAAAAGTATACCTTTTTTTTTGTTTTTTTCATTCTCATAGGGGAACAAAGACTCAGACAAGAGGCGGAGCAGCCCAGGACCCCCCGACCTCACCAGCCTGATTGGGCAGTTAGCCCAAGCCCCGTGTCCGAGATGGAGCTGCCCAGCCCAGTGTCCGAGAGGGAGCAGCCCAGCCCAGTGTCCGAGCTGGATCAGCCCAGCCCAGGGCTAGATGTGGAGGAGGAAGAGGTGGTGGAGATACGCACCCCACAAAGTGAGTGTCTGACAACCCAGCTTAAGGTAAACAATTAATGGCTGTATATTTTAACCAATTTTTTATATACACATGTTTTTAGGTGATGATCTGGTTGTGGAAGGACAAGCCGCGGAGCCATTTACGACCGATAGTGCCCAGAGACTCATTGGTCAGATCATGGCCTGGAATGGCAGGATTGATTTGATGGAGAACAACATCCATGCCATGCAACAACAAATCCATTCCATGCAACAACAACTGGACACTATGAGGCAGGAAATGAAGAACATGATCGATGTTTTAGGGAGAATCTAAGCCCCTTTTCCCTAAAACGAAAGATCATGTTCTTCATTTCCTTGTCAAAAAGTTTTTAATGTTTTTAAAACATTGTTTTTAGAGGCCAAATTTTGAAGATGCACACGGCGTGTCAACATGTGCTATGTGCCATCAGAGGATCGCAATGTACGCATTTGGTGTTTGCAAACCCTTCCTCATTCTAGTATGTGAGAGGAAGGGATTGCACCCACCAAACACGTCCATTGATCACTCATGATGGTACATAGCACATGCTGACATTACCAATTTTTGGTGTGCATCTTCAAAATTTGGCTTTACCCCTTGTTTTCTGTAAATAGTTCAAAATTAGATTTTATGTATTTTTTTTATAATTTTATTTTATAGATATATATATAGATATATCTATATATTTATATGTTTCCAAAAAAAAAAATTTTTACAAAAAAAAAAACAAAACAAAAAGAAAAATATCTAAAAAAGAGGCACTGGTTGGAATGTGCACTATTAAAAATTCCAAAAAAAAGATGTGTGTGTGTGTGCGTGTCTACTTCTTTCAATACTCAATACCAGTTTGGGAAGTCATTTTGTGTTTTCTGTCACAAAGGGCCTTATTTACTATTGGCAAAAACCACTTTGCAATACAAATGCACTAGGACAGGAATATGCAATTAGTGGAAATCCAGCTGTTGCAGAACTACAAGTCCCATGAAGCATAGCAAGATGACAGCCACAAGCATGAGACCCAGAGGCATGATTGACTTGTAGTTTTGCACCAGCTGGAGGTTGGCCAATTGCATATCCCTGAATTAGGAGAATGTAGGAGACAAGCACCGTGAAAAGCAAACAAGAACCAAACTTAAAAATTTGAACAGACAATACATATTTCAAGAAAAATAAATTTTTATTGGTCAGCTGGCATTGGAATAGCCCCCCTACCATTAAAATAGCTGACATACCGGTCACACACCTCACGTGCTGTTTGGGGGGCTAAGCCAGGAAGGGCATGATCCAGCCCTGTGAGTTCTGGTAATATTAGTCCGGCCTCAGGCCCAATAGGTTGCAGGTACTGGTTCCTTGAAAGTTCGCGGAGAAAATTGTGCAAAATGCAGCAGCGAAGAATCACATAGTTCAGTTTATACTCTGCTAAGTTGATCGCTGTCAGTAACAGATAGAACCGGCTGGCCATAATGCCAAAGGCATTCTCCACAACCCTTCTTGCTCTGGCCAGCCGGTAATTAAAAACACTCCTCTCCGGGGTGAGGGTCCTTTGGGGGAAGGGTTTCATCAGATGGTCACTCAGACCGAACGCTTCATCAGCTAGAAAAACAAACGGTAGACCCTCCACAATCTCGGCATCTGGTGGCAAGTCCAGGCCACCAGTGATGAGACGGTGGCAGAACTCGGTCTGCCTAAAGACTCCTCCGTCAGACATCCGGCCGTTCTTCCCCACATCCACATAAAGAAAGTCACATTGTGTTGACACCACCGCCATTAGCACCACACTATGGAACCCCTTATAATTCCAATAGTAGGACCCTGAATGGGGTGGGGGCACAATCCTCACATGTTTCCCGTCGATCGCCCCTCCGCAGTTGGGAAAGTCCCAACGGGCAGCGAATTGGGAAGCCACAGTCTGCCATTCCTGTGGCGTGGAAGGAAACTGGGGAGTCAAACACAGGAAAAAAATAAAAATTAGTCATTAAATCAAAACAATTCATAACAAATAAAACTCAAAAACATTTTGGAACAACAGTTAAACAGAAATATTGAAAAAAAAATTCTGCCAAAAAAAAAAAAAAAACAGAAAGCCCAATTCACAGATTACTCAGCCCTCTGATGGACCAGGGGACATAAGTTAGGTGGGTGAGTGGGGTGGGGGACTAATTAATGAGTAGACAATACCTGCAACCAATTTGAGTTGGGTGGGGGGACTAATTAATGAGTAGACAATACCTGCAACCAATTTGAGTTGGGTGGGGGGACTAATTAATGAGTAGACAATCCCTGCAACCAATTTGAGTGGGGTGGGGGGACTAATTAATGAGTAGACAATACCTGCAACCAATTTGAGTTGGGTGGGGGGACTAATTAATGAGTAGACAATACCTGCAACCAATTTGAGTGGGGTGGGGGGACTAATTAATGAGTAGACAATACCTGCAACCAATTTGAGTTGGGTGGGGGGACTAATTAATGAGTAGACAATACCTGCAACCAATTTGAGTGGGGTGGGGGACTAATTAATGAGTAGACAATACCTGCAACCAATTTGAGTGGGGGACTAATTAATGAGTATACAATCCATATATATATATATATATATATATATATATATATATATATATATATATATATATATATATATTTATGGTGTGGAGCCCTCTGACCGATACGGTTAAGGATGACAAACAAGGTTAACATAAACTCGCTTACTTGAAATGGACCTGAAAGTGTGCCCTGGTCTGACGTACGGTATACCAAAATAAGGGGGCATACCTTAGATAGAAAGTGGGTGATAAATGAAATGAATATGAATGGAGTGAAATGAGTACTCTCATGAGGAGTATGATGCTTGAGAAATGCCCTGAAAAAGGGGATGGGTGGGTGGGTATCGCGCACCGGAACCGACGAGGAAGACAGGCGAACGGGCTGGTTATATACTCCACCGGGCTCCTCCCATAATTTCAGGCCACCATACTGGCCTTTCTATTTATGGTGTGGAGCCCTCTGACCGATACGGTTAAGGATGACAAACAAGGTTAACATAAACTCGCTTACTTGAAATGGACCTGAAAGTGTGCCCTGGTCTGACGTACGGTATACCAAAATAAGGGGGCAAAAACATTCAGGTAGGGGTTGCATTTTATTGATCCAAGTTTGTTTACTGGGTGAGCTCGACAAAGGCCTGGGTCATCTCCGCTTGCGGAATGGGTATGTAGCGGGCGAAACAGGTGGACCTCCATCTGCCCAACTTCTTGACAATGTGAGTAGGACAGAGGTGAAGGATACCCGGGAGTATCCTGACACGTTCCACCGGGCAGCGTTCAGAGGTTTAGTGAGAAATGGCAGAAGAGGACTAACTCCTGGTTGATCAGCCAAAAAAGGGGCCGACAGGCGCGTGAGAATGGCGACCGGGTACCAGCGGTTGTTGGACTTATAGAGGTGTATGTCCGAACCCGAGCCAAGCTGCTGCGTCTTGGAGACTGCTAAGTGTAAGACGAAATGGTCTTCGTATCGGACCAGGTGGTGCTCGCACAGCATGCGTGCTGTGAGGCTACAACAAGTAAAACTCGCTTGGCCGTAAGAAGCCGTAGAAGGCCAGGTGTATGGCTGCTTGTAAATGACACTAATGTGGAGACCGAAAAGGTGAAGTGGCCAGGAAATCTGACATATTTCTAAACGTCTCCTGTAACAGGCAGTCGTTTTGGTGCCGGCCATCGGCTGGCGCTTTCTGGATACCGCGCATAACAGCCCGAGCGGCGTGGTAAAATAGGAAGGGTACGGTAGGGTCCTTGAGGGACGTGAAATGTTGTACACCGGTCAGGTATAGCCGGATCGTATTAAAGGATAACGCCAACTGCGAGTGGCAGTAGGCAATGAAGGCTATGACTTGCTTGACACGGGACGTCTCTGTACTGTGATACGTGATGAAGTTGGTTAAAGGCCCTCCAGGCTGATTGATAGGCTTTGAGGGTATTGCGGGAAAGGGAGTGATCAAATGAGTTGGGTAGCCGCTAGGAGGTGAGGGGCTAATCCAGGGTCAGTTGAGACCAGTCCGAGATAGCTGCTGATGTTAGTCCGGCTCCGGGTACCTGAACGAAAACGAGACAAGGTTAAAAGCGGGAGAGGGCGTCCGCTGCCTGATTGACTTTACCGGGGATAAAGGAAGAATGGATGTTGAACTGAAACAACAACAAGAGCTGGACCAGTCGACGTAGGAAGGACATAACCAACAGAGAGGGCGCCTTGGCGCAGCCAGGAATTGCCAGTAACTGGGGAGGCCAGGGAGCTGCGAGCCAGAGGTGGCCAAAAAAACAGCCGCAAGCCCGTGGAGGCCGCTGCGTCGGTCATCACCTGGGGAGAAAGGGAAGACACGGAGGGAATGAACAGGGAGACGTCGTTCCCAGACGATAGGTATTCCTCCCGCATAGCAAGGACTGCTATTGCCGCGGGAACCCGGCTGAGGACTTGCTCTGGATCCTGTGAGAGGGACAGTAAGACCAATAGGCATGACACAAAGGCGCGACCCCTGAGGGATGGTGTGCATAGCGACGCTCGACATGCCGTGAAGGGACTGTAGGTGTCTTTCGGATGACTAAACTGGGGAATATGCGAGGATATTATATGTCCGTAAAGATGGCAGTTGTAATGGGCGAGCATTGGCCGATGGCTATGGGCTGATGCCTCTGGACGCCTCGTAGTGGGGATCTTGCTGTATGGGCCGTAGCAACAGATGGCTCTCCGAGCATTGTAAGGATAAGAAATGTTGAACGCTGGCTAGAAATAGCCTGGGCGTGCTACAGAAAGAAGCCAGTCGCGTGTGTCAACACGATCCTGGTGCGGACGGAAGTAGAACTCAACTGTCCTAAGGAAGAGACGGATAGACAGACAACAGTGAATGGTTTGTAAGAAAGCCACGGGAGACGAGAGGCCAATTAAGTGCTGCTGAAAATGACGTGTAGCCAGTTTGTGTGCCACTGAGAACGTGCTTGCCAATGAATGATTGCAAGAAGTTATGCTAAGTCACGAGCCTTGGCGTGACTAAAGTTGTGTTTAAACATGTGCTTGCGACAATTGCCCGGGAGTTTGTCACTGGAGATGTATACGTAGTGACTGTGAGCCATTCGTGTTACCGCATGTGCACTGCGAAGACTACAGGAGTTGTGCTTGAATGCATGTTTGGATGCGTGCTTGCGATGATTGCAAGATGTTACCCAGGATGCGTGCTTGCCATGACTGCAAGATGTTATGCTAGGATGCGTGCCTGCAACTAATGCAAGGAGTTGTGCCAGGACTCGTGCCTGCAACGACTGCAAGGAATTATGGTAGGCTTCATGGGTAGCCAGGCCGGAAAAGACAGAAGTCCATCCGGTCCAACCAAATCAAAATAAATAAGGTATCACACAACCCGACACCCAATTCTACGCCCGCAGCTGATCCAGAGGAAGGCAAAAAACCCCCAACAGAGCATAGGCCAATTTGCTACAGCCGGGGAAAATTCCTTCCTGACCCCTCGAGAGGCAATCGGATTTTTCCCTGGATCAACTATACCTATAAATATAAGTACCCCGTAATACAATGTACATTTAGGAAGGTATCCAGGTCTTCCCTAAAGCAATCTCTTGAGCAAGCCAGAAGTGCCTGCCAGCAATGATTGCAACAAGTTGTGCCTGGACACCTGCTTGCAACGATTGCAAGAGGTCTATGCTCAAATGCGTGCTTGCCATGATTGCAAGAGAACTATGCTCGAATGCGTGCTTGTAATGAGTGCAAGAGGTCTATGCTCGAATGCGTGCTTGCAATGATCGCCAGAGGTCTATGCTCGAATGCCTGCATGCAACGATTGCAAGAGGTCTATGCTTGAATGCATGCTTGTAATGAGTGTAAGAGGTCTATGCTCGAATGCGTGCTTGTAATGACCGCGAGAGGTCTATGCTCGAATGCGTACTTGCAGCGATTGCAAGAGGTCTATGCCCGAATGCGTGCTTGTAATGAATGCAAAAGGTCTATGCTCGAATGCGTGCTCGCAATGATTGCAAGAGGTCTATGCTCGAATGCGTGCTTGTAATGACCGCGAGAGGTCTATGCTCGAATGCGTGCTTGCAGCGATTGCAAGAGGTCTATGCCCGAATGCGTGCTTGCAACGATTGCAAGAGGTCTATGCTCGAATGCGTGCTAGTAATAAGTGCAAGAGGTCTATGCTCGAATGCGTGCTTGTAACGATTGCGAGAAGTCTATGTCTGGATGCATGCTTGCAACGATTGCAAGAAGTCTACGCTTGGATGTGTGTTTGCAACGATTGCAAGAAGTCTGCGCTTGTATGTGGAGAAAACAGCGAGACACGCCTAAACGAAGCTGTGTTTCCCTTTTGAAGGCAATCTATAATGAAATGAGGCCGAGGAGCAAGGCCCCCCGGCAGGCATCCAAACATTGAAGAATCAACTGGACCCAAGCCGGGAAGCGGTATGTGACAGTGAAATGAGAGAACCTGCCATGACAGAGATCCGGTTCGCCATGCCACAACTTGCGACCGAGCACGAAACGGATTCTGGAGCATGTACTGAAATGAGGCCATTCCTGGGGCACGCCGAGACGAATTTGGTACACCGATGTGACTATTCGTACCGGAACGTGATAGGTGAAATGAAATGAAAACCCATGACAAAGACAAGAATCAGAGGACGAGCCCATGAACCAAACAGATGAATCCTGTCTTTGGAGCATGTACTGAAATGAGGCGTAGCAGCTGGGCACACCAGAACGAATCGGTGCATAAGGAATGCGACAGGATTCGAATTGGCGCGTAATAAGTGACAGAAATGATATGCCATGACAGAGACAAGATTCAACGACTGGACTGATGGTTACAACAAAGAATCCGTCTCTGGAGCATGTACTGAAATGAGGCGTAGCAGCTGGGCACACCGGGACGAATCGGTGCATAAATAAACGCAACAGGATTCGAATCGGAGCGTAATAAGTGACAGAAATGATATCCCATGACAGAGACAAGATTCAACGACTGGACTGATGGTAGCAAAAAAGAACCCGTCTCTGGAGCATGTACTGAAATGAGGCGTAGCAGCTGGGCACACCAGAACGAATCGGTGCATAAAAAATGCGACAGGATTTGAATTGGAGTGTAATGAGTGACAGAAATGATGTCCCATGACAGAGACAGGATTCAACGACTGGACTGTAGGTTACAAAGAATCCGTCTCTGGAGCATGTACCGAAATGAGGCATAGCGGCTGGGCACACCAGGACGAATCGGTGCATAGAGGAATGCGACAGGATTCGAATTGGAGCGTAATAAGTGACAGAAATGGTATGCCATGACAGAGACGAGAATCAGGGACCGTGCGTGAACCTGCGAGTGACTCAGTCTCTGGAGCATGTACAGAAATGAGGCCGAACCCTGGGGCACTTCAAAGCGAATCGGTGCACCAGAGGTGCGACAAGATTCGCGCCGGAGCGCGACTAGTGACAGAAATGATTTGAAACGGTAGAAATGACTGGGAGTGAAATGATTTGACATGAGATAAAATAAGATACATAACATAACTGCATGAATGAAGAGACATATATTCGAACTGGAGCAGACAAAGCGAAACGTGCGGACTGCTTGCCTTGTCGTAACAAGCAGTCGGCTGTGAGTCGAACGATTCGACCGATACTAATAGAAATGCTCGGGCAGACGAATGGTTTCGAATGCCGTACCTGCGAATGAAACGCCTGACGTGGCGTAATCGAACGTGTCGAAAAGTGATAACGACTACATCGAAAATAGAAAATAGTGACATGCGTACGAGGGCCACAGTAAAACATTCGATTTAAAAGAAGCGAGCGGGTCGAGAGTACAGGGAATGTTGATGGTACATCGAAATACATATCTGAAAAGGGGATGCCGAAGCCAAACCTGCGACAGCCGGCCCAACGTGAAACGACAAATTCGATGGGTACGACGACACTCCGACGGCGAAACCCACGGACGCTGATGTACGGGAAGACGAGTTGTCAAGACGGAAACGAATAACGCGGGAACTCACGAACAGGCTCACTGCCTCTGGTCTGGATAGTCGGCCCTTGATGTCTGACGTATCAGATATCGCGCACCGGAACCGACGAGGAAGACAGGCGAACGGGCTGGTTATATACTCCACCGGGCTCCTCCCATAATTTCAGGCCACCATACTGGCCTTTCTATATATATATATATATACAGTGGTGTGAAAAAGTGTTTGCCCCCTTCCTCATTTCCTGTTCCTTTGCATGTTTGTCACACTTAAGTGTTTCGGAACATCAAACCAATTTAAACAATAGTCAAGGACAACACAAGTAAACACAAAATGCAATTTGTAAATGAAGGTTTTTATTATTAAAGGTGAAAAAAAATCCAAACCATCATGGCCCTGTGTGAAAAAGTGATTGCCCCCCTTGTTAAAACATACTATAACTGTGGTTGTCCACACCTGAGTTCAATTTCTCTAGCCACACCCAGGCCTGATTATTGCCACACCTGTTCACAATCAAGGCATCACTTAAATAGGAGCTGCTTGACACAGTAAGGTCCACCAGAAGATCCTTAAAAGCTACACATCATGCCGAGACCCAAAGAAATTCAGGAACAATTGAGAAAGAAAGTAATTGAGATCTATCAGTCTGGAAAGGGTTATAAAGCCATTTCCAAAGCTTTGGGAATCCAGCGAACCACAGTGAGAGCCATTATCCACAAATGGCGAAGACATGGAACAGTGGTGAACCTTCCCAGGAGTGGCCGGCCGCCAAAAATTACCCCAAGAGCGCAGCGAAGACTCATCCAAGAGGTCACAAAAGACCCCACAACAATGTCCAAGGAACTGCAGGCCTCACTTGCCTCAGTTAAGGTCAGCGTTCATGCCTCCACCATCAGGAAAAGACTGGGCAAAAATGGCCTGCATGGCAGAGTTCCAAGGAGAAAACCACTGCTGAGCAAAAAGAACATCAAAGCTCGTCTCAATTTCTCCACAACACATCTTGATGATCCCCAAGACTTTTGGGACAACATTCTGTGGACCGATGAGACAAAAGTGGAACTCTTTGGAAGGTGTGTGTCTAAGTATATCTGGCGTAGAAGGAACACTGCATTTCATAAAAAGAACATTATACCAACAGTAAAATATGGTGGTGGTAGTGTGATGGTCTGGGGCTGTTTTGCTGCTTCAGGACCTGGAAGACTTGCCGTGATAAAAGGAACTATGAATTCTGCTGTCTACCAAGAGATCCTGAAGGAGAATGTCCGACCATCTGTTCGTGTACTCAAGCTGAAACGAACTTGGGTTCTGCAGCAGGACAATGATCCTAAACACACCAGCAAGTCCACCACCGAATGGCTGAAGAAAAACAAAATGAAGACTTTGGAGTGGCCTAGCCAAAGTCCTGACCTGAATCTTATTGAGATGTTGTGGTATGACCTTAAAAAGGCCGTTCATGCTCGAAAACCCTCTAATGTAACTGAATTAGGACAATTCTGCAAAGATGAGTGGGCCAAAATTCCTCCAGGACGCTGTAAAAGCCTCATTGCACGTTATCGCAAACGCTTGGTTGCAGTTGTTGATGCTAAGGGTGGCCCAACCAGTTATTAGGTTTAGGGGGCAATCACTTTTTCACACAGGGCCATGATGGTTTGGATTTTTTTTCACCTTTAATAATAAACACCTTCATTTACAAACTGCATTTTGTGTTTACTTGTGTTGTCCTTGACTATTGTTTAAATTGGTTTGATGTTCCGAAACACTTAAGTGTGACAAACATGCAAAGGAACAGGAAATGAGGAAGGGGGCAAACACTTTTTCACACCACTGTATATATATACACACAGGGTGTATACAAAGAGTATACAAAGGGTGGGGGGGGCAGTAAAATAGTACAATGGAGCTGACAATATGAATTATAGAGAAAAACAGTCTCGGCTGTGGGTGTATAGGGGCCCAGGATTGCATGCTGAGTACGTTAGTGAAAGCAAATATGCACGTGGGACACAAAAAGGTAAAAAGCTAAAAAAAATGACACAAAAAAATAAATAAATAACCCATCAAAAAAAAAAAATGCATGCATTCATATAAAGGGGACATTCACATCATATTCCTGTCATGGATATTAAAAGTCATGATGAAATGAATACAAACATACAATGCATATAATGCAATATTAAAAGAACAAACTTACCTTCATATATTCCTTCTGCAGGACCCGAATAATGGCATAACAGGTCTCTGGAATAATGATCCCCAGAGCCTGGGGGGAGATGCCTGTCGAGAACTTGAGGTCCTGAAGGCTTCTCCCTGTCGCCAAGTAGCGCAACGTGGCGATGAGCCTCTGCTCCGGAGTGATGGCTTGCCGCATGCAGGTATCCTGCCTGCTGATATAAGGGGTCAGCAAAGCCAGCAGACGGTGAAAAACGGGGTCCGTCATCCTGAGATAATTCCTGAAATCATCAGGATTATTCTCACGGATCTCACGGAGTAAAGGCATATGCGAGAATTGGTCACGCTGGCGAAACCAATTCTTTGTCCATGAACTCCTCCTCACCCTGTTCACAGACTGGGCTCGGGTCAAAGTATTAACCCCAACACCAAGCCCCAATATAGCACGAACTCGTTCCCGAGTACGTCCACTCTCCATGGCTTTGAAACGGTCGGCTGGACAAACAAGCTCAACTGAACGCACTGAAGAACAGCCAGACCTATGAAGAACGACCTGAAACCCAGAAACGAGCGGACCAGAAGCGCCTAACAACAGGTACCAACTGATCCACGCGTACCGAAAGACAGATACAAACCTCACTGGTAGACTGCGCCGCAGTAAACGGACAAATTAAGCTGAAGTCTGAAAAGCGCGAATCGTCTCTAACCAAACTTCTACTAACGCAAAGTCAGCAGAAGGAGCCCAAAGGGTGCTTTGCTGTGTCTTGGACTTCCTATTTCTAGTCCCGTCGTACGTGCTGTGCGTCATCGCGCAAGCTTTCGGCGGACTGTCTGTTCATCGTGTGTGGTCAAGTCCGTTCATTCGAAAGTAGGACGGACTGTCTGTCGGATTGTCTGACGGACTTAGTTGGCCAGACAGTCCGCCCGTGTGTACGCGGCCATAGTCGTTCCTTTATGTCCACCATCTCCAACATCTCTCCAAAAGACATATTTGAGGCCTTAAATATTCTCCTCCAGGATCGGGACGTTTCTGGCTTCCGGCTTTCCTCGTCCTCCTCCTCGTTAGTGGAATTATTATCATGCCCCTGGTGTGTCTCCACCATGTGCTCTCCCCACTGCACCGAAAGAGAAAGGGTGGGGAATAGACTAGAAAGAACATCAGGGGCGGGCAGAGTTTCACGCATGCACATTGTATATAAAACGCAACACGCGTGTGTCGTACGTAGGATCTGTAAGCAGAGTGAGGAGCTGACGCGCCGATCGTTCAAACAAAGGTACAATTCAGGGGCGGATCCAGAGCCTAGTCTCGGGATGGGCGCTTGCAAAAATCACGACGCCATGGTAGTTATGGTGTCAGGAAGATTGAAACGCATTACTATTATTACATTGTTATAAAAAATTAAATGGTTCAACTCACCATAATGCAGAATCAGTGGGAGCCCTGAGCGTGTCACCTGCCACACGTTGCGGATTGTCACTTGCCACGTCGCCTGTCACCAGATGCAGATGGTCACTTACCCTGCCCCATGCCACACGTTGCAGATTGCCACTTGCCACGTCCCATGCCACACGTTGCAGATTGTCACTTGCCACGTCCCATGTCACACGTTGCAGATTGTCACTTGCCACGTCACCTGTCACCAGATTCAGATTGTCACTTGCCATGTCACACGATGCAGAGTGTCACTTGCCACGTCTCGTGCCACGCATTGCAGATTGCCACTTGCCACGTCACCTGTCACCAGATGCAGATTGTCACTTGTCAAGTCCCATGCCACACGATGCAGATTGTCATTTGCCACGTCCCAATGCCGCACAATGCAGATTGTCACTTGCCACGTCCCATGCCACATGATGCAGATTGTCACTTGCTTGCTATAATTGTCTCTTGCTATAATTGCTATATAATTGTCTCTTGCTTTAATTGTCCCAGGCAGCAGATTACCAGTAAAGCAGCAGAGAGATGAAGTAATCTCTCTGCTGCCGTGGCTGCCTGCACACTACACAGTGAGGTCAGAACTTCAGGGATGCAGGACGGGCATCGGGCAGCGAGAGATGATGTCATCTCTCTGCTCCCCCACCCAACGGCTCCCTGATAGGCCAGCAACCGCTCACACACTGAAAATGAGCCGGGCTGCCCGCGGAGCCACCCGCTGTCTCTCACCGACGGAGCCACCCGTGCTCTCTGCCGTGGAGCCGCCCGCTGGCTCTCTCACCCGCGGCGACACCTGCCACCCGTATTCTCGGAGGGGGCAATTGCCCCGTTGCCCCCCGCTGGATCCGCCCCTGGTACAATTTTAACTTGGTACATCACTAGCCTATACTGCTTCTAGATTGAGGCCTATATTGGGACAAGATTAGGAGAGTTTAGCCTGACATTATTAAAGTTTGTCTTGTGTTGTGTCTTGCAGAGAAGATGGATCCCTTCAAGGAACCACATTTTCTGGGGCTAATCATTGATATGCTCAGGGAGCTGCCCTGCCTGTGGCAGATGAACAACCCCCTTTCTAAGGACCGAAGAAAGAGGAAGGCAGCGCTGGAGAAACTGCTTGGTTTGGTGAAGATCATGCTCCCACGGCAGACATCACCTATGTGATGGCCAAAATTGGTGCCCTGAGGAGTACATATCTGAGGGAGCACAAGAAGTTCCAGGAGTCCATGAGATCAGGAGATCCAGATGACATTTGTGTACCCAGGATGTTGTACTACAAGAGGCTGCATTTTCTGGCAGACCAGAGGGAACCCAGGCCACCACTCTACCATCTTCCTTCAAGGCTTCCTTCACCCCCAGCTGAGGCTTCCAATGTCCAACCTGGGCCTTCCAGGCAGCAACATGTCGAAGGGCCCAGCTTGAGATAGGTATAGCATTGTTCAACATATTTTTTTTTTTTTTAAATGTATATTTATTGAAAAATTTTTTCTGTAAACAGTACAAAAATGACATAAATACGGTACAGTAGTCAGTAACATTGGGTGGACATAATATGGGCACCATATTGTAGGTTACAAACGGGTTAAGTGATAGGATACACCATGAAGCTGTATACAATGGTGATAACATAACTGAAAAAGAAGGATAGAACGAACTAAGACATTGGAAACCAGACGTATGGGTGTTCTTGGTCTGATACGGTATAATACAGTAAACAGAATATCAAATCTCCCTAAGGTCACTTAAGGAAGGACCGGCAGAGGGGGTAGTCAAAGATTCTGGGTTGAATATGGAGGCATCCCATGGGTCCCATGTCTTGGAAAATTTGGGCAAGGAATCATGAGCTATTGCCGTCAAATGTTCCATCCTACGCATGTGAGCAATGGACGAGACTACATGTGCTTGTGTGGGGGGTATGGGAGATAGCCAATGAGCTGGAATTACTCTCTTGGCAGCCAGGAGTATGAAAGCCATTAGTTTCCTGGCATATTTAGGGAGATCTAGGATCGGAAGGCCTAACAGGTAGTGTGTCGGAGTCAGTGGGATATCTCTCTTCAATATTGATTGGAGAATGGATTGGACCATAGACCAAAAAGATGTGATACGTGGACAATCCCAAAAGATATGAAGTTGTGTGCCAATATCCTGTAGGCACCTCCAGCATAAACGAGACAGTGAGGGATCATATTTATGTAAAACTTCGGGGGTCCTATACCAAAACATTAGTACTTTATAAGCAGTTTCTTTCTGCTCAACACATCTCGAGACTTTGGAGATGGAAGTCCAGATCTCCTGCCATTGAGAGAGAGAAACAGCAACGGGTAGGATTTTGGCCCATTTCCGCATATAAAGGTGAGAGTCTAGAGTGGGGGGTAGTGAGTCATGTAGAATCCTGTAAATAGCGGATATGAGACCCTTCTGGTGTGAGCCCTGGGTGCATAACATTTCAAAGGCGTTAGGTTTCTCTAGGCTCATGGCAGGAGATACGGAGCAAAAGTAGTGCTTAAATTGAAGGTAGGTGAAAATGGACCGTTGTGGAATGTCAAATTTATCCTGTAAGTCCGGAAAAGATAAAAGTTTGCGGGACACTGGGTGAACTAAGTGGCGGAGTTGGAAAATACCTGCTTGAGTCCACGGGGTCACAGCCATTGTGGACAAACTGTCAGGTATATCTGGGTTGTGAGTAACATTTAAAAGGGGTGGACAGGGGGAGGAAAGAGAGAACTTCTTGTGGCATTTTTTCCAAATATCCAAAGTAAATAGCATAGGAGCAAGGCAAATACCTCTGAGTTGTGATATAGAGGAGGAAAGGTCAGACCAGAGCATAGAACAAGGATGGACCGGGTCAGTGATACTCATTTCTATCTCCGCCCAACGACTCATCGCAAAATAGGAGGACCAGGAGACCGTCGTAGATAGGTGGGTCGCGTAATAATATCGTATAATATCGGGAGCTCCCAGACCCCCATGTGAGCGCGGTGCAAAGACAACCGTATGGGCAATTCTATGTGCTTTGTCACCCCATATGAATTTAGTAAAGGCCCTTTGGATACTGCGGAGGTGGGACATGGGAAGGGCCACAGGTAAAGTTTCGAAGAGATACAAAAATTTAGGGAGTATTGCCATTTTAAGGACATTTATCCTACCTAAAAGGGACAAGGGACATTCCATCCATTTACGGAGTAGACTGTGCGTTTCTGAAATTAAAGAGAGAAAGTTAGCCTGGTATAGTGTGCGATAGGATGCTGTTAAATGAATGCCCAAGTATTTGAGCGAGTCAGAGCGCCACTGGTAGGGAAAGGTGTTGCGCAAAGCGGCGAGAAGTAGGGGAGGGATATGAATGGGAAGCGCTTCAGTTTTAGCTGTATTAACTTTATATCCTGATATATTACCGAACGTTTCTAGGAGGGCATGGAGGTTGGGGAGTGAGGTGTGAGGTTTAGTTAAAGTAAGCAATATGTCGTCGGCAAACAAGGACAGCTTGTATTCCTTCCGTCGTAAAGAGACTCCCCTGATATCTGAGTCTTCCCGAATGCGGGCTGCCAGGGGTTCAAGGCATAATATAAATAACAAGGGGGAAAGGGGGCAACCCTGTCTAGTTCCATTGCTATGTGTAAACGTTGGGGATTTGAAGGATGCCAATTGAACTTGTGAGGTGGGATGGGAATAAAGGGTATGAAGAGCTGATACAAAGGAGCCTGAAAAACCGTAGCGTGCAAGTGTGGCAAACATGTAAGGCCAGCCAAGCCTATCAAAAGCCTTTTGGGCATCTAGGCTGAGAATAAGAGCAGAGCGAGAGGTTTTATCAAGCATGTCAATTAGATCAATGGTGCGTCTGGTGTTATCGCCCGCTCGTCTACCTAGAACAAAACACACTTGATCGTTGTGAACAAGGGCAGGGATTATGGAAGAAAGTCTATTGGCTAAAATTTTTGTAAAGATTTTATAGTCTGAGTTCAGTAGGGCGATGGGCCTGTAATTATCTGGCAGGGATGGAGATTTGCCCGGTTTCGGAAGGACCGTGATATGGGCGTGTAGGAATTGCGAATGTGGAGTGACCCCTTTTTGTAACGAGGAGTAAAGCTTTAATAAGTGAGGGCCAAGGATGGGAAGGAAAGTTTTATAATATTGATATGGTAGACCGTCAGGTCCAGGGGACTTATGTAAGGGCAGTTCTTTCACTACTGCTGCTAACTCTTCTGTCGAGATATCTGCATTAAGGGCAACTAGCTGTGACGGTGAAATTTTAGGCAACTTTAAAGGGGAGCAAAAAGAATCAAAAGCCTCTTGAGTGAAGAGGTGTTTAGGGTCAGAAGCTAAACAGTTGTACAATTTGTCATAAAACGAGCCAAAAACTTTGGACATCGTCAAAGGACAATGGGTCGGGGAGCCGTCAGCCTGAAGGAGGAGGTCAGGATAGGATTGAAAGGGACGCGGTTTAAGCTTATTTACTAGCATCCTGTGGGGTTTGTTAGCAAACTCATAAAATTTCTGCTTTGCCCAAATTAGGGCCTTAGAACATTTTTGCATATCTAGCGACCTCAAACGCTCACGAAGGGTCGTGACTGCGCGCAGACGGGTTACCGTAGGGGAAGCCAGGAGCAGATCTTCAGCCTTACGGAGCTGTAAGAGGGTTTCTTGCCTCAGGGCCGCCGAGTCCCGCTTTAAGCGGGCGCCGGCAGAAATACATGCACCTCTAAAAAACGCCTTATGGGCTTCCCATAGGGTAGACACCTCTGCCACTGAACCCTCATTCAGTTGAAAAAATTCTGATAAAGTTTGGGACAGTTGAGCTTCGACAATGGGGTTACGGAGGAGAAAGTCATTGAGTCTCCAATGACAGGTTCTCGGCATGGAGCAGGCAAGGGCCAGGTCAAGCTGAACCGAGGCGTGATCTGACCACGTTATGGGGTTCAGTTCTGAGGCCACCGCCGATGTCAGTAGAGGTGTTGATATAAAAAGGTGGTCAAGTCTGGAGAACATCTTATGTGGGGGGGAGAAAAATGAAAATTGTCTGCTAGTGGGGTGTTTGATTCTCCATATGTCCAACAGGTTATCGGTTCTAATTAGTTTACGAAATGTGGTGGACTGACGTTCCACTCTAGATGAGGTAGTGGAAGGAAAAAGCGTCTGTCTGTCTCTCCTTGGAGACATGACCATGTTGAAATCCCCCCCCATGATCATGAAAGGTTGAGCATAGTTACCTAAGCTGTCCAGTAAGTCAGAAAGAAATTGGATTTGGCCCGAGTTAGGAGCATATACATTAATCACAGTAAGAGAGCGTGAGAGATATTCGCAGTCCAGGAGAATATATCTACCATGGGGGTCTATAAATGAAGATTTCACCCTAATCGGGCAAGATTTCCTAATCAGGATTGCAACCCCTGCTTTGCCAGAGGGGTCAGAAGCCAGAAAAGAATTTGGAAAGTGTTTAGCAGCAAATTTGAGAGAACCCCCAGGGTGAAAATGAGTCTCCTGGACCAGGACTATGTCCGCAGCCGAAGATTTGAACTCTTTCAGAGCCAGCCAGCGCTTATGAATAGAGTTCAAGCCTTTAACATTAAGTAAGAACCCTTAAAGCCATCTTTATGGATTGGCATTAATGCAATGTAGGCAGAACAAACATGTATTAACCAAAAATACCCGTAAAAATTAACTAGGCAGTATAAACCATGGTGTATCCTGTGGAATAAAAGCAGATGTACGCATACAACATCGACTGTAAGGAAAAAAGCAACACAATACCTTGAACAATGTAGGTCAAAAAGAACCAATAGGCCAAAAAAAAGGCCCATAACAAAAAAAAAGAAAGAAAAAAACAGAGAAAAAGAGCCTGGGGGGTAAAAACCACCCAGGAGTCCGCGGCCAAGGCCGCAGAACAATCGAAGGCACACAAGGGGTTCCAGCTCATCGGGAGTGGCTCCCCTCGCCACCTTCCGACAGCGTCTAGAAATAGCAAAAAAACAATGTAACTTAGCTTGACTCCAGTCCAAAGGAGCAAAGAAAGACCCATAATTACGGGTATGACCAACCCTATAACAGGGGAAACATGGTGACTTAGGGGCCGAAATCAATCCCAACCAGGGTTGGGGAAGGGGTCCATCTCAAGTAGGATGTCTGGCGAATGGCGAGCGTTGAGGAGTAGAAAAGTTCTTCTGCGACCTCTGCCGAGCGGGGGTCCAGAGTCGTCCTGGAATGGAAGTGGGTTTGGGTGTCACGGGAAGAGGAGTGGGGTCTTCATCTGGAATCGGTGGTAAACCAAGGCTACGGAGAAAAGCTTCACTTTCCTGTAAGTCTCTCATGGAGTATTGAATTCCGTCTTTTGAGGCAGACAGGCGAAAGGGGAAACCCCATCGGTATGGGAGTTGATGATTCTGTAGATGCGTAGTCACCGGGCGGAAGCTTCTGCGTTTGGCAAGGGTGATCGGAGATAAGTCACTGAAAATCTGTATCTTCGCCCCCTTAAACTCTAGGCGGGATTTGTTGCGGGTAGCCACTATTAAAGCCTCCTTACTGTCATAGTAATGAAAACGTACTATGATGTCCCTGGGGTTGGCACCCGCTGGGGGCTTGGGGGCCAGGGATCTGTGCGCCTTATCCAGTCTCCAGTCAATGTCCGGAATCCGAGGGGCCACCACATTGAACAAGCTGAGGAGATATGGTCTAATTTCTCCCTCGCTAACGGTCTCCGGCACGCCTCTGATACGTAAATTTTGACGGCGTTCCCTATTCTCCAAGTCTTCTTGCTGGGATTGAAGCTGGGAGATTGATTGTTTCAGGCCGACATTGTCTTCTTCCAATACGTGAACATATTGGATCAGATCATCAAACTTCGTTTCCAAGGCATCGGTGCGTTCACCAATTTGAGCTATCTCTCCCCGTAGTTCGTGTGCAAGTTTTCCCATTTCTTTAGAGACATTGCTAGTCAGGTCTTGCAGTAGGGCCTTAAGTTTGTCATCAAGAACTTCTACCGTGACAGGGGCGGCCATTGTTTCTGGTGAGGCGTCTGAGGAAAGCTGAGAAGCGTTGCGCGTCACCCCTTGAGAAGGCGTTTGTGTGGACAGGGTGGCCGTCGAGGTTGGGGAAGGGGATGTAGGTCTGCTCAGAAAACGGTCAAGTGTTTGTGAGGGTCGCAGGTCTGGAGATTGAGACTGGGTGGGATGTTTTGGCCCGTACTTCACCATGAGGCGTTTGGACTAGAAGTCAGACAGTTGTGCTGTCCCCCGTTGTAAAGATGCTGATTATGCATTGTAGGGGGGAGTAGGAAGGCGGCTTAGGGCGACATTTAATGGTTACATGGTGGTCATCCTATGGGACCAAACATGTGGCCCCCATTGCAGAGAATGAAGCACATGAGCAACAAGGACCACACGGGTATAAAGGGTATCGCGGGGACCCGAAATGAGAAAGAGAATTCCAGGGGGGGATATCGTGCTGGTGAGGTGGAAGGATCTGGGGAGAATGGAGGAGCTGTGCTCACTGAGAGTGACTTGAGAGTCCCAATATGGCCGCCAGGCAGGCCAGAGCCTCAGTGTTCAGCTAAGGGCAGTGGTAGGGGGAGATGCAGAAGTCTGTTGCCCTGCTTGCGCGTGTACAGTGCAGAGCTAAGCCAGCAGGGGTAAGCAAGTTAGTGGACTCCCAGGGCTTCTCCTCACCTTAGGCCTGGGTGTACCAAGATGGCCGTCGGAGTTCCTCGGGAGCCTGAAGGACCGCTGCTGCTCCTGGAAACCTCCAGGAATGTCACTGTGGGTGCTTCGCCGTCCTCGCGGTCACCCTCCGGTGCGTGTGGCGGTTTTACGGTGGGCAGATGCGTCTACCTGCTCGGTGGAGCCCGGAGCCTGCAGGGCCTGTCGGAGGAAGTAGGCCGCAAGATGGCGGCGGCGGGACTCACACTGTGGCGCCGGCCGCGCGCTAGGCCGCGAACGATGAGAGCGCCGGGGGACGGAAATATCGCCCGTAATCCGATCCGGGCGGCTTCCCCACTCAGGATGGGCTGTTTTGGGGCCTCGGCGGTCGATTCCGGGTGCGGATTGAGGTGGATGTGATCGGGGATGCACGGAGCTCTCCTCCAGTGCGTCCGTCCACTTCGGCTTCCGGCCACGCCCCGTTCAACATATTTTTTGTCGTACATTTAATGACATTAACTAGATATTACAGTGGTGTGAAAAAGTGTTTGCCCCCTTCCTCATTTCCTGTTCCTTTGCATGTTTGTCACACTTAAGTGTTTCGGAACATCCACCCAATTTAAACAATAGTCAAGGACAACACAAGTAAACACAAAATGCAATTTGTAAATGAAGGTGTTTATTATTAAAGATGAAAAAAAATCCAAACCATCATGGCCCTGTGTGAAAAAGTGATTGCCCCCCTTGTTAAAACATACTATAACTGTGGTTGTCCACACCTGAGTTCAATTTCTATAGCCACACCCAGGCCTGATTATTGCCACACCTGTTCCCAATCAAGGCATCACTTAAATAGGAGCTGCTTGACACAGTAAGGTCCACCAGAAGATCCTTAAAAGCTACACATCATGCCGAGACCCAAAGAAATTCAGGAACAATTGAGAAAGAAAGTAATTGAGATCTATCAGTCTGGAAAGGGTTATAAAGCCATTTCCAAAGCTTTGGGAATCCAGCGAACCACAGTGAGAGCCATTATCCACAAATGGCGAAGACATGGAACAGTGGTGAACCTTCCCAGGAGTGGCCGACCGCCCAAAATTACCCCAAGAGCGCAGCGACGACTCATCCAAGAGGTCACAAAAGACCCCACAACAACGTCCAAGGAACTGCAGGCCTCACTTGCCTCAGTTAAGGTCAGCGTTCATGCCTCCACCATCAGGAAAAGACTGGGCAAAAATGGCCTGCATGGCAGAGTTCCAAGGAGAAAACCACTGCTGAGCAAAAAGAACATCAAAGCTCGTCTCAATTTCTCCACAACACATCTTGATGATCCCCAAGACTTTTGGGACAACATTCTGTGGACCGATGAGACAAAAGTGGAACTCTTTGGAAGGTGTGTGTCCAAGTATATCTGGCGTAGAAGGAACACTGCATTTCATAAAAAGAACATTATACCAACAGTAAAATATGGTGGTGGTAGTGTGATGGTCTGGGGCTGTTTTGCTGCTTCAGGACCTGGAAGACTTGCCGTGATAAAAGGAACTATGAATTCTGCTGTCTACCAAGAGATCCTGAAGGAGAATGTCCGACCATCTGTTCGTGTACTCAAGCTGAAACGAACTTGGGTTCTGCAGCAGGACAATGATCCTAAACACACCAGCAAGTCCACCACCGAATGGCTGAAGAAAAACAAAATGAAGACTTTGGAGTGGCCTAGCCAAAGTCCTGACCTGAATCCTATTGAGATGTTGTGGTATGACCTTAAAAAGGCCGTTCATGCTCGAAAACCCTCTAATGTAACTGAATTAGGACAATTCTGCAAAGATGAGTGGGCCAAAATTCCTCCAGGAAGCCTCATTGCACGTTATCGCAAACGCTTGGTTGCAGTTGTTGCTGCTAAGGGTGGCCCAACCAGTTATTAGGTTTAGGGGGCAATCACTTTTTCACACAGGGCCATGATGGTTTGGATTTTTTTTCACCTTTAATAATAAACACCTTAATTTACAAATTGCATTTTGTGTTTACTTGTGTTGTCCTTGACTATTGTTTAAATTGGTTTGATGTTCCGAAACACTTAAGTGTGACAAACATGCAAAGGAACAGGAAATGAGGAAGGGGGCAAACACTTTTTCACACCACTGTATTATTGATCAGTAAGTTGTGATTTAACAAAGTGGTTTACATATCAATAGACAGTAGTGACCAAAAATGATTGGGACAAGAAGTAAAAATGCTGTGCTCAGAATGTTAGTCTATTCTATTTGGTAACATTCAATTTGCAACAGTCATGAGCACAAAATTGTGTGGTTGATGACCAAAAAACTAAAACTATGTCCCATTTTTATACACAGGAAGACCTCAACCAGGAGGAGGCTGTGGCAAGTGTCAGCCGGGAGGAGGCTGTGGCAAGTGGCAGCCGGGAGGTCGACCATCGCCCTCCTGCTCCTCCACCTCCTGCCACAACTACAAGAGCAGAGCCACAGCCTGGAAGGA
The DNA here is from genome assembly GCF_037356315.1 of Lithobates pipiens. NCBI lineage: Eukaryota > Metazoa > Chordata > Amphibia > Anura > Ranidae > Lithobates > Lithobates pipiens. The sequence goes on along the minus strand of NW_027507785.1, from coordinate 258,752,517 downwards.
AGCCTGGAGGGAAGTGCCTAAGGAAGACCAGAGAGTGATGGCCTGGATTCAGTCTGGTGTGACAGAAGATGCAGGCTCTTGTATGACCACAGCCTGGGGGCATAGATGTCATCTGCTCTAACTGATCTCTTGGACTTCTGGACCAGACTGTTATCCCTTTAGATATGTATTCTTCAGGCCACCAATTCTGCATTTAAAAAATAATTGATGTCTGCCCTGGGGACCAAAGGCTTTGGCAAATTGACCAGTTTCTCCAGTGTTGCCTTCCTGTTTTTGCTTATGACACCTGACTAAAGTTTTTTTTTTGGTTCAAGAAATACTTGCCTATGTGTTTTACTTCAAAAAGGGCTGTTTATTTGTGAGTATGCAGGTACATTTCAAAAATACAAAGTCAAATTAATAACAAGGTGCACCAACACCAAACAACCTCCTAGAGATTGAAAAAGAAAACAATAAAATAAATAGATAATAATGGTGTTGTGGTAAGTTGACACACAAAACATACCAAAAAAATTACAAAGATGAGCAAAATGTCATAAAAGGAGATCTTGATTAAAAAACCAACCACAAAATTTACCGAAAAAAAAATCAAAAATGATTGGGTAGATGTGACAAATTAAAATATTGTATTCATAAAATGAGGAAAAATAATAAAGAAATAAGTTTTGGAGAAGTGTGTGTGAATATGAGCAGCAAAACAACTTCATTCTTGTAACATTATAAAGAAAAAGACAATGTGCTGCATTAAACAATTTTAAACATTGCAGCATGACGAATGTGCTATATCGATTACGAGCGGTAGTTTTACCTGACCAAGTGTTCCGTCTCAGAATTTATTCTGAGCATGCGTGGCACTTTGTCCATCGGACTAGGCTACCGAAATTGATGCGCATCAGATCATGTTGTCGGAAAATTGTATATCCAGCTCTCAAACTTTGTTGGTCGGACATTCCTACGGAAAAAGTCAGATGGAGCCCACACACGGTCGTATTATCCGACAATGCGGTCCGATCAGACATTTTCCATCGGAATTTCCGACCGTATGTACAAGGGCTAAGACAACACATCTCTGCTGGGACTTTGTAGAATATGCAGAACATTTTAATTGTATTATTGCTCCAAGTCTTAACCTGGTTTAGAATAAAAAACATAAAACAACAAATAGTGTAGCGCTAATTTAAATAATGATATATTCACAAGGGAAAATATCTGTGTATAGACAATCATGAATACTGAAAAAAACAGGGAATAAAGTCCTCTATAATATGACTAATACACGTGAAATATGGTGAGAAATGCCCCTGTTGAAGACATTCTTTGTTGAAACGCGTCGGGCTCGCATCTAGCACCCCACATTGCTTTTATTATTATTTTTTCCATTTTGTGATCACTTGTCATAATTTATGCCCTTTTTTATGACTTTTTAAATAAATACCTGATGGTAATTTTTTTGACCTGCACTATTTGGAGCTTTCTTTTTTCTTCATTACCATTCTTATGAAATCTCTTCTGCATCCGGGGTCCGAAATCTAAATGGGCCACACCTGATCCGGACAACTTGAGGAACTTCCTGAGAGACGCCCCCCACGGCTGTTCCACCATTTGGAGCCTTCTGAGAATCCGGTTTGACTACTTCCAATCTACCATCTGGTCTCATGTGTAGACCCCAAGCGTTTTTGACTCAACTGTCGTAAGACTGGCGAGTCCACCCCATCTGGTAAGAGTATTCCATCTACTTTCTAGATCACTTCAGACAAGTTGATACATCTGGTTACACCTGATTAGTGATGGCCGAACGGTTCGCCCGGCGGTCGTTTCGCGGCGAATTTCCGACATTCGCGGTCCGCACGTTCGAACGCCTTTTTCCGTCGTTCGCCGCGGCGGACTTACGTGTTTAATGTATACAAGAACTTTAACCTTTGGTGACACGTTTATCATGTGATACAGGACAGCCAATTGAGACATGACAGCACATGGACACTTGTACATTCCCCCTAACCTATAAATACACCCGATCCGGTGGCCATTTTACATTCTTTCTTCTGTTAAGATAGGGACAGGTTCCTGTGTGGAGTAGGGAGAGATAAACCACTAGCTATTTGGTACACAAAAGTTCTTTTCAGGACTGGTATAGGTGTTAGGTGTTGATAGGTTTGCTGTGCTGCTGATTCTTGCAGCAGCCTGAGTGTCTTTTGTTAGTTTAGAGAAAGGGAAAGGACGGTGTATGCTACAGGGACAGCCAGATTAGTCTTTCATCATCATCATCATCATCATCATCATTAGCTGTTACTATCAAGGTCCACAAAAGAGCTGTTCCAGTAACCACTAATCGTTCTCTTTTTTTGCCAATTTGTATAGGGACAGGAAGGAAGCAGTGTTGTCAGGCAGTGAGGGTAATTTTAAAGACTTGCTGTTATTATTAGTTCCACAAAGGTTCTTTTCAGGACTGGTATCAGTGGTACAGTAATAGGCTTGTACATGTATAATATTCTTTCTTCCAAATATAGAAAGGATATTATACTTGACTGCTGCCCTTCTGCTGCAGTCTGCTAAACATTCACAACTCACTTGTTCCACAAAAGTTCTTATAAGGACTGGTAACTTGGTATAGGGTGCTACGGTACATAGGCTTGAGTGCGGTACAGTCTGCTGTTCTGTAAGGACCGCTATCGGTCCACAATAGATAGGGTTGACGTGCACCACTGCTGACCGCTGCCCTATACTGCAGCAGTCCTTCAGCGGTATAGGGACTGACGTACAGTCTGCTAATCACTAACACACAACCTGCTTGTTCCACAAAAGTTCTTATAAGGACTGGTAACTTGGTATAGGGTGCTACGGTACATAGGCTTGAGTGCGGTACAGTCTGCTGTTCTGTAAGGACCGCTATCGGTCCACAATAGATAGGGTTGACGTGCACCACTGCTGACCGCTGCCCTATACTGCAGCAGTCCTTCAGCGGTATAGGGACTGACGTACAGTCTGCTAAACACTAATACACAACCTGCTTGGTCCACAAAAGTTCTTATAAGGACTGGTAACTTGGTATAGGGTGCTACGGTACATAGGCTTGAGTGCGGTACAGTCTGCTGTTCTGTAAGGACCGCTATCGGTCCACAATAGATAGGGTTGACGTGCACCACTGCTGACCGCTGCCCTATACTGCAGCAGTCCTTCAGCGGTATAGGGACTGACGTACAGTCTGCTAAACACTAATACACAACCTGCTTGGTCCACAAAAGTTCTTATAAGGACTGGTAACTTGGTATAGGGTGCTACGGTACATAGGCTTGAGTGCGGTACAGTCTGCTGTTCTGTAAGGACCGCTATCGGTCCACAATAGATAGGGTTGACGTGCACCACTGCTGACCGCTCACCTATACTGCAGCAGTCCTTCAGCGGTATAGGGACTGACGTACAGTCTGCTAATCACTAACACACAACCTGCTTGTTCCACAAAAGTTCTTATAAGGACTGGTAACTTGGTATAGGGTGCTACGGTACATAGGCTTGAGTGCGGTACAGTCTGCTGTTCTGTAAGGACCGCTATCGGTCCACAATAGATAGGGTTGACGTGCACCACTGCTGACCGCTGCCCTATACTGCAGCAGTCCTTCAGCGGTATAGGGACTGACGTACAGTCTGCTAAACACTAACACACAACCTGCTTGGTCCACAAAAGTTCTTATAAGGACTGGTAACTTGGTATAGGGTGCTACGGTACATAGGCTTGAGTGCGGTACAGTCTGCTGTTCTGTAAGGACCGCTATCGGTCCACAATAGATAGGGTTGACGTGCACCACTGCTGACCGCTGCCCTATACTGCAGCAGTCCTTCAGCGGTATAGGGACTGACGTACAGTCTGCTAAACACTAATACACAACCTGCTTGGTCCACAAAAGTTCTTATAAGGACTGGTAACTTGGTATAGGGTGCTACGGTACATAGGCTTGAGTGCGGTACAGTCTGCTGTTCTGTAAGGACCGCTATCGGTCCACAATAGATAGGGTTGACGTGCACCACTGCTGACCGCTCACCTATACTGCAGCAGTCCTTCAGCGGTATAGGGACTGACGTACAGTCTGCTAATCACTAACACACAACCTGCTTGTTCCACAAAAGTTCTTATAAGGACTGGTAACTTGGTATAGGGTGCTACGGTACATAGGCTTGAGTGCGGTACAGTCTGCTGTTCTGTAAGGACCGCTATCGGTCCACAATAGATAGGGTTGACGTGCACCACTGCTGACCGCTGCCCTATACTGCAGCAGTCCTTCAGCGGTATAGGGACTGACGTACAGTCTGCTAAACACTAATACACAACCTGCTTGGTCCACAAAAGTTCTTATAAGGACTGGTAACTTGGTATAGGGTGCTACGGTACATAGGCTTGAGTGCGGTACAGTCTGCTGTTCTGTAAGGACCGCTATCGGTCCACAATAGATAGGGTTGACGTGCACCACTGCTGACCGCTCACCTATACTGCAGCAGTCCTTCAGCGGTATAGGGACTGACGTACAGTCTGCTAATCACTAACACACAACCTGCTTGTTCCACAAAAGTTCTTATAAGGACTGGTAACTTGGTATAGGGTGCTACGGTACATAGGCTTGAGTGCGGTACAGTCTGCTGTTCTGTAAGGACCGCTATCGGTCCACAATAGATAGGGTTGACGTGCACCACTGCTGACCGCTGCCCTATACTGCAGCAGTCCTTCAGCGGTATAGGGACTGACGTACAGTCTGCTAAACACTAATACACAACCTGCTTGGTCCACAAAAGTTCTTATAAGGACTGGTAACTTGGTATAGGGTGCTACGGTACATAGGCTTGAGTGCGGTACAGTCTGCTGTTCTGTAAGGACCGCTATCGGTCCACAATAGATAGGGTTGACGTGCACCACTGCTGACCGCTGCCCTATACTGCAGCAGTCCTTCAGCGGTATAGGGACTGACGTACAGTCTGCTAAACACTAATACACAACCTGCTTGGTCCACAAAAGTTCTTATAAGGACTGGTAACTTGGTATAGGGTGCTACGGTACATAGGCTTGAGTGCGGTACAGTCTGCTGTTCTGTAAGGACCGCTATCGGTCCACAATAGATAGGGTTGACGTGCACCACTGCTGACCGCTCACCTATACTGCAGCAGTCCTTCAGCGGTATAGGGACTGACGTACAGTCTGCTAATCACTAACACACAACCTGCTTGTTCCACAAAAGTTCTTATAAGGACTGGTAACTTGGTATAGGGTGCTACGGTACATAGGCTTGAGTGCGGTACAGTCTGCTGTTCTGTAAGGACCGCTATCGGTCCACAATAGATAGGGTTGACGTGCACCACTGCTGACCGCTGCCCTATACTGCAGCAGTCCTTCAGCGGTATAGGGACTGACGTACAGTCTGCTAAACACTAATACACAACCTGCTTGGTCCACAAAAGTTCTTATAAGGACTGGTAACTTGGTATAGGGTGCTACGGTACATAGGCTTGAGTGCGGTACAGTCTGCTGTTCTGTAAGGACCGCTATCGGTCCACAATAGATAGGGTTGACGTGCACCACTGCTGACCGCTGCCCTATACTGCAGCAGTCCTTCAGCGGTATAGGGACTGACGTACAGTCTGCTAAACACTAATACACAACCTGCTTGGTCCACAAAAGTTCTTATAAGGACTGGTAACTTGGTATAGGGTGCTACGGTACATAGGCTTGAGTGCGGTACAGTCTGCTGTTCTGTAAGGACCGCTATCGGTCCACAATAGATAGGGTTGACGTGCACCACTGCTGACCGCTGCCCTATACTGCAGCAGTCCTTCAGCGGTATAGGGACTGACGTACAGTCTGCTAAACACTAATACACAACCTGCTTGGTCCACAAAAGTTCTTATAAGGACTGGTAACTTGGTATAGGGTGCTACGGTACATAGGCTTGAGTGCGGTACAGTCTGCTGTTCTGTAAGGACCGCTATCGGTCCACAATAGATAGGGTTGACGTGCACCACTGCTGACCGCTCACCTATACTGCAGCAGTCCTTCAGCGGTATAGGGACTGACGTACAGTCTGCTAATCACTAACACACAACCTGCTTGTTCCACAAAAGTTCTTATAAGGACTGGTAACTTGGTATAGGGTGCTACGGTACATAGGCTTGAGTGCGGTACAGTCTGCTGTTCTGTAAGGACCGCTATCGGTCCACAATAGATAGGGTTGACGTGCACCACTGCTGACCGCTGCCCTATACTGCAGCAGTCCTTCAGCGGTATAGGGACTGACGTACAGTCTGCTAAACACTAACACACAACCTGCTTGGTCCACAAAAGTTCTTATAAGGACTGGTAACTTGGTATAGGGTGCTACGGTACATAGGCTTGAGTGCGGTACAGTCTGCTGTTCTGTAAGGACCGCTATCGGTCCACAATAGATAGGGTTGACGTGCACCACTGCTGACCGCTGCCCTATACTGCAGCAGTCCTTCAGCGGTATAGGGACTGACGTACAGTCTGCTAAACACTAATACACAACCTGCTTGGTCCACAAAAGTTCTTATAAGGACTGGTAACTTGGTATAGGGTGCTACGGTACATAGGCTTGAGTGCGGTACAGTCTGCTGTTCTGTAAGGACCGCTATCGGTCCACAATAGATAGGGTTGACGTGCACCACTGCTGACCGCTCACCTATACTGCAGCAGTCCTTCAGCGGTATAGGGACTGACGTACAGTCTGCTAATCACTAACACACAACCTGCTTGTTCCACAAAAGTTCTTATAAGGACTGGTAACTTGGTATAGGGTGCTACGGTACATAGGCTTGAGTGCGGTACAGTCTGCTGTTCTGTAAGGACCGCTATCGGTCCACAATAGATAGGGTTGACGTGCACCACTGCTGACCGCTGCCCTATACTGCAGCAGTCCTTCAGCGGTATAGGGACTGACGTACAGTCTGCTAAACACTAATACACAACCTGCTTGGTCCACAAAAGTTCTTATAAGGACTGGTAACTTGGTATAGGGTGCTACGGTACATAGGCTTGAGTGCGGTACAGTCTGCTGTTCTGTAAGGACCGCTATCGGTCCACAATAGATAGGGTTGACGTGCACCACTGCTGACCGCTCACCTATACTGCAGCAGTCCTTCAGCGGTATAGGGACTGACGTACAGTCTGCTAATCACTAACACACAACCTGCTTGTTCCACAAAAGTTCTTATAAGGACTGGTAACTTGGTATAGGGTGCTACGGTACATAGGCTTGAGTGCGGTACAGTCTGCTGTTCTGTAAGGACCGCTATCGGTCCACAATAGATAGGGTTGACGTGCACCACTGCTGACCGCTGCCCTATACTGCAGCAGTCCTTCAGCGGTATAGGGACTGACGTACAGTCTGCTAAACACTAATACACAACCTGCTTGGTCCACAAAAGTTCTTATAAGGACTGGTAACTTGGTATAGGGTGCTACGGTACATAGGCTTGAGTGCGGTACAGTCTGCTGTTCTGTAAGGACCGCTATCGGTCCACAATAGATAGGGTTGACGTGCACCACTGCTGACCGCTGCCCTATACTGCAGCAGTCCTTCAGCGGTATAGGGACTGACGTACAGTCTGCTAAACACTAATACACAACCTGCTTGGTCCACAAAAGTTCTTATAAGGACTGGTAACTTGGTATAGGGTGCTACGGTACATAGGCTTGAGTGCGGTACAGTCTGCTGTTCTGTAAGGACCGCTATAGGTCCACAATAGATAGGGTTGACGTGCACCACTGCTGACCGCTCACCTATACTGCAGCAGTCCTTCAGCGGTATAGGGACTAAGAGTTTTGTCACAGGGTCATTTAAAAAATGACATGCAGAGGAAGAGGCAGGCCCTTCCGCAGGGGTGGTAGGGGTAGGGCAGGAGCAACAGGCTTGAGCCAAAGTGGGAAGTTGCAGAAGGTGCGTTCAATTACTTTAAAGGATGCACCAGACTTGGTTGAGTGGCTCGCTCAGCCTTACTCTTCTGCACCCTCCTCATCCTCTCGATCTGCACCCTCTTCTTCACTCTCTGCTATGTGCACCCCCAAAGACACTACCACCAACAACACGACCACCACCACCACCACCACATACCTTCCGCTTGAGTCACTGGAATTATTTTCCGATCCATATCAAGAGGACATTTCTGATGCGCAGCCACTCTTGGTATTGGATCAGGAAGAGGAGGTAGCAACAAGCGCTACTCAGCAGTCTGACGCCAGTACCCAGATCAGCCCAAGGAGGAGGTTGGTCCCCGGTGTTGCTGCCTACTCTACTTATAGCGGTGGGGAAGGTGACGTTGATGATGACGTGTCTAGTGATGTCACGTGGGTGCCCACAAGAGAGGAAGAGGAGGGGAGTTCAGAGGGAGATATGGACCAGCAGATAGGGAGGAGAAGCAGCAATGACTTACATTGCACAGCAGGGACAAAGCAGACTGCAAATGTATCAGGAGCGAGTCATCGACCATGTACGGTCACATCTGGCGCTCCCAGGACACCGGCACATGGCTCCGCAGTGTGGGCTTTTTTTAACGTGTCCGCTGCTGACAATAGCGTTGCCATCTGCAATCTTTGCAGTCAACGCGTTAGTCGCGGTAAGCCCAATACTCACCTAGGGACGACCGCCTTAAGAAGGCACATGAGCAGCCATCACCGAGCCCAGTGGGAGCAACGGAACACACAAAGCCACACTGCAGGCTCTCACCGTCCAGCCTCGTCTTCTACTTCTCCTTCTCCTCTCTCCTCACAATTGTCCTCCACTCCACCTTCCATCACGCCAAGCTCACATTTTTCTGCAAAAAGGCAGGCTTCCGTGGGCCTAATGTTTGAGCGTAAAAAAATGATGACGCCGGATAACCCTCTTGCCCAACGGTTGGCGGCTGGCTTGTCAGAACTCATAGCCCGCCAACTACTGCCATATAAACTGGTGGACTCGGAGGCCTTTCGCAAATTTGTGGCCATTGGAACACCACAATGGAAGGTCCCAGGAAGGAAGTATTTCTCAGAGAAGGGCATCCCAGAGCTATATGGCCATGTTCAGCGGCAAGTGAATGTATCTCTGGCACACAGTGTCGGTGCCAAGATACATCTGACCACAGACACGTGGTCTAGCAAACACGGGCAGGGAAGGTATATCAGTTTTACTGCCCACTGGGTGAACCTTCTGACGGCCGTCAAGCATGTAACCCGTGGCACCCGTGTAGATTTGGTTTTACCGCCACGGATTGCATGCAGGCCTGACTCTTCTTCTCCTCCTCCTACTCCATCCTCCTCCCTCTCCTCCTCAGCTGCCTCCTCCTTTTCCGCTGCTAGCGTCTCTTCCACTGCACCGCCCAAGCTCCCCAGAACCTATTCCACATGCCAGGTGAGACGTTGCCATGCCGTGCTGCGTCTGTTGTGCCTGGAAGCAAAGAGCCACACTGGCCCGGCACTCCTTTCAGCTTTGCGTTCACAGGCAGATGAGTGGCTAACACCGCTCAATTTGACAGTTGGTAAAGTGGTGTGTGACAACGGTGCCAATCTGCTTAGCGCATTGAAACAGGGCAAAATCACGCACGTGCCGTGCATGGCACACGTCTTAAACTTGGTCGTGCAGCGATTCCTTGTCAAATACCCTGGGGTCCAGGACATCTTGCGGCAGGCAAGGAAAATCTCGGCCCATTTCAGAAGATCTTACACGGCCATGGCTCGCCTTGCTGACATTCAGCGGCGACACCATCTGCCGGTCAGACGTCTTATTTGCGATTGCCCGACGCGATGGAACTCAACCTTCTATATGCTTGATAGGCTGCTCCAGCAGAAACGTGCAGTTAACGTCTACCTGTATGAACTCTGCGAAAGAAACGGTTCTGGGGAGCTGGGTTTTTTTTCACCGCGCCAGTGGCTGCTCATGCGCGACACATGCAGACTTCTGCGGCCATTTGAGGAGATCACCAAACTGGTCAGTCGCAGCCATGGCGCCATCAGTGACATGGTACCTTATGCCTTCTTTCTGGAGCGTGCATTGCGTCGTGTCATTGATCAGGCTGTGGAGGAGCAGGAGCGGGAAGATGAGGAAGTCGCAATGCTGGATGAATTCCCAGGGGGGGCTACTCTATCTGAGACAAGTCAACAACAGGAGTCTGATGAGGAGTCAGAGGAGGATGGTGCCGGGGCGGATGAGCAGGAGCAAGAAGAGCATGCTTTAAACCTTTCTGGGATCCCTGTTGTGCGAGGATGGGGAGAGGAGAATGAAGAGGACGACATTATCCTGGATGATGAGCAGGAGCCAGGCCACCACACCGCTTCCACTTTAGTGCAAATGGGGGCCTTCATGCTCCAGTGTTTTAATAGGGACCCCCGTATAAAAAGCATGAGGGTCAAGGACCAGTACTGGGTGGCAACGTACTTAGACCCCCGGTACAAACACAAAATGGCGGAAATGTTACCGCCGTCGCAGAGGGCTGTCAGAATGCAGCACTTCCAGGCCTTGCTTCGAGAAATGCTGCATTCTGCTTTTGCGTGCGCTGGCAGAGGAGCAATTCCCACTCCCAGAGAAGGATTTGCGGGTACCAATCCAACAGCGCCTGCAAGAAGAGGCCGGTTTGAAGATGTGTTGGTGACTTCGGATATGAGGTCATTCTTTCAGCCGACCCATCGACAGGTGTCATCCGGATCCAGCATCAGGGAACGCCTAGACCGTCAGGTGTCCGACTACATTGGGTTAACGGCCGATGTGGACGCTCTGAGGAGTGATGAACCCCTAGACTACTGGGTGGGCAGGCTTGACCTCTGGCCAGAGCTTGCCCAATTTGCAATCGAACTGTTGGCTTGCCCCTCATCCAGTGTCCTGTCCGAAAGGACGTTCAGCGCAGCAGGGGGGATTGTGACCGATAAGCGTACTCGCCTAGCTCACCACAGTGTTAACTACCTCACATTTCTAAAAATGAATGAGGCATGGATCTCGGAGGAATTCAACACATGTGATCAGTAGACCATGTATATGTCTATAAACAATTTTTGGAATCAAGCACACAGACCTTCTTAATTCATTTGGCTCACTTCCCTGACCCAAAAAAGCACACCGTACTATATGCCCCTACCCTCCTCTTTGAAGAGGTTGAGCGGTGTCATATTTCTACTGGGGCTGCTTATTATGAGGGGTTCCCACCATCCCTGTGCTGTGCTGACTTCCTCCTGGGTGTTCTTATTATGAGGGGCTCCCACCATCCCTGTGCTGTGCTGACTTCCTCCTGGGGGTTCTTATTATGAGGGGATCACACCATCCCTGTGCTGTGCTGACTTCCTCCTGGGGCTGCTTACGGTGCTGCTGTCAGCGCTGTATGTCACGGAGCTGCTGTCAGCGCTGTATGTCACGGAGCTGCTGTCAGCGCTGTATGTCACGGAGCTGCTGTCAGCGCTGTATGTCACGGAGCTGCTGTCAGCGCTGTATGTCACGGAGCTGCTGTCAGCGCTGTATGTCACGGAGCTGCTGTCAGCGCTGTATGTCACGGAGCTGCTGTCAGCGCTGTATGTCACGGAGCTGCTGTCAGCGCTGTATGTCACGGAGCTGCTGTCAGCGCTGTATGTCACGGAGCTGCTGTCAGCGCTGTATGTCACGGTGCTGCTGTCAGCGCTGTATGTCACGGAGCTGCTGTCAGCGCTGTATGTCACGGAGCTGCTGTCAGTGCTGTATGTCACGGAGCTGCTGTCAGCGCTGTATGTCACGGAGCTGCTGTCAGCGCTGTATGTCACGGAGCTGCTGTCAGCGCTGTATGTCACGGTGCTGCTGTCAGCGCTGTATGTCACGGAGCTGCTGTCAGCGCTGTATGTCACGGAGCTGCTGTCAGCGCTGTATGTCACGGAGCTGCTGTCAGCGCTGTATGTCACGGAGCTGCTGTCAGCGCTGTATGTCACGGAGCTGCTGTCAGCGCTGTATGTCACGGTGCTGATGTCAGTGCTCTGTATTACGGTGCTGCTGTCAGTGCTCTGTATCTCCTGCACCCTCTTGTTTGCCTACCCTGGTCCCTGACCTTCCCTCTCCTCCATTGCCTTCATTAGCTCCATAGTCCTGAATTGTCAGAACAATTTCCCAAATAAAAAAAAAATGCTTGTAGTTATCGATCCCAAATTCACCTCATACATGTATTATGCTATTGTCCAGGTGGTGGGACTACGTGCTACCCCCTAATAATTACCCCGTGGCCGCAAATTCGACCTAAAGGTTTGCGAAATTCGCCTCCCATTGAAGTCAATGGAGCCCGCGGCGAACGGTCGTTTTCGCGAACGTTTGTGTCCGTTCGCGTTTCGCGTTCGCGAAACGTCCCGTCGGAAGTTCGTCCATCACTACACCTGATCAGTGAAACGTCTATCTCATCTGAAGAATATTTCTCACCATATTTCACGTGTATTAGTCATATTATAGAGGACTTTATTCCCTGTTTTTTTCAGTATTCATGATTGTCTATACACAGATATTTTCCCTTGTGAATATATCATTATTTAAATTAGCGCTACACTATTTGTTGTTTTATATTTTTGGGCTTTGTTTGCTGGAAGTGTTGGCAGCTGTTTTTCACTTTTAGTTTAATATAGCGTGGTGTTTTCCCCCCTACCTTCTGGTTTAGAATAAACCTGTCACTGCACTTAAAAAAGTGCAGGTAAAGCACAGACAGATCAAAGATTTTAAAACGTATTTTTATTTTCCATAAACATTTTTTTTTCATTTGCAATATGCCTTTCAACTCATTGGATAATTAGATTTTTTTCACGAAAAGACAATTCCTAGTATAGCCCCCGTTTCTCCTAGCCCTAGAGGGATTTGCCCCATAATGACCAGGCCATATTTTTATGATACGGCACTGCGCTGCTTTAACTGACAATTGCGTGGTTGTGCAACACTGTACCCAAACAAAATTGATGTTTTTTTTTCTCACTAATAGAGCTTTCTTTTGGTGGTATTTGATCACCTCTGCGTTTTTTATTTATTGCGCTATAAACAAAAAAAGAGCAACAATTTTGAAAGAAAAAATAATAATATTTTTTACTTTTTGCTATAATAAATATCCACAAAAATATTTTTCAACAAATTTCTTGATCAGTGGAGACCAATATGTATTCTACATATTTTTGGTAAAAAAAAAAAAACACCAAAAAAAAAAAAAAACGCAATAAGTGTATATTGATTGGTTTGCACAAAAGTTATAGCGTCTACAAAATAGGGAATAGATTTTCCCTTTTTAATTAATTATTTTCTACTAGTAATGGTGGTGATCTGCAATTTTTAGCAGGACTACGACATTGCGGCGGACAGAACGAACACTTTTGACACTTTTTTGGGACTATTGATATTATATATATATAGCGATACCCTCACTTAAGAGGGCCGCAAGTTTGGTTTGGGCCCTGAGCACAGCTCCGCCAACCCCCCCGGCAATCTGCTCTACCCACTCTGGCACAGTTAGTATCTAGCAATACACATTAAATCGCTTATACTCTAAATATGTGTGTGCGTGGGTGGATAACTCAAGCTCATAGACAATCTTTGAAAGTATATAACTGACTTTACTTGTTGTTTTATAAAAGGAATAACATGAATCAAACATTTGGTTTGCAACACATAAGCAGGTCCCTGCAGTAACCAGTAATAAAGATAAACAGAGTAATCAGCATAATAAAGTATTGCTATGCCTCTCCCCCTCCTTATATGCCCTCCCCCATGAGTCTCTGGGACATAACTCCAAACATCCTGGAAACCAGCGGGGTTCTGGAAACAGTAGTTTTATAGTCCTTAAAGAGACCCCGCTACAAGTGAAACAATAAAAATGAAAAATTCCTTTAAATAAGTGCATGGGGGTCCCCTTAGTCTTCTTGTAAAGTGGTGCATCTGTACGATGCATAGAGCCTACTGCAGAAATAATGAATTTTCTAAAGGAAAAAATGTAACTTAAACTTGCTCTGTAGGCAAAGGGGCATGGCCACCCAGTT